>NC_138372.1:9167965-9183343 GCF_054177405.1 Leptonychotes weddellii
GAGAGAGTTGTTGCTCTTCTTTTCTTCAATCTCCTGTTGAGTTTGTAGGTGTTCAGAATGGTTTGATCCCTATCCAGCTGAATTCCTGAGAGGAGACGAAATCCAGGTCTCCTACTCCTCCGCCATCTTGCTCCGCCCCCCCCAGAGCTGTTCTCTTTACATCTCCTGAGACTGTACCATTTCCAGACTTGCACTTTTCTCTTCCAAGTGGCTTAAATAGTTAATGACAGTAATATAATGAAGACTTCCAGATTTTCTTGAAAAAAGAGGTAGGTTAGTTTGGAGGAAAGATACTGATTTTTGGCTTGTAATTGACTTGGGTTTAAATTCCATTTCCACCATGAAGTATCCTGGTGACTTTTGAGCAGGTTCCTCAACTGAATTTCTATGAGGAGGTTTTATCAATATTGTTATTCCATCTTAATGATGAGGAAATGTGCCTCTCTGGGCCTCATATACCCTCCTCATCTGGGGTGACACAGATAGAAAGTGGCCCAGGCAGGATTCAGACCCAGGTAGTCTGGTTCTGAATTTGAGATCTTAACCCATAGGCTGTGCCATGTCTCTTGGGTGGATACTGACTGAAAAGTAACTTGCCTGTGGGTTTCATAAGACAAGATGCAGGAGGACTTGTTAGTGGAGGGAAAGTTAAGGAAGGGTAAAAAGAAAAGGGTCTTCTTAATAGGCAATAGCGGGTAGACTTGTGTGGCCAGAAGCTCAACTCAAAGATCCTGGGAAGAGAGGAAGAGGGCTTTCACTTGGGTGGAGATTGAAGCTGATCCTTGTATGCATGGCTGACTCTTAAACCTCTCCTGATGAATCAGATTTTCTTCTGAGGGACTCTGAGCAGAGTCTGAGAAATTAAGACAGAAACTGATGGGCAACATTCAGATGTTACCAAAACCCAGCTTCTCAGACCACTGGGGGCTTTGGGTTGTCATGTGAACCAAGGGACACAATTGGCAGCTACAGGACAGGACAGGGATGCCAAACTTCATACACAGTGCAGGGGAATCCCACACAGTACAGCATCGTCCCACCCAAACGAGTAGAATACCCTATTGAGAAATGTCAGAGGAAATCCTATTTTAGTTTGTCTTGTTAGACATGTGGTCCAGCCGGAGCAGGCGATGTGCCTGTGCTGACGAGAGAGAAACTCTAAGTCCATGACCCAGAAAAAGCCCAATGCAGAAGGATATTCACTGAAATCTTGTTTATCAATGGCGACAAATTGGAGGCAACCCAGACGCCCGACAACATGGAACTAAATTATGATTAATCGTCTCAACGGAAGTTTATGCAGACATTTAGTGTGATGGCCACGAAGACTATGTAGCATCCTGGGAAATGTTGCTAATAGAAAGCTCTTTCAAAATACCAAAATTATTTGAAAGAGCCCATGTATTCATGTAGAAAGACTAAGAGGAAACAGAAAAACAAAACAGCAGATTTTCTTGGAGACAAGATATTGATGAGTTATTTCCTTTAAAAATAATCTAGTTGGTATCATGTCTGTTTCATCATTTAGGAAAAAAGAATCAAGGGATATGTTCAGTCCTTCTCTCTGTGACAGTGGAGGGGCAGGGAGTGGGGGTGTCTTTCACAGAACTGGAAGGTGAATACTGGAGGCCCATTCTGGAGCAGGTGTAGAGCTCAAAATGAGCTAGACCCCAGGCTCTCAAGGTAGGGGTAGCAGAACATGGAGTCAAGGTGTGGGATAAACCCAGGGGAGGGAGAGCTACCTTTGTACAAGAAAACTGGCTATTCAAAATCCGGGATCTCACCCCTGGCTGCACATTGTAATAAACTGGAGAGGGCTAAAAACACAGATGCCTGGGCCCTACCCCTGACCAATTCAACAAATTGCTGGGACTGGCAACAAGGCATGAGTATTTTTAATAATGTCTCCAGCTGACTATCCTGTACACCTGGGATTGAAGGTCAAGGGTCCAAAGAGGGAGGGAACCACCTTAGAAAATGTCCCAAATGAGATTTTTGGTCTTTGGAATAACGTCCCTGACTTTCTGCTACTTTTTTCCCTGATTCCTTATAGAATTCTGAGCAGAATAGACCACTGCTGAGTTGGTCCATGGGGGGAAGACATTTCTTGGATTTGAATTTGGAGACTTGGGTGGTCAAAAAGGTGAATAATATCTGTCTCATTCAGCAGTCATCACTAGATTCTTACTGCTTCTCCGAAGACCCTGGCTTCCATACTTCTCAACGGAAGAGCACTGGGGAAGTATCCAGTCTATAAGGGAGCTCTGCTCAGACCTGTCTAAAGAAGACTTGGAAATTCCTTATCTTTCTGACTCTGTCTTTATTTTGACAATAGATCCTCTTGACTCAAAGTGTGGTTGGTAGACCAGCAGAGTCAGCATCACCTAGGAGCAGAGATGTAGAATTCTGGGCTCTACTGCAAACCTGCTCATTCAGAACCTGCATTTTAACAAGATTTCAGGATTTTCACATGCACATTGAAGTTGGAGAAACATGGCTATAGACCAGTGCTATCCAATAAAATGTCCTGCAGTGATGGAAAGTTCTATATCGTCACTGTCCAATATGGTGGATGCATCACCACATGTGGCCATTGAGCACTTGAAACGTGGCTAGTGTGACTACGGAACTGAACTTTAAGTTTAATTGTAATAATATGACATTTAAATAGCCCAAAGGGCTTATGGCTATCCTATTGGATAGCTCTAGATCCTTCTAAAATTTGGCTCCATCTGACCTCTCCAATAGACCACCTATGTTATCATACCTTGTCCTTCCAAAAAAAAAAAGGAGAAAAAGAAAATCACCTTCACCTTCTATCTAGCATGGACTCACCAACCGGGTGCGAAGAATACAGAGCTGTACTGTGGGAGGAGTGATCTCCATTCTCACTCCCCCAGCTGAGTTCTCCTTCAGCTTATGCCGGCAAGATGAACCAGTCATGAGTGTAAAACTTTGTTGGGAGAAGCAAAGCAAATGTGTTTATAGGAAGGAAGAGGATATTTAAAGAGCTTTAGAGAATAAGAATGATAATTCATTGAGCCTTCCCCATGTCCCAGGCTAAGTTGTTTATATGCATCATTTCATTTAATCCTCACAACAAAAGGGTAGAGACTCCTGTGGATTTGATCCCTGTTAATTCCCAAGTGTTCGGAACAGTGAGTGGCGCATAGTAGATGTTCAAGTAAATATCTGTTGAATGGATGAACTATTATGCCCACTTCATAGATGACAAAACTGAGGCACAAAGTAGTTTGTCTGAGGCCACAGTGGCAGAGCAAGGATTTAAGCTCCTGTACTGTGGGCTCCTGATCCCATCCAGGCACCGTGCATGGGTAGCCAGCCTGTTTTACTGCCTTAATGAATTATGGTCCAGCTGCGGCTTCCTCTGGATTCATCTGTGCTACCTGAGGCAGGGGCAAAGTTTAGATGTAAAGGGAAGGCTTGATTTTAAAATATTTGTTGAATGCCTGCCATTTGCCATACTCTAGGGAAGCAATGACGTGCAGTAGCTTCTAATAGGCATTCGAATCTTTTGGGGAATCTTGTTAAAATGCAGATTTTGATTCAGTAGGCTGGGGAGAGGTCCTGAGATCCTGCATCCCCTGGAGATGCCAATGCCACTAGCCCGAGACCTGCAGTTGGAGAGTGAATGGCACAGCCCTGCTCTCAGGGAACTCACGGCGGGGGGTGGGGGGGGTGGGGGGGAGGGGCAGTGTCGGGGAAGGAATTCACAGTGACATTGCAGAATGACAATTGCTCTGATAGGATACAGTAGGTTCTGTGGGGTGCTTGGAGGGACAGCCAGCCTGGGGGAGGTAACATCTGAGCTGAACCTGAAACAGGCACAGGGCATGAGGCAGGTGATGAGAGTAAGGGAAGAGTGTTCCAAGAAGAAGGAACAGCATGTGCAAAGAAGGAGAGGCTCAAGCAAGCATGGAACATCTGGGGATATGAAAACAGTCTTGACATCCTATGGTGCACCTGCTCTTCCCAGGGCCAATTCCTTATCTAAAGGACAGCATGTTGGGTTTCAAGCCCTGCCTTTTCTTGGCTGCAGGCTGGAGTCAGGTCACCTGCAGATAAACAGCTTCCTCTGAATCCCATCCTCAAAGCACCGCTTGATTCTAGTTGATATTTCTGATTACCCGTTTGATGTTTGGAACCCTCTGCCCACTGCTTCTCAGCCCCATGTGATGTGCTGGCATCCCCTGGAAGCCTAATGAGGCAGTTGCCATGGTAACCGGGTGACATCCCTGTAGCTGACACCAATACCATAGCTCCCTAAACCTTATGCCTGTTTCTTTCTGTTTGGTAAATTAATAACATTTAATAAACATACTAGTTTATTCCATGTCAGTTAATTTGTATGTTAAGCTGTAAGCCAGCATCACCCTCCTCTCCCCCCAACACACATTAATTAACTGCAGCCAGATTGGGAGCACATCAGAGGAGGCTGCAGTAGCTTCCAGCAAACTACTGTTACAACACTCTGCTCCTATGTAGAAAGTAGTCAAAGTCAAAATAATTGGTTTTCGCAGGTCTACCATCGGCTGTCTTGTCAGACAGTTAACTTATAGCCATTTAGGTTTTTTAAAAGAAAACATATAGCCAAAATATTGGAAGGACAAGAGGTAGCTGCTAATACAATGACTTGTGTTGACTGTCTCAAATCTCCCTGTTTTCAGCCTTTTTGTTTTTCAACGCCCAAACCCTCTCCCTCTAAGGCTGGTGATGACCGCTGCAACTTTGCTCCGCCAGTTTCATGAACTGCGGTTCCCAGGGGGTGAGTCCCGGGAAAGAGTGGGACACGCCAGTGGGTTCATCCGACTTGAAATGAGCCAGCTTTTGCCTTTATTTTTCTGTCTTTGTAGAGATGGTGGAAAAACCGGTTCCTCCCAATGAGATTATATTCCTAGAATCTGCCACTCGCTGGAGGGCACGGATGTTGCCAAGCTTAGTGTGAGCCTTGCTAATCTTATTGGAGCGGCCCGTGTCTCTTCAAACTCTCCCTGCACAGCTTTTAGCGTGTTCTGGCCTCTTTCTCCAAGCTTTGGGGCACAGCTCTTTATTGATGGTAAAAACTGTTTTCTGGCAAACTGCATGCAGGTGAATGCCACTGTCATTCCCAGCGGCTCGTTTCTACCTTCTGGCAGGATTGGAGTTGCTAGAAGGTTGATGGGCATGCATAGACTTCTACAAACGTTGCACTTTGCATATTGGGTGTGCCAGAGACCCGCTCATGTTGTAGCCTAAGATATGATGTGTTCAAACCTGGTGGATCCTGGAACTCAAATCTGTCTACCATCTGTCTCTTCCCCGTGCACCTCCAGCCAGCAGCTGGATATTAACCAAGTGTGTTCTTGCTCTTGCCTGCCTCCGTGTAGGCTCTGGGGGTTGAGAAGTGAGCAAGGGAACTTTGCCCAAAGCTCACCTATGTTAGAGCTAAGACAGGACCCTCTTCTTTATCATTGGGATTTTTTTTTTTAAATCAAAGATCAATATAGGTTTATCATTTCTGCTATTGATTTGTGGAGACCCCTTTTGACTTTTTACATTCATTAATGACATTTATTTTCCAAAGTCAAGTATTTCCTCTGTAAAAACATGCTCTTTATTTGCAGTTTCCAAAGGTTTGTCTTGGGATATGAAAAGAAAAAGCTGACAATGTGTACATGGTACACACACACACACAGACACACACACATGCACACACCTCAGTCTGTCCATTTTCCCCAAGTTACAATCACTTCTCCTTCAGCTTGGGCAGATGGATGTTTATTAGCAGAGTAAAGAGTGGCAGGGAATGAGGGTACCACGAGTTACTAAAGATTTAAGGACGTGGGGCTAAAACAATGACTTTGCAGGTTTTACAAGTATAAGGGGAGCTCCCTGTTTTATGCATGCAGGAAAATTGAATTTACAATCTCCTCCAAACCACGAGCTATGCCTCTTGACCTAGCAACTGCTGCATTCTGGGTGTTTAATAAATATTTATCGTACGGTCCTGAATTTCTTTATGTCTTTGTACCAGCCTCTAATCTATTTTGTGCTTGTCATTTCTCCTGACTTAAAAATAGATGTAATACATTTCTTCCTCAAAGATATACCGGGAATTGGTTGAAAAGTCATTGTAGCACTTCCACATGCCACCTGGCATGCCCAGTTGTAGCATTTATAATTGGAGATAGGACTAGCATTTGCTTCCAATCAAGTTGTAATTAATAGGCATTTATTTCATAGGGTGAGATTTGGAGGCACGTGAAGAGGTGTATGTCCAAATGCCATGTGTAAATCAGTAAGTCAACTTCAATAGGGTCCTAGGTTAATATAATTATATGCAAAGAAAACTGATCAGTAGCACAGGCAGGGTTCTCAAAACAAATGGTTCCTGTTTCCTTCCTCACCGTGAAGATGAGCTAATTCCTACAGAATGGCTGGCTATGGCCAGATGAAGACTGCTCAGTGAGGATTTTGCAGATGACCAATACTGACATAATTCACTGTCCCATGTGCACAGAGAGAATGGTTCTCTTTGTTCCAGAATTGCTGGGGAAGTTTGCTGCTTTGGTCTTGTCTAATTTTCAAGGAAATGAGAAGATACATTTTAGGACATGCACCGTTCCCTCCCATGAATAAAAGGCAGAAAGCTTCCTTTCAGTTTCATTGTTGGCTCGATTTTTGCCATAGGATTTGAAAATAATGGAGTTGGGTTGTCATAGCAACACCTCCCATGCCTTAGTTTTGATATTGTGGCTGATTTTTTGATGCTACTTTAAATTCAAGAATTGCCGAAAGTTTCTTGGAACTCTGCTTCAAGGGCACGAGGACTGACAGCTTTAGATGTCAGATGAAGAAGCGGGTATGTGGCTTACCCTCCTTCCTGAGCGTTTTCTACAGAGTAGAATTCTTGAGAGAAAAATCTAAAGAAACTTGATTTTCTTGTTTAACAAAACCACCTTCATACACCTAACATCTGCCTGAACTGCCAGGCCAATCTTTTTTTCCCCCCAAACAAATCATCTCCCAGTTTGGGAATGTGTATATTTTATCTGCTGGCTGGTGATTGTTAAGGATCACTGATACCTTCTATTTCCTTGGCCCGCCCAGCTGCTACTCCTTCTGGGATCCCTCTCTAAGAAAACTGCATCTCTTCCCCCATCTGCCTGGGTCTTCTTAGACTCTTCCCCCGCTGGTCCGTCTCAGGAGATCACCAAGCCCTGTCATTTCTTAGAACCATAAGCAATATTTGCTCAGTGCTTTCTTGGTGTTAGACACCATTCTAAGTGCATTATATACATTAATAAACTTAACCTTGACATTAGCTCCGTGAGGTTGGTGACGTTCCTCATTGTCCTCAATATGTAGATGAGAATACGGAGGCATAGGAAAGTCCGGTTATTTGCTCAAGGTCATGTAGAACGGGGATGGCAGGGTCAGGATTCAAACCCAGAGCCTGCGCTCTCACCAGCGCACCCACAGCTCCCCCATCCTGCCCCCTGCACACCTGTAGAACCCACCAACCTCTGCCCGGCCCCGTCACCAGTGCCGTGGCTCAGATCCCACTGGGCGGAGCTGAAATCGCTGCCACGGCCCCTGAGCTTGGCCCTCTCTCCCAGTCTGGCCTGTTTCCAGTCTGTTCTGCATATGCAGCCGCTGGAGACATTGTTCTAAATTGCCGTTGTGGTTACAGCCCAGGCCATCCTGGCTCAAGCCCTTGGATGGCCCCTTGGTGCCTTCCAAGTGCAGCTCTAACTCCTGGACGCGTGACTCCTGTGTGTCCTGGCCCCTGACTAAAACGGTAGTGAAATTGTGCACAATCTTGATGATGATGAGGGCCGACAGGTACTGAGCACGTGCCGAGTGCCTGATATGTCACGGGGGGGGCACCCCACTGGATGCTCCTAGTGACTCCAGTTACTGCTTCCGGTGCCTTCTGCTCCCCAGGTGTCCCGAGCCACGTGCAGTCTCCCCAGGAACCCTGTGTTTTCTCACCTCTGTGCCGCCGTTCTGAGCCTCCCCCTGCCTAGCGCTCTGCCTGGCACATAAAGACGTTTGTTGAATGAATGGCAGAACTTCACGGAAGATGCCATATTGTTCAGAGTCTGCTGCTGCCTTCACGCATCAGAAGGGAAACAAGCCCAGGGGGAGAAGACAAAGCCGAGTGAGAAGCCAGGGATGGGGATGATTGGGGAGGATGAGTGACACCAGGCGTGGGCAGGGCCTGCACTGCAGAAACACAGGTGGGCGACTGGTTCTGCCTCCAACCTGAGAGCTAATGGAAGTAGACCGCAAGGTGACCCAATGGGGTCAGGAGTTAAAGCGGGAGACTCTGAATGCCACCACCCTGGGGTAGGGGCTGCAGTGAATATCCCGGACACAGTAAAGCAGCTTTGTGGATACCACGGATATGAGGCCTTCCCACTTACTAGCTGAGCTCAGGCATCGCCTTCCCCCGGCAGGGCAAGTGTCCGGTCAGACACGGAATAAAGCGTAAGATCCGGCTTGGGGCAGCCTGGCCCAAGAGCTTGTGAATTTATTCTGTAAGCTGTGGAGAGCCACTGGAAAGTAGTTTAAAGCACTCAAGTTCTTCCCAGCCTACCGGTGGAGTTTAGGTTCATATCTAATTCCAGCAGCCGTTGCAAAACTTCTAGAAGCTCATGTCAAGCAAAGCAGGTAAAATTGAAACTGAAATCCTCTGCTAGCAAAAGCGGTGTCTCTTTACTTCTTCCCTCCTCCAACACATGCAAAGAAGACTCAGAATTTGTAAAGGGAAGTGTACCTGGGAAGCAGCGTGCAGATCTCTATTAACCCAGCCTGCACGTTGCTGGAGCTGGAGCCCGCGGATTTGCACTTCCATCCGGGCAAAGTGCGACGGTCGGGGGAATGTGCGTGGAAATCTCTTGCTCTGGAATGATGTTGGGCCCAGCAAGGCTGTGTTTCAATGGTGTGTCTTTGATGGCTGAACTGAGTTACTAGCCACACTCAGAATGTCATCTAAATGCAAATCTCTTCCATGACTAATACATAAATGCTCCTTTTTACCGTGGTTTTTCAAACAACCTGTATCAGGTGGCTGTACGTAATGGTGAAGCTAGTCCTGGACCCATAGCACAAAAGGAAAAATACACGTGTGTGATCACAAGCCAATTTAAATGTAATAGGAGACATGTTGGTGTTTCCTTTTAGCTAATCCTTTTTTTTTTTTCCTTCCCTGTGCTTTTGCAAAAAATTTTCTGAGGGACCCCAGCGGACAGTATATAGCATGGCTGCCAACCACAAGAGAATGTGGGCTGAGGACCGAATTGGTTAATTCCAGTATTGCATCGTTAAGGGAAACGATTTCTTTTTCACGGAGCCAAATTGGATTAATTATATGCATGCGGAGTATACTTAACAAATGGCATAATTCAAAGGTGCCGAGCTGGGTCATGCACAATTTGCTTCTTTGTTTTTCAACTGAACAAGGCGTTTGCCATTTACACTCTGAATTAAATGTGCTGGGTTTGAAAATTCTAGTGGCCACTAATGTGAGTCTGTGGGCTTTGATACATTTTTCCCCCTAGATTATATATATAATGCTACAGATTACCTCCAGAGGAGTTAAAGCACAGCCAGAAGAGGGAGTTCATGGTTCATTGGGAGCGTTTAGTGCCTGATCAGAATGCAGAGTGCTGTCAATTCAATTATTCCTTGATTATCAGCCTGCTCTGTGTAATTAAGGGATGAGGCCCAGCTCGCTGCCCTTTCTTCATCCAGTAAGGACTGGTCAGAAGCATGAAGCCACAAAGACAGGGTTGGCCTTGCAGTGACGTCCCCGTGGTACTTAGTGGGCTGGTGACAATGATGGGGAACGCTCTGAGCCCTCAGCACAGCATAGGGGGCCATGACAAGGCTCTCATTAAGTGAGAGAGAACAAAGAGGTCCAGTACTTTTTTTTTTTTTTAATTTATTATTTTAGAGAGAGAGAGTGCACATGTGTGTGGGGCGGGGGCAGAGGGGAGAGAGAAAGAGACAATCTCCAGCAGGCTCCACGCCCAGCACAGAGCCCGACTCGGGGCTCAATCCCAGGACCCTGAGATCCTGACCTGAGCCGAAATCAAGAATTGGATGTTTCACCAACTGAGCCAGCCAGGTGCCCCAAGAGGTGCAATCTTAAGTCTCTTCCTTTTACGCTCCCCAGGCTGAGCCTTGACAAAGCAGCCAAGAATGTCCTGGCATGACCCCTCCCCACCCAACACACACCTTCTTTTGCTCCTTCTACAGGGACATTAGGAGGTGTAACCACACTGTTGTTTTGGTCCCTCCAGAGGTCCTAGTCTGATGGAAGGGCAGATGGGCAGGTGGCAGGTTCTACTACTGTGTGGTGGGAGGAGTCTGTGGTTGCCACCATGGAATTGCCAGTTGATGATATTCAAGGATGTCCAGTTGCTTTATGCCAAAGGCTATGGTTTTGTAAGGCAGGAAGTAACACAGAGTGCTCCCCAGTGGAGGGAGGGCTCCCCAGGTCCTCCCCACGCCCCCTGGGGGCTTACAAGCAGAAGACCACTCATCTGCCCTGAAGCAAGGCTTTGGCCAGATAGGAGAAGTTGGTGATTTGTTATTCTCATGGGAACTTTTTGACTCTCTTACCTACCCCCTATCCTCACAGCTGAAGTTTCTAGCTATGCGTCAGCCCACTCATCAGATGTAATTATCTTCTGGAAAATAAATCTCCAATATATTTACTGTGAGGTGGAGGGAAACCATTATTGAGAAACCTCCATCAGTGGGCTCAGCATCAGGCCTGTGTGAGGTCCACTTCGGCTGGAGGTAAATACAGAAGTCTTAGGAAATGCTCCTCTGAGAGAGTCTGGGAAGGCTTCATAGAGGAGGTGTCACTTGAGCTGGATTTTGATATAATGAAGAGACGTTTTTCTGGGAAAACTTTGGAAGGAATGAGCATCCCTGGCAAGGGAAACCAGCATGTGCAGAGGAGAGGAGGCACAAAAACATGCCTTTGGGACAAGGTGGTTTGTCATGTGCTGGAGAAGAAACTGAGCTGGCCAGGGGGGTTGGTGTCCCATCTTGGGTGGCCTCAGGTCCCAGCAGGTGGGGACTTCAGTTTTAGGAGGGTGGAATGTGCTGTTCCATGTATGGGCACCTTTCCTTCCACGTAGTCGCCTACAATCTGAATGTTGACTGTTTTGGACAAAATTATACATGTTGCGGGGAGTTTAGAAAATGTAGTAAAATAGACGTTTGAATCACCCATCATCCCATCCTCCATAGGTAACCACTTGTAACCTCTTGGGGTTTATTGTTTGTGTGTACACATTTTCTGAACAAAAATAGGATCACACAGTACGGATTATTTTATAGCCGGCTTCTCCCACGGACCATACCGTAAGCGTCCCTTCATGCCGATGCAGAGAGTTCTGTCGCGCTTGTTTTAACGGCGGCCTGGGGTCCCAGGGTAAGACGCACCACCGTTTACTTCTCTAGGTGCCAGTCGTTAGGCGTTCATATGTACAGCTGGGCTGTCCCACTTCCCACATTCAGTGGGCTGGCGTCGTCTTAGTCTCCAGGGCCACCTAAAGCCATCCTCCCTGGTGTAGAAATGACGTTTGTGAGGCTTTCATGTGAAGCAGGGACGTCTCTGCACCCACTCTTGTCCGGAGCTCTTCTTCCATGCTGTTGCTGCGTCCTAACTCCCCTTGTGGGTCCGTGGAGGTCTGGGGCCCGAATTCCGAGCCCCGGGTCCTGGGGGGCACAGCGCCCACAGCAGGAGCCGCAGCTTTCTCTTGCAGGGAGACGGAATCGCTCATTTAGCAGCGTCCGTTCCTCTCCTCCAGCGGCTTCCAAGCACCACAGCACTGAGACAGCTAGCAGCCCGGCCCGCTCAGTGTGCACGGCGGCAGCCTGGCCCCAAGTAAGCCACCCCCATCGTGGAGAAACGAGGTTCAATTAAGCCTCCTCACTCTCCCGGCCGTGCTGCCCAAGCTGGGTTTTTCATTTGTGTCCATGCTCTGCGGACCTTGGCCGGGCGAAATAGCATTTCCGCACCAGTGAGTTTGTTTGGGCTGCTCCCTGACGGCCCGAGGATTTGGCGGGGGCAGGGTGGGGTGGTGTGTGTGTGTGTGTGTGTGTGTGTGTGTGTGTATCCAGGGCAAGAGACTGAGCGCCTGGGCAACCAGCTTCAAAATCTTCTTGAGAATTTGGTGTCCACGTGACCCACAGAGAGAAGCCTGCAGAGGAGGGAGGTCCCACCCTGGTATGACCCTGGGGGAGAAAGTAGAACAATTCTGTCCATCCATCTGTCTGTGTATCATCCATCTGTCTGTCCATCCATCCATCCATCCATCCATTTATTCACTCATTATAATATTTGTTGAGCATCTCTATTCCAGGCGCTGTTTTAGGCGTTTAGGACACTGAGTAAACAAAAGTGACAAAAATCCCCGCCCTCACGGAGCTTACATCCAGTGACAGGAGACAGGCAGCACCGTGTGAGCACACTAAGTAAATGTTTCATCGTATTTAGGAGTCACTAAGGGCTGTGGGGGAAAACAGAGCAGGGGAGGGGCAATCTGAAGTACCCAGTGAGGATGGGGAGAGGTGGAGCTGTGATGCTAACTAGGAAGGGCGAGAGCCTGATGAAGATTCTCTCCTTGACTAAACTCAGGTCAAGCTCCCCGGAGCTCTTTTTCAGCTGGGCTTCGACTTTGGGATTTCTGTGTTCATCTCTGCATTGTCTGATTTTAGTGAGAATCCCCCATCCTTGATATTCCCACCATCCCCCCGGTGACGTCTCACCATCCAGTCCTGCCTTCAGCAAGAATCCTGGTAGGTCTGTTTAGCCCGAATTCCCCCTTAACCCTGATGTTTCTTCTTAATTTCCAACCAATGAGCCTCCCAACCCCACTCCTTAGCTATAAATTCCCACTTTCCCTTGTTATATTTGGAGTTGAGTCCCATCTTCTCCCCCACAGCAGGACCCCATTGTGCTGGTCCCTATACCTGTCATGATAGGCCCCCTTGAATAAAGTTTTCCTCAAATAAATGACCTTCAGTGAGTGTCATTGAATAGTTTTTTAACAGGAGCTGTCACTGACGGGTTATCTTTTTTTTTTTTTTTTTAAAGATTTTATTTATTTATTTGAGACAGAGAGAATGAGATACAGAGAGCATGAGAGGGAGGAGGGTCAGAGGGAGAAGCAGACTCCCCGCGGAGCAGGGAGCCCGATGCGGGACTCAATCCCGGGACTCCAGGATCATGACCTGAGCCGAAGGCAGTCGCTTAACCAACTGAGCCACCCAGGCGCCCACTGACGGGTTATCCTTCTAGTGATGAGTTGCATGGAAGAGTTAGTCATGTGGATATCTGGAGGAAGAAGGTTTCAGGCAAAGGGAGCAACCAGAGCAAGGGACCTAAGCAGAAGTATCCCGTGTGTTTAGGGCATAGCGCCTGGGACAGACAACCTCAGCAGAGTGAGCTTGGGGGAGAGCGAGAGGAGATGCGGCCTGAGCAAAAGGCTTCAGCTTCTCTGGATGCCCTTATATATGTGTGTATGCTGTCAATGTACCTCTGACTGTTGCTAGCAACTTTGACACAGCGAAGGACAGCAGTTGGGTCATGGAAGAGGGACAGTGGAGAGCTAAATGCCCACTGTAGACACCAGCACCTTCTTTCCCGGGTTCCACTGGAAAGAATCCTGGGGTGCTGGGTCCCCGTAGACCTTCCCTAGGTCATAACTGTGATGGAACTGCAGGTGGGGCCAGGAGGCCTCTCGGGAAGAAGTGCAAGGTGGAGCATTGGACTGGAAATGGGACAAATAGATTTGGGTTCGGATACCAATTTTTCCACTTGTATTTGTGAATTACCCTCTCCAAGCCTCAGTTTTACCATCTGCAGAAGTGGGGATTGCAATAGTAGTTGTTCGAGTACGATGCATCTGTTGGAGGGAAATGAACTCGCTGCCTTCAAACAAGCCCTAAGTGGCAGAACCAAGGGTTGAGCTCAGTCTGCCCTCCTCCTCGTTCCTCTGTGCCTTCCTGCCATTCATACACTCCCCAGACTTACAGCTAATGAGGTATATGAAAGGGGCTGGCAGATGGTCAAGTGCTGTATAAATGTACGTTGTCATTGTTATTATAGATGGGACTTGGGGTTCATTTCTGAGATGACCCTGGCATCTAGTGCCTCAAGATTGTCCACATCAGTCGGCAGTGGTCTTTGAATGACAGCCGAACATTCTGTCGCTGAAGGTCACAGAGGAACTCAGCCGAGCCGAGCATGGTTAATAGATTTTATCATCACGTTTTGCTCTTAAAACTGTTATTTACACATGATGCTTTAGCAATGGCTGCCACATATTCATTTTGCTAATTGATTTATGTGAACCTTCCACACTTGCTGTTGATCAATGTAAACAGCTCTGTATTGTTGCTTCCTTGGAGATTTAGAACAAACCTCACATGACTGCGCTTGGCACACTGGATGACCTCTCCGGGCCTCTGTTGTATGGGGGGAAAGGAGCACAGATAACTGTGGATTATCTCGATTTTTCTACATTGTCATGTGTGCCTGTTTCCAATCAATCTAGATAGACAAGCGTGCACTGCAAATCTATTTCAACATCATGCTGCCGGCAACTGTCCTGACATGCATATCACCCTTAGGCTGGGGATTTTTATGTAAACTTTAGTAAATCTTACTCGGGTAATAAATTCAGATGGCTGGACTTGGGGGAAAAGTATGTGTTTCTGAGAGAGAAAGAGAGAGAGAGGGAGAGAGAGAGATTTCTGCCTGTGATATTTGAACTGGAGAGATTTCATGTTTACCTGGCTCCAGCAATAAACCTAAGCCTGCCCGAATCATTTTCACCAAAAGTGAATGCCCAGAAATAGCACTCACACCTGACCTTTTCCTTTTGAAAACACCTGACCGTGGAGCAGGAAATTGAAGCACATGGAGAAGAAAGGGGCCAGGTGGAGCCAGGTGGAAGGAGCCCAGTCTGGGAGCCTTCAGAACCCCGGTGGCTGGCGATGGGGTGGAGGGCCTCCTTCTGGCAACCTGAATGGACTTGAAAATCTGGGTGAGGTTCCCAAGGGTCCTGCAGGAAGCCGTGCTGTTCTTGTTCACTTTACATACTCTCCTGAGATACAGGGAATTCATACAGTTGATATGAAAATCAAATTACATTTTTATTTTTTTTCTTTGAAAATCAAATTACATTTTTAAAGTATAGTGAGAAGCTATGTTTTATTTTATTTAAAATGATTTTTGCATGTGCATGTAGTAGTTAAGCATCAAATGATGCTGGAACGCTTCTAACAAAACCCAGCGGTGCCCTGGGGCTCTCTGCACCCTCTGTCCACCCTGCTTCCAGAATTCCT
>NC_138372.1:9183843-9224958 GCF_054177405.1 Leptonychotes weddellii
TGAATTATTTGTTTCAGAGGTACAGATCTGAGATTCAACAGTCTTGCACAATTCACAGCGCTTACCAGAGCACATACCCTCCCCAGTGTCTATCACCCAGTCACCCCATCCCTCCCACCCCACCCCCACTCCAACAACACTCAAAACTAATGTTCTTTCAAATTTGATTCTATGTTCCTGTGTTGAAGTAAATGAAGTCCAGCTTTCTCCTCCACACCATGAAGGCTGTATGATTAACGTATCTAGTAAGGGCTTTTTGGATGCAAGCAATAGAAAACAACTCTGGCTAACTTAGTAGAATGGAATTTACTGGAAGTGTATATGCAGCCTGACAGAGTGGAGGGCAAAGCTAAAGAAAGGCTTTGGGAAGGGCAAAAACCATGGAAGCTTTGATCCATGAAGCAGGAACTCGTAGACACTTGGGTGTGTCCAACGAGGGTGTCTATCAGGGTGGGACATCTCCAGCTGTCTTCTGCCCTGGTATTCACATGGCCAGGGGAGGCCAGGGTATTCTGATCAACAGTGTTACCAGGGCTTCTCGCTCAGTAAGACAATACATTCTCAATGGAAAATTGAAGCACTCTTACTAAATAGGCACTGTCCACTAAGTCCACCGTAATTGGCCATTAAACTTTGGCCGGGCCAACAGCCAATCTAGTTCATTCTGCCAAAACCCCTCCTTAGATCTGGGCAAGAAGGATCCCTGCTCATGGCCCCGGCTGTAGAAGGCCCTGTTTGTTGGAACCCCCAAAATAAAGACCTTGTTTATTTGTTGGTTTTGATTTTGGAAGGAAGCATTTTGAATGTTTGGTACCCAGTTGAGCAAATGGGCATAATGGGTAAGAGCTGGGAAAGCTGATGGGACTCCCAAAGGGTGTGGGGCTGGGAGCACAGGCATGTGTGTGGGGGTAAAGAGACCACCGGAGGTCCAGCCTTGGAAACTGGAGGAAACATGCTCTTGTGTAGGGTTGCCCACCCCGAATCCCTGGGACCTGCCTCCCCAGATGACTGGGCTGCTCCCTCCCCTTCTGCTCGGATGGCATATTTGGGAAGTGTGCGCAACTCTCTGGAAATCCTCAGGCAGCAGAGGGGGCCTACAGACCTGGCTCCCTGGGGAGCTTGTCCAGGTCCGTCTCTATCCCTGGTGTGGGCAGGTCCAGTCACCTCCGGGAGTCTTGGCCCCTGGCCCTGCTTCTACCCTGCCCTGCTTACCACCACTCAGGCTCGCCAGTGGCCAGTGAGGAGACAGCTCAAGAAGGTGGGTCTCAGGGAACAGGCTGTGGGGCAGAGGGTGGGAACAAGGGGGCCAGGCTCTGGGTGGGTCTTGGTTGTAATGTGTGTAGGGCTCCATTTGTACTCTTATCCCAGGCTCTGTAAATGTGATGGAGAGACCTACTCTGACGACACACGCTCTGGGTGGAATCTCATGCAGTGTTGTAATGAATGTTGCAAAATTCTCACGAGGGGCAGCCATTCAGTGTTACCCTCGGTTTTCATAGCATGATAAAGCTCACAAAGACACATGATGGCAAGGGGACAGAGGGTTTGAGAGGAAATGAGCAGGGGTGAGTGTTTGCTGGCAGAGTCTTGGCAGGCCCCGAAGCCTCGGAACAGAAGGCACAGGCTTTTATGTTAACACACACACACACACACACACACACACACACACACACACGGTGAGAACAGGAAGAGCAAACAGTGATTTTCGGGTAAAAGAGGCTAATGCATTTTGAAACAGGCACTGCCAAAAAGATTGCTTGCCTTTGAAAGCTAAAAGCACTCTCTGAATCTTTTGTTTTTCTTTTCCTATCTAGAAAGCACACATAAGCTACCGTTATTCTAAAATCCTGGGCCAAATCTGAAATGCATTTAAAAAGAAAGCCCCCAGAGGAAAACTGCTTCAAATAGCGCATAAAAGCGGTTGTCTGATCTCCCAATTACTTCAGCAGGTTCCAGCCCGGGTACCTAATCCACACTGCTCTAAACTTGTTTGGGAATCAATACTTAAGAGGCAGGCTTGGCATTTTCCTGGCGGTCTGTGGTTCTGCTGCAGACACACCAACACCCTAGTGACTTATCTCAAGGAGGAAGGCAAACGGGCATCGAGTCCCCTCATTCCTGCTTCTGGGGAGGTTGGGGTCTTCTGCTCAGTGGCGACGGAATTTGCTTTCCTGTTCCAGGCAGAACAAGCTGTGAGTTTTATGGTTAGAACATGTTTTGGTCCCTGAGCCGTCAGGAAAACCCTTTATGCGTAGGGTCCCTGAGGTGTGGTCCGTGGTCTTCCAAGTTCACCCCTCCACCTGCCCCCCCCCCCATTCCCCGCCTCCCCGCAGGAAGCCGGCAGGGCTGCCAGGCTCTGGGTAGATAGCGGGAGTAGGTAGATGTTTCACATTGCTTTCCCTAGGCCCTCCTAACGGGTCTGTATATTACAGGCGGGTAGATTGCAGACCAGATTCTGACCCGAGCACAGAAGTTTTTTAGCAGTCAGGCAGAGACGGTGGAGAATCTGCACCCGTAAGCTCAGCACAGCTCTTGCTTTTTGTCCTTATAGGTTCCAACCCGAACCCGGGATCCGTTTTCCTCCTCAGTGGAAGAAACAGTTATCTGGACTCAACTTAAAGTCATTGTCTCCGAAACACCTTCCTTGACTGTCCTATCTCGGAGAGCCCCCTGTCCCCCCCAATCCCACTTACGGGTGACTGTCACACCACCCGTTTTCTGTCCTCTGTCTCACAAATCACTTTCCAGGATGATTTCTTTGCTCTGTCTTTCCCCTGCCTCTCCTGCTACCCCCCACCCCCAGCCCCACAGCATGGCATGTAAGACCCATGAGCCCAGGGACTTGTCCGTCTTGATTACTGAGGTTTGTCTGGAGCCTCGCCTCACCCAGAGCCTCGCCCACAGTAGGCGCTGCTTTCATGTTTGCTGCATGAATGAAAGAACTCTTCCTTTTCTTCGCTGATTTTGCCATCTGGGTAGAATGTGACACTTCCCCCCATCCTTCGGGAAAAGAGGTGTGAGCTATTTCAGCTGCACCAGTGGGGAGACTAAAGCTCGAATGTTATTTCCTGACATTTCCTACAAGTGGAGGAATGGAACTGTAGCTTTCCTACCAGCCCCTCCCCCAACAGCGAAGTCATCTGACTGCATCTGTGTTGCCTGCTAGACCGTGAGCTCCTCCTGAGCGAGGTCTGAGGCTTGTTTATCTTCGTATTTGCTGGGCCTGACATAGTACTTCCTGCCTGGGGGGTGGGGGGCTCTGCAAACATTTGTGAAATAACGCTCCTTGTCCATCCCCTGCTCTTGCACCCCCACACCGCTCCTGGCTTCTGAGGCTGGCCCATTGTGTTTCCAGGACTTTTGGTTGACAGGAATCTAGCTCAGGCTTGCTAAGGAATAGAGAAGCATGGAGGGAAGAGTTGGTTCAAAACCCTGAGAGTTCTGGAGCAACCACAAGGGGACTGGGGCTCTAACAAGATCACCTGGATTTGGTTTTCCCCTCATTTTGGTCTGTGTCACACCCAGCCCACGGGGAGGCCCTCTTCTTCACAGCCAACAGTCCCAGCAGAAAGAGATGTTTTCATTTTCTCATGGTTCCGGAAGATGGTCCGAGATGGGCCTAACTCATTGCACACTTGTTCCTGACCCAGTTAGGGCTCCCTAGGGCCTGGAATGTTCTGACTGGCCAAGCCTGGATCCCATGCCCACTCCTGGAGCTGGGCCTGGGTGGATCCCGCCTCACTCCCCGGTGAGACAGGAAGGAAGGGAGGGTGATGCTCAAAAAGAAAAATGAGGTGCTCTTTCCAAACACGTGGAGCCAGGAGACCAAAAAACTAGATGGCTTCTAATCTGCCAACTTCCTTCCATACTGAACTCTGGCTCAGAGACGAAGACGTCGCCCATCTTGTCCGATAAATTAATCTACAGGATGAGGTTTTTGGAAGAAGCAACCCCTTCATTCACAAGTGAGTTTCAGTTTTATTGTTGCTTCACAGAGAGAGTGTTCCCACCTATATTTCTAACCTGTGATCCTCAAGCATCAGTCATTCACGGCACCAGGTGAGTTGTCTCAGAATCAGCTGGGGCACCTTTTAAAATACAGATTCTCAGACTGCACCCCAAAAGAGTAGACTTAAGTCTGTAGTGGGGCCAGGGATGTGCATTAAAAAAAAAAAAATCTAACATGCAGCCAGGATAGGAAACCATTGGCTGAATCCCTTGAAGTTTTGTGGCTGAGTCGGGTAGAAGGATGGTACAGCTAGCAGTGGGAGGGAAACTGGGGGGTTTCAAGGACTTCCATTGCCCTCCCAATCCTGTGACAAACGCAGCTGCCTTTTCCCCACCGCAGAGAACAAGTCTTGCTTTGACCTTATTCTTGCAGGTTTCACGTCTGACCGGACGTGGGGAAGCGAGAAGCTGCCTGGTTCTTAACCAAGGTCTTCAGCTAATTGTCCGCTAATGGTTTTCATTGTTGACCCAGGAGCTGATTTGGGTCAATAGGGCTCAGTGGGACATAGTCTGTAGATCTGTAGCTACATCATATCGGGCGTCGTCCGCAGTTCAGTGTGGGGAGGGACAGCTTGTCTCCCAGGCACGTCACATGGAATGACTGCATGATGTTGGTGGCAGGGTTCCACGGTGATAAGGGCTCCTCATGGACTGATGCCTTCCCAAAGCACCACAGTGAACCTCGCACAGGGCAGTGGGGACTCTTTGAAGCTGGATTTCATGCACGGTGCCCCAGGGACTCTGAAAGCTTTTACTCAGGCTGTAAAAGTAAGACCTGTTTACTTCCCAACCGATGTAATTACAAATATCAAGTCATCTCTACTGGACAAATAAAGCCCAATGATAGTGATCTGGTATCTGGAGCCATGTCTGCATTACCTGGAAGACTTAGCGGGCTTTCAGAGGGGCTAGAGGCCTAATTGCAGCCAGGGGAAATGCTGAAAGCCTCATCTTTTCAGCCAAGCATACCGCGTTTTCTTTTTAATCTCTCATTTTTATTTCTGAAAAGTGTTCCTTGGGTTTTATGAAGAGCAGGGGTTGTTTAGCAGAGGCAGGAGAGCCTTTTCAGGCTTTGCTCCTACTGGCTATTTATTCCTTATCCACCGCAAGCCGGGACCATCCTGAGAGAAAGCTGGGGAACCCCATAGAAGTTTCCATCTCCTGTTGCTCTTTGTGTGTGATTAAGGAAGGGGGGGAAGAGGGGGAGGGAGGAATCGAGGTAGAAAATGCCGGTGAAGGGATTAAATTATTTTTTATTTGTTTATTTTGAAACCTGAACAAAAACTGTACCTTTTTATTTATCGCAGAAACAGCCTCATATTCGTTAGGAATTTTCACAAATCCACCAATTTGTGGAGAGAGGAAAAACACTCAAATATACCCTAATGAGAAAGGTATCAGGAACTCAGTAATGGCGAGATAACGGTCTTTTATTTGCAAGGATAATTTGGAGGCAGACAAGCGGTGTGTGGTTAGTAGGGCAAGACGTTAGGATTTAACAGTATCGAAATGATGCCGCCTTCCCCGCCCCACTGTAAAACTGTCCTTTCTATAGCTCTTCGGCTGCTAGTGTTCATAATCGGAATAATGTTTGGTATTAAGCCCCATCATCATTTGGAACTCACATATCTATGTGCTTGTTCACAAGGTCCTACTTCTGTACATGCCTTGCCTACTCGCAAGGTTGTGGGCTGCGCACATTACGTTAAGGCGTTTGGCTAACAGCTGCTGTGTTTCTGAGTTGTGTTTGATTCGCCTAAACCATGACACACAGCCATGGCCCATACCTTATCCGAATGTTACAGGTCCTCAGAGGGAGGTATCGCCGTGCTGTTATAGAGGGGAGGGGGGCGGACAAACAGAGAGGTGAAGTAGTCTGCCCAGGATCTCCCTGCCACTAAGAGGTTGGGTTAGCATTCGAACTTGAGTCCCTCTGCTTGCAGCCTGTGGGAAATGTCTGTTTTCTTGCGCTGGCTCTCACAGGCGTGAAGCCCACCTGTGGGAGCACTGCAGGCTTGCTTTTCTCCCAGGGCCAAGTTGAAGCCCACACATACAGTCGTATAATAGAAGAAGAGGTCAAGCTCAAGGCAGTTGTAGAAAATGACT
This sequence comes from Leptonychotes weddellii, assembly GCF_054177405.1. Taxonomy (NCBI): domain Eukaryota; kingdom Metazoa; phylum Chordata; class Mammalia; order Carnivora; family Phocidae; genus Leptonychotes; species Leptonychotes weddellii. The sequence goes on from NC_138372.1 coordinate 9,189,958, forward strand.
CAGGACAGAGTTTAATTGCAGAAGTCACTCTTCTGGGGCGCCTGGGGGGTTCAGTCCATTGGGCATCTGCCTTCGTTTCAGGTCATGATTCCAGGGTCCTGGGATCGAGCCCCACATCAGGCTCCTTGCTCAGTGGGGAACCTGCTTCTCCCTCTCCCTCTGCAGCTCCACTTGCTTTGCTCTCTCGCTCTCTCTCTCTGTCTGTCAAAATAAATAAAATCTTAACAAAAAAAGAGAAGTCATTCTTAAGTACATTGAGAGGATCTCAGGTGAAGCCAAACCAGGATTCACAGTCTGTTTTCAGAACTAGTAGGTCACGACCCCTCGATGTCTGTGTTCCAGTTACCATGCATTAGAGTCTGGGGGGAAGGGGAGTTGTTTGGCTGGAGGAGCAGGGAGAAGCTCTGGGGCAAGGCACGATGGCATGCCTTCTGTGCTTTGCCAGACTCCGTGGGTTCCAAGAGGGCAAAGGGCAAAGGGGTGCTACCATCAGGAGCTAACAGAGCTCTTTCTGTGAAGGATTTTGTAAGATTCTGCAGACATGCATTGGGGTCCATATGACAAGATATTGCCCAGCGTGTCAGGCAGGGGCACCCTCCTCCTTCCACAAGGAACTCAGTAACCCACTAGTGTTGGGAAGACTGGTGGCTCTGGGAACATGGGCGCAGCATCCTTGTGGGCGTGTCCCCAGCAGGCACCTCCAGGTGCAAACTTCCACAAGGAGCTCTGGGAAAAGGGCATGGAGGATTTGATGCTGGGAGCATGTTGCACACCCTTCGCAGACTCCCAGAAATACTTTTTGGGGAAGGAGGGTGCTTGGCAGCTGTTGGTGGGTCTGTGTGAGCAGGTGGGAACAACCCATTGGGGAAATCTGAGTTGCACCAATTCTGTGCCTTATGGATGTAAGGTTTGGGAACACTTGGGATATATTTGAGTTTCTGTTTCATCTCATCAGCCTTGTTTGTAGTATCTGCTGCAAAGTTGACTCTTCTGGACTTAAGAGGAATCCCCAAATGTTCCTTTACTGAGCATAGGTATTTAGAGCACAGAGTTTCGGGTGGGACCATCTGGATCGGGATACTGTCTCTACCAGCTCTTAACTTTGCTACCTGGAGGTACTTTGATCTCCCCATACCTCTATGTTCACAGCTGAAAATGGGTATAATGATGATACAGCTTCTGCTGCTTACCTTACAGGGTTGTGTTTCTGCGTAGAGCCTGTTTGATGTTAATTTATATTATTATAAATTAAATGTAATTAAGTGTTTTTAGTTTTGTGTTGTGTTTTTGTTTTCCCAGTGTGCCTTGGGCTTTATCATCCAGGATCAGGAGGACTTCCCTCTGAGTCAAAAGAGAGCAGAGGCTACTGCAGAGTTCCTCCATCTGTGTCTTCTGGGGAAGACTAGGGAAGATGGGAACATCAGTCGTGTTGCTGGGGATTTCTCGGCTTACCAGCTCAGGGGCCGTGGCAATCCTCTCTGACATTCTGAGCCTCTGTTTATACATTTAAAAGTGGGCTTTAGGGTTGTTACGAAGGTTGAATGCAGGAAAATATATGTGAGACATTTTATAGTAATAATTAATATAATTATAATATAATATATAAAATAATATAATAAGAATAATTATAGAAGCTGGTATCTTCCCACTCATGAGAGGCAGCCAGGGAAACAGAAAAAGTGTGCATGCTCAAGTCAGACAGACTCAGGTTTGGGTACCAGCTCCACTATCTGTTAGCTGTGTGACCCATGGCAAATGGCTCAACCTCTCTGGGCTTCTGTTTCTCTCCCCTGCAAACTGGAGGAAGGACGCCTCCCTCCCAGGACATGTAAGGATGAAATCAGACAAAGCGTCAAGTGCCTGGCACCTGGGTAGACGCCCCCAGAAATACTTTCTCTTCAGCTACTAATGCAGAGACCCACTCACCTTACTGAATTTCCTCCTGCTAGGCAAAGTCACAGGTTCTAGAGGCCATTTTCCCACTGGGCAGAAGGCACTGACAGGAGCCTTTCCTAATCAGTTGGTCCTGAATGCACAATGGTGACTGTTCTCCAGGCCAGGGCAGAAGAGACTAAACACAGGGTGAATGGTGGTGGGTTGGCACAGTGGAGGAGAAAGGAGACTCCCACCCAAGGCTCCTGGGATTATCTCTGCAAAGGAATGCAGTAAGAGCCGCATTTTTGGGGGGGTGCGAGGGCGTTGAGTGGGGAAAGAGAGGGAGGGAGAGGGAGATTGGTTGCCAGTATTTATAATGCTTTCTGAAATCTGAGAACCCAAGACAGCAAGTTCACAAAGACTGGAAGACAGGAATGATTAACCCTGGAGAGGTCAGCAGAGCTGGACAAGCAGGGACAATGTGCACCAGGAATAATGTGTGCAGTGAGCCTGGTGGACGTGGGGGCTAAAGACATTCACAGTATTTTCTATTTGATCTTACCTATCTTACTATTTCATTTCATTTCATTTTATCTTATCATCTTAATCCATTTATCTATTTTCTTATTTTGGCACACATTGTGAAAACAGAACAAAACACTTCTGCTGGCCCAGTCCAGGTCTCAGGTCACTGTTGTATCTCTGGTTACCTCACCCCTAACATTTATGGGGCCCAGGATCCATCAAGCTAGGCAACTGTTCAGTGCAGTATGTTTCATCTTGCCTTGTGGGCACGCAACCTACATACCGACCTGGAGAGCCAAGTTCCAGTGTAGGATTTTGGAATCCTTTAAGGTCTGCTTTGGCTGGTGGCTAAGCAGGGAATGCTGGCTTCTGGGCCCCAGCCTCCCACCCCTCAGCCCCCGCCCCCTTTCCCTGGCCCATGAGAAGCCTCCAGCACAGCACATGGACATCCTAACCTACAGTGATGTGACCCTCTCCTGGGGATGAACCTCTGAAGAGCCTTCCCCAGCCTTGGGAGGAGGCACGGGGTCATCTGGAAGGCATTCTGTTGTACCAGGTCCTTGAAGTTCTGGACAGCTGGGGCTGGGGGCTCTGGATGGGCACAACTCCATAGCCCTGTGGACTCCTGGCCTTCTGGGGAGGGAGGGCTCAGCTGGGTGAGGACCAGAGCAGAGCCCTCTACAGTGTGCGGCCCAGGATGGGGTCCCTTTCTCCCAGGCCTAAAGGCAGAACTGGAGGCTTTTAGGCATTAATGAGATGTCCAAAAGAACCCCAACTGCATCTCATAGCAGTGGACGGAGACGTGAGGGCTTGAGCTCCAGGCCAGCATCTGTTGTTACCTCTCTCTGCGTCTCTGGACAAATTGCTTTTCTGTGAGTCTCCATTTTCTCATTGATGAAATGAAGGTGTTGAACTAGGTTATCTGCAATATGCTTTTCCACCCCCTGAAAAGAAACACATTTGCTCTCGTTGGCATGGACCATGATACACCGATTTTGTGCAAAAGTTAAGAGAGGAAGTCATTTTAAATTTGCTATCTTATTTCTCACATGAGAACCATTTCCTCCTGGGTTTTTTTGGTCACTAAGGGGGGAAAAAGTCAGGGTAGGGGGAAGCCAGGAATTAAATATTTGGCTCGTATTGCTAATTACTTGTACTAAGTGGTCGTGTCATGGGGAATTTGAATATAAATCCTTTCTCTTTTCCGTCTAACGTTTAACCATGTGAGTAACAAAAATCCTCAACTGCCATCAGAGTTCATTTAAATGTTAATTTTAATTTTTATTTACCACCTGGTCTCCCAGCTGAAAGGTACATAAGTTAAAGCAACTGGAACCTGGGTTCTTTCTGCAGCAGCTAGTGAAGCTCACTCTTGCGCTAATGGTTGTTTCCTGTCATTTATTTCTCCTGTGTATCACCTTTGTTGCCAGAGAGGAGAAAATGAATTTTGTTAGAAGTCGTATTCATCTTCCTCTGCGCACATCAAGGTACAGAAAACAGAACGCCAGCAGCGCTGGTTGAGAATTCAGAAGCAGTACAGATAAGGGCTGGAAATGGAACAGGAAGATGATAGAAGGAATTTTGCACTTAAAAAAAAAAACTGATTTGGGTAAACCTTTAAAAACAAACAAAAGAGCCCCAGAGCTTTTGGACACAGACAAGCTCAAAACAAAAACGGAAAGTTTCTTTCCACATGGTTGTTTTGCCCTTTCCCATTGGTAAGTAACCTCCCCAAGACAGGTCTGCACCAGGGAGTCTCAGCCTTGGTGTAACTGCCATTTGGGCTGACTGGTTCTTTGTCAAGGGGCTGCCTCGGCCATTGTGGGGTGTGTAATATTCCCCTAGCCTCCACCCACAAGACGTCAGTCGTTTCCTCTAATGGGTTGGGTTGTGCCTGCTCAAATACATAGGTGAAAATCCTAACCCCTGGTGATGTAGGAAAGATTTTAGGGTTTGAAGCCAACAGCCAAGAAAGAATTGTTGAGATGTCTTGGGTGCAAAAAGGTGGTTTTATTGAAGCACGGGGACAGGACCCATGGGCAGAAAGGGCAGCACTTGGGGTCGTCAGGAGTGGCACATTATATTCTCTCAAGTTGGAAAGGGGTTAGGGATAGTGTAAGTCTCTAAGGAATTTTGGAAGCAAGGTTTCCAGGACCTTGAGGGGCTGGCTATTGTTAGGAAAAGGTCATTTACTGCTGTTTAGTAAAAACTCAGACATGAGACCTTTCAGATATGTATCAGTGGGTTATATGCTTGGGGGATGATTGCCAACACGTATCTTGGGAGGTAGAGATAAAGGAAGTTTCCAAAGGGATTTTTTTTTTTTAATAACAAAGGAATTTTTGTATGTTAAAGTAGACTTAAAGGATCCTGGGGGTCAGGCTAAGATTGCCTTTTGCCCTTAGCAAAGTATTAACATTGGGGCAGCTGAATTCCTAGAGGAAGGTCACTCTGCCTATTTCAAGGACTTGTCAGTGGGCTGTAGGTAGTAAGGAAATGTAATAATTTTTCTTTTGCCTCTGTTTCCCACATCACTGATATCTCAGAATGTGACCTTATTGAGAAATAAGTTCGTTGTGGATGTGATTACTTACGACAAGGTCATTAGGGTGGACCCCAATCCAGCCCAACTGGTGTCCTTATAAAAAGAGGAGATTTGGACACAGACAAGCTCATAGGGAGGATGCCCCGTGAAGTGAAGGCAGAGGTCGGGGGATACCTCAGAGTGAAGAAACACCAAAGATTACCAGCAGAGCACCTGAAGCTAGAAGACAGGTGTGGAACAGATTCTCCCTCCCAACCCTCAGAAGGAATCCGCCTTGCTGGCATCTTGATTTTGGACTTCTCATCCCAGCAGCCCTAGCAAACTAATACACACTGCCCTGTTGTGACCAGCTCAACATGTTTCCAGATGGTGCCAAATGTCCCCTGGGGGCAAATTACCCTTGCTTGGGAACCCCTGGGGTAAGTATTATGCAGGGCTGTTGTCATCCCAGCCACAGCAGAGCTGAGTAATTGTGACAGAACCTCTGTGGCCCCCAGAGCCCCCAAATATTTCCCATCTGGTCCTTTACAGAGAGAGTTGGCTGACCCTTCCCTGATGGTAACGGTCCCGCAGCATCCCTGAGAATTTGCTGTGGCATCTGGAGGCACCCTGGGCTCGGTCTCAACCTGGGGCTGCAGAACTGGTCCACGAGCCATAGAGGATGCGAGTGAGGCACAGTGAGGATGCTGCTGTGGGGAGGAGGTCAGCAGCGTGCCCTGGACGTGGCTGGCTGGCTGGCAGTGCAGCATGGAGTCAGAGTCCGTCCAGGTGTCCTGACTTATCAGCCCTTTATCTCCTGCCTCTCGCACTGCTGTTCGGCTCCCTTACCCGAGATGGGTGACTTTTGTTAGACTGGTTGCTTCCTTGTATCAGTTTGTGATCGTTGGAAAGGTTCTGTTTCCCCAAGGTCAGGCTTTGTGTCCCCACGTGGACTTGGTTCTATACAGTCTTATGGTCCCGGGTGCCCTGCCAGCTTGCTACCATGACCATCCGTAGTGAGCCGAAATGCTGCTGGTGGGAACCCCCTTCCTAAAAATGCCTTCTGCAAGAAATGCCTGTCTATGCCATTCCCGTTGTGAGTCATGAGAGAGGTTTTAGAGAGCCTTTGGCTTTGGGTAGGCAAAGAAGTCACCTTTGGTACAGATGCTGTTTAAAGACGCACATGTAACTGAAAAGATCTTTCTTCGGCATCATTTCCTGTCTCTCTCTCTTTGGCCCTTAGCTGCCCTGGTTACAGCAGCAGTAATTCAGAACTATCCATCATTCCACGGAGGTTGGCTTGCTTTTAGGACCAAGGTCAACCCTGTATTCCTTCTTTCAGGCTCTGACATGATACTGAAAACTTGGGGGAAAAAACCCAGAAAAGATGATATAGACAATTGTGTGGGGTTGAATTGTGTCTGCCCTCCCCACCTCCCAAAAAAAGATGTGTTGAAATCTTAAACTCCAGTACCTGGTGGAAATAGAATTTTTCTGGATGCACTCGTGGCTCAGATGAAGTCGTTAGGCTGTGCCCTGATCCAGTATGACTGGTGTCCTTGTAAGAAAGGAGAAGAGACACAGAGCACAGGCCATGTGAAGAGGGAGGCAGAGACGGAGTGACGTATCGACAAGCCCAGGAACACCCAGGGTTGCTGTCATCAGCCACTGGCTCGCTCCTGGGCGTGGAACAGATTCGCCCTCTGAGTCCCCAAGAGGCAACCAGCCCTACAGACATTTTGATTTTGGACTTTGAGCCTCTAGAGCTGTGAGAGAATAACTTTCTGTTGTTTTAAGCCACCCAGTTGTGGTACTTTGTTATGACAGTCTTAAAATATGAATACAGCAATTATTACAGAAAATGTGTATTTTTGCATCTTACACTGTTTGATGCGGCTTAGCGATAGAGTGGCTCTGAGGTCAGGACCTGTTGCCAGCAATTACTAGCTCTTACATACTCTTGTGGCTTCTGACAGTTTTTCTAACTAGCAGTTAACACAATTTGTAATTTTATTTGTTTAAAATAATTATTTATTTATTTTGAGAGAGAGAGAGTGTAGGAGCGTGGGGAGGGGCAGAGGGAGAGGGAGAGAGAATCTTCAAGCAGACACCCCGCTGAGCACAGAGCCGGATGCAGGGTTCGATCTCACGACCCTGAGATCATGACCTGAGCTGAAACCAAGAGTCAGCCACTTAACCAACTGAACCACCCAGGTGCTCCTGCAATTTGTAATTTTATATGTGTCTCGACAATTATTTGACAGTCTCCTTCCCCCACTAGATGTGAGCTCCATCCATGACAAACAGGTATTCACTAAGTATTTATTAAAAGAACTTGGGCAAGTCATTTGAAATTTCTGAAGCTCAGTTTTTCTCTTTGGAAGAGAGAAATGTTAATGGTACCTACTTCATTGATCATCGTGAGTATTAAATGAGGTGCTGTAAGTGAAAGAACCTTCCTGGAAATTGCCATTAAGGCTATACTTGTCACCCTGGGAAAAGCTAATGGACAGAAACATACTGATGTGTTAACAGTTTGAGACCTTTCCCCTAAGAAAACCTTTTAGCCAGTGAGGGTTCATTCACCTTAATTAAAAATTATCCAAATAGATACATCTCTTTATCACTCTGTGGACACACATACATGTTTTTGTCTTTTTTTTTTTTTAAGGACATTAAATTAAAAAACTTGTCCTCCAAATAAATCCTGTGTTTGCTTTATTAAGCGGAAAAGCCTACTGGCTATTAGTTGTCAATTAAATGTAGGTGTTAATTAAAATGGCCATGTTCAAGCACGCCTAAGGATCAGTCTGTCACTTGGGGACCCATTGTGGAAGATGGCCCTGAATTACAATACATTATCTAGGACATGACCACTTGGTACCTCCCTGGGACATAAGAAAGAAGATTTAAGATTGAGTTTGATACATAAATATTGCACAGCAATTTTTTCCACAAATGATAAGACATATCCTTAGGATGCTTTAAATTGGGGGTACAGGTCAAATCCTGCTCTCTGTTTTTGTATGATTCATGAGCCACGAACAGTTTTACATTTTTAAATAGTTGAAAATAATGAACAATCCTATTTCATGGCATGTGAAATTTACATGAAATGGAAATTTCAGTGTTCCTGAATAAAGTTTTATTGGTACACAGCCACGACCATTCATTTATTTACTATCTATGGCCCACCCTGATTTATTTATTTATTTTATTTTATTTTTTTTAAAGATTTTATTTATTTATTTGAGAGAGAGAGAATGAGAGACAGAGAGCATGAGAGGGAGGAGGGTCAGAGGGAGAAGCAGATTCCCCGCCGAGCAGGAAGCCCGATGCGGGCGGGACTCGATCCCGGGACTCCAGGATCACGACCCGAGCCGAAGGCAGCCGCCCAACCAACTGAGCCACCCAGGTACCCGGCCCACCCTGATTTAAATGATCCCTGGGACACTGAAGCTCAACTTGAGGTCACACGCCACGCTCTGTCCCTTCACTTAGCTTCCCTCTGATAGGGCTGCCTGGACACCAAACATTCGGGGTTCCGTGGTATGCTTATCTCTTGGCGTGGTAAAGCAGTATTATCAAGCATGCAAATTCCTCGATCTTCTCCTAAGTGAGGGAGCTGTGGTCTTATGAGAGTGAGCTTTATATACTGCGCTGAGACTCTAGGTGTGCTGAGAATCAACTTCTACTTTTTGGAGATGGGCTTTCATGCTCTCTTCTTTTGTGGCATGGTCCTGGGGAGGAGACAACCGGCATTACCCCGTGGCAGTCCAGGAGAGGGGGAGCAAGTGTCAGAGCATCGGGGGGGCCAGCTCTGAGGAGAGGAGAGTGAACACCCCTCCTTGTCTTATGTCTGGGGTAGATTTCCCAAACTGTCTTCTTACACAGCTGTCCTGAGACCTAAGCCAACCCTTGACTGCATCCTGTGGAGAGAGTCAATGGTGTGCATATTCTGGGCATGTGCTAGGGAGAGCTGCCCAGGGGGATGACAAAATTGCAACTGGGGCCCCAGTAACGGAATCTGAGGGCCAACTCCAAGCAACCCTGGGGAGGCAGATGATGCGTGCTTTTGCCAAACCTCCATCCACCTCAGCTTGCTCATCCTAAGTGTCCTTCTTCTCCTTGCGCTTCCTTTGCCAGCTTGCGGTCTCCCTGCCACCTGTCCAGACATGGAAGGTCCAGGCTAACTGCCCTCACCCTCCACGTCCTCTTGTTGCTCCTAAGCCAGCCAGACACCCGCGGCTTAGTCTCCCTTCTTCTGTGCACGTAGCATTTTCTCATATCAATTTGACATGACCATGTGATGATAAATAACATCCATGGATGGGACAGAAGACATCTTACTATAAAACAAGTGTGGAAAGCAATATACTTTAGAAATTAAGTGAGTGTGCTCTGGAAATCAGCTACCTACAAAGTCCTAGCTCTGTTGCTTGCCGGCTCTATGTCTCTGATGAGTTTACTAATCTGTCTGAACTTTGGTTGCCTCTTAAAAATGGGATGATGAATGACATCTGATAGAACGGCTTTGAAGAGGAAGTGATTTGTGTCACTGTCTAGCACAGAGCCTGGCTCAGAGTAGTGGTCCGAAGAGGGAGCTGGTAATGGTGCCCTTGTACTTTCAGATAACAGAGGTTTTCTATCCATTCATCCTGGAACATGGAGCGTCTGAGCAGGTGTAGGAAGGTTATCAGAGCCATCTCTGCCCTTCTCTGGGAATATGTGCCTGTGCAAACACACGTATTGGTCGTTAGCTTCAGAGACCTTCCCCTGAGCCCAGTGTGACTGAAATGGCAGGTGTAGCTTAGACCGCTGACTCATAGCATCGCTGGGGACTGATGTTGGCCCCGATGTTTTCAACACTGTTCCTCCTTTTTCTCTATCTTCATGAGATCATGCAAGTTTTGCACACCTTCTTCCACTCACTCAGTACGTATTAATCATTTTCATTGTGTGTTGGCCATTATATTAGGACCTGTGAGCAAAACAGATAAGGTCTGTTTTATGGTCCAGTCGGAAGCAGACAGACGCTAATCAGATAACTTACATTTTTAAAGACTCATCTGGCTGCAGTGAGAAGTGATGGAAGGCAGTCATGGAGGCGGGAGACCTCTGAAGAGGCTAACATAGCCACCCCAAGAATGAGATGATGGTGAGTCAGATAGGAGCTATGTGGCAGGATAGACCAAAGTGGGTGTGTCAGGGAATGGTCAGAAGGAAACATCAAGAAGACCAGGTCAGGCGGTGGGTTGAAGAAGGCCAGGTTGTGGGCAGAAGATATGAGTGTAGTGTGGACACCCAGGTGGGGTGCCAGTTAGATGTTAGATACTCAGGGACACCTGGGTGTCTCAGTCAGTTAAGCTTCTGCTTTTGGTTCGGGTCATGATCCCAGGGCCCTGGGATCGAGTCCTCTTTGCTCAGCGGGGAGCCTGCTTCTCCCTCTACCTGCTGCATCCCCTGCTTGTGCCCTCTCTCTCTCTCTCTCTCTGACAGATAAATAAATAAACAAATAAATAATCTTAAAAAAAAGATGTGAGATATTTGGCACATTCAACCTGACCATATATGGTGAAAAAATGCCTCCCTAAATCTGGTCCACTGTGTGCTCGTATGCATGGGTTACACTCATCCTTGGAATCCTGCATATATCCTGGAACAAAAGCAACAAAAGCATATATCCGTGGCAGCACATGATGGAGGGATTGGCTATCAGAGAGCAAAGAAATTTGATCCCTATAAGAAAAGAGAGGTTTTCTGGAACCTCTGAGTTGATCCTTGGGTTCCTTCATTTAACAATTTCCAGTATTCCGACTATACAGTTCTTCAATGCTTCCCTTGCACCAATGGTCACATTGAGTGTCCTGGAGTTTGCCTCATGTTAGAACAAAGCCATTCATCTTTGGGAACCATAGCTAAAGTATTTTGCTCTCACTGTAATTAGGTAATTCTTAGCAAATTGGACTATGGTTTTTTTAAAGCATATTTTTTATCATTTTTATTGAGGTATAATTAACATACCATAAGTTAATCAATTTTCTGCATATAATACAATGAGTTTTGACAGTGTTTATAGTCTTGGAACCACCACACTTGTGATCTAGAACATTCCATCACCCCAAGGAATTTTCTCATGCTCCTTTACAGTCAGTCCATCTCACCATTCCCTGATCACTGACAACCCTTGACCTGCTTTCTGTCACTATAGTTTTGCCTGTTCTAGAATTTTATGTAATTGAAATCACTCTGGATGTAAACTTTTATGTCTGGCTTCTTTCACTCAGTGCAATGACCGTGTTATTTGTACTGCTAGCCTGTTCCTTGCTGAGGAACATTCCATTGCATGGTTACATAACGATTCACAACTGATGGACATCGAGTTCTTTCCTGTTTTAGGCAATGATGAGTAAAGCCACTACGGACATCCATATACAAGTCTTTATGTGGAATTTCATTTCCCCTCATGAGCACGTAAGGGTGGGATTAGTGGCTCATAGGTTAAGTGTGTATGTGACTTTATAAGAAACTAGGAAACTGGTTTCCAAGTAGCTGTAACAGTTTGCATTCTCCCTCAGTGGCGTAGGGGGGGGTTTCAGTTTTTCCATATCCTCTTTAATACTTTTAAATTATGGCCATTCCATAGAGTGTGAAGTGGCTTCTCAGAGTGGCTTTAATTTGTATTTTCCTAATGGTTATTGACATTGAGGATATTTTTCTAGTCTTGTTTGCTATCTTACATATCCTTTGGTGAAGTGTCTGTTCCAATCTTTTGACCATTTTTATTTTTTTATTTGTAACTCCATTTAATTGAATTTTTAGAGGTCTTCATATATTTTGGATACAAATCCCTTATGAAATACGTTTTAACAAACATTTTCTCCCAGTCTGTGGCTTGCCTTTTTCTTACCAGCATCTTTTTTTTTTTTTAGCTTTTTTAGGCTGTGTTATGGTTCAGAATATGGTCTATCTTGGTAAGTGTTATATGCACACTTCAAAGAATTTGTATCCTATTGTTGGGTGGAGTGATGTATAAATGCCATTTTGGTTAAGTTGGTTGAGAGTGTTGTTCATGTCTTTCATCCTTATTGATTATCTGTATACCTTTTGTATCAGTTCTTGAAAAAAGGATGTTGGAATCTCTGACTATAACTTTGGATTTGTCTGTTTCTTCTTTTAGTTCTACCATTTATTGCTCCATCTACTTTGATGTTCTGTTAATAGGTCTGCACCCTCTAGTTTCTTTTTGTCCTCATTATGAATTGGCCCCTTTATCATTATGAAATGTCATTCTTTATCCCTGGTAATATTCCTTGTTCTGAGACTCACTTGGAGATAAATAACACCATTCCAGCTTTCTTTTGATTAGTCATTGCATGCTATATCATTTTCTATCCTTTTACTTTTCATTTCTCTGTCTTTATATTTAAAATGTGATTTTTAGCTGTTAGAGTATAGTTGGGTCTTCCTATTTTAGCCAGTTTGACAATCTCTGTCTTTTCATTATGGTGTTTAGAACACTTTCATTTAATGTAAGTATTGATATGGTTGTATTTAAATATACCATCTGACTATTCATATCTGGTTTTCATTCATTTTATATTTTTTTCCTAATTTCCTTTGGATTGAGTATTTCTTTATCTTCCACTTTATTTTCACTTTAACTTATTAGCTATTCATTATTGTCCTATAATGTATAGAAATAATGTATTAAAAAAGCATAAAAATTGTTACTCTATGGTTTACGATATGTATCTTCAACTTATCACAGTGTCCTGTCAAATAATATTGTGGCATAAGAACTTTGCAAAAATATACTTGCATTGCTTCCTGTCTATGACTTGTGCTATTTTTATCATTTATTTTACTTTACATATGGTCTAAATTTCACAACACATTATTGTAATTTATGCCTTAAAATGATCTTTTTAAAAGATTTATAAAAGTGAGAAAAATGCTTTCTATATTTACCTCCATATTTGCTGTTTCTGGTGCTCATTATTCTTTATGTACATACAAAATTCCACCTTGTCTTATTTTCTTTCTGGCTGAAGAACTTTCTAAATATTTCTCATTATGCTGTTATACTGGTGATAAATTCTCTCAGCATTTTTTTTTTTGAAAAAAAAAGAAAAAGCTTTCCTACCATTATTTTATAAAGATATTTTGGTTTTCTCTGGAATTCTTGGCTTAGACATATTTTTCTTTGTATTTTAAAGATATCACTACGTTGTCTTCTAGCTTGCATAGTTTATGATAAGAATTTTATCATATTATTATCTTTGGTCCTCTATAAATGTGTCTTTTTTCTCTGACTGCTTTTACTTTTTGTCTTATCGATAACTTTCTGTAATTTTGGTATTATGTGCATTGGTATGTTGTTGTTCTTGTGTTTTTTGGGGTTTGTTGAGCTGCTGGGATTTGTGGATTTATAGTTTTCATCAGAATTGGACAAAATGGACATTATTGCTTTAAATATTTACCCACACCTTGCTTTTCTGGGACTCCAATTGCATGCATGATAGGCCACTAGATATTGTCTGACAACTCACTGAAGCACTGTCCACTGTTTTGTAGTGTCTCTGCTTCTTTTCAGACAGTATCTATTGCTATGTCTTCACGTTCACTAATCTTTTCTTCTGCAGTGTCTAATCTGCTGGTAATCCTATGTAGTATGTTTTTAATCTCTGATATATTTTTTATCTCTAGAAGTTTAATCTTTTTTGATAGGGCACATTTCTTCCTCATGTTTTCATCTGCCTTTTTGGACATACAAAATATATTTATAGTACTGATTTTAGTATCCTGTTTATTCCATCATCTCTGTCATTTTTGGATCTGTTTATTGTTTGAGTTTTCTTCTGTTGTGGGTTGTTATTTCCCCATTTCTTCTTATTCCTCAATTTTTTATTGGATTCCGGTGTTGTGAATATCACATTATTGACTGCTAGAGAATTGTATTCTATTGTATTCTCTATTGCAGTTCTTTCATTTTTGTTGGATATTGTCTTGGAACACATTCAAGTTACTGAAATCAGTTTGATTCTTTTGAGATTGGCTTTTAGCCTAAGTTACAGTTGATCCAGAGCAACCTTTAATTGAGGGCTAATTTGCCCCTACTGCTGAGGCAACACCTAGTCAAGAATTCTGTCTAACGCCCCATGTTTCCACACTGGCTAATGGTGACATGAATGCTTCTCAGCTCTATATAGGCACAATGGTTTGTTTTATCTACTCTTACTATGCTTGTTCTTTCCTGGCTTCAAGTAGTTTCCTCCCAAATGTGCACAGATCAATACTCAGCCAAAGACTTGAGGGAACCCTCTACAAATGTTTAGAGTTCTCTGCCTATAGAGGTCCCTCCTCTTTGGTATTTTGTCATGCAAATCCCAGGCACCTTGACCTCCCCAAGGAGGACCACTCTGTTTTTCTTTTTCTTTTTTTTTTTTTAAAGATTTTATTTATTTGACGGAGAGAGACACAGTGAGAGAAGGAACACAAGCAGAGGGAGTGGGTAAGGGAGAAGCAAGCTTCCCGCCGAGCAGGGAGCCCGATGCGGGGCTCAATCCCAGGACCCTGAGATCATGACCTGAGCCAAAGGCAGACGCTTAATGACTGAGCCACCCAGGCGCCCAAGGACCACTCTGTTTTTCAACTCAGTAGGACCACGAGCCTCTTTTGGTTTCTTCTCACTGGACTCTGGTCTGGAAACTCTCTCCAGGAAGTAAGCTAAAGAAATTGTAGGGCCCACTTTGTTTCTTTGTCATCTTTTGAGGGTAATTTTCCTGTGCAGCTTGTTGTCCAGTGTCTGAAAAACCATTAATATACATTCACATATATATTCAGTTTTTAGTCATCAGGGAGGAAGATCAGTTTTGCCTTGGGTGCTGCATCATAGCCAGGAGTAGAAGGCATGCCTGTTACTTTATCTGCATGTATCTATATAGCTATAGGTAAAAGACATCAATTATATGTCCTACAATAACATTTTTAAAAATGTCAAAACATTTTGTTAATGTCAAACTCACAGCTATTTTTCTATTTCAGCAGTTTTTTAACTTTTGGGAGGTTATGGATTCATTAGACAATCCATGGACCCCCTCCTCTGAAAAATGCACATGGTCACACATACATAATAGCATGCAAATTGAAAAATGCAAAAATAATCCCTGATTCTCCCCTGTGGAATTTGGAGCACTATCTAGGCTCCGTGAGAACTCTTGCTCTAATTAATGTTGCTTTGTTTGTTACCTTGGTGATCAAAAAAATTATAATTTCTTCCCTGCCTTACCTTGCAGAGTTATTATGAAAGATCACACTGGCAATGTCAAAATACTTTATAAGAATTATGGAAACATACTATACTTTTTTTGGTGATGATTATTGTTACTATGGTTACCATCATTATCATTTATAATAAGGGCTTTTTAAAAAAATTGTAGTAGTTAATTCTTATAATAGTTTAATTTTCCTTAACTTTACAATAAATGCACATACACACATAAATGTATACACACACATGTGCAAGTACACACACATTTTTTTAAAATAAGGATTTATAACAGTATAACTATTTACAGTGAAAACATGGTTCTTTTTTTTCATTTAAATTCAATTAGCCAAGGTATAGTATATCATTGGTTTTTGATATAATGTTCAATGATTAATCAGTTCAGTATAACACCCAGTGCTCATCACATCATGTGATGGTTCTTGTTCTTCTGTTTTCTCCCCTCAACTTTGTATCTCCTGGTTGAGCAGCTGTCCAACACAGTTGTACAATTTTTGCATCGATTTACAAATAAGTGCTGTGTAATGTACTTGTAAAATTCATTTTTCTGTGCTATTAAAATCAATGAAGATGCACTTTATGGAATAATCTTTTTCAGGTATGTCTCTGAACTAGTTACGTTTTGTTATTCAGTGTTGGCTATGCATGTTCTTTGATATGCAAGAACTTGCCTGCATTTCAGCCTGGCCCCGTGCTTCCATTTCTTCCCTCTGTCAGCAGGATGGAAGCCATGAGGGCATCTGCCCCCCACAGTGTGCCACATGCATCTCCATGTGCCATTCCCCGCCCCCCCCCCGACCTACTTCTCCATCCTCTCCCTTGCCATTTGTTTCTGTGTCCCCATCCCATTCAGAATTCTCTTCAAATGACTAAATCCCTCCCATCTTTCAAACGCATTTCAGGGCACACCTTCTTTAGGAAGATGAACCAAGAACTTCTGTATTGGCCTATTCCAGTTCTAATGCCAGCAGTCTGAAATCTGTGGAAGAGATTGTGAACTCTTCAAGCGTAGACACTATGCTAGCTCTCTTAGAGACCCCTCCAGCAGTGTGCTTGCTTTATAGGAGACACTATTTTAAATACTTGCTGAATTCGATTCGTTTGAACTCATTCTTTCCCTCTCTGGCTGATACAATAGATGAAGAATTTGCCCTGACCTCTCTTCCTGAGACCTTTGAATAATTCCCCAGGAAAAATCCTGAGACAATTGGGATATCCTCAAACACTGATGGTGAGAATGGAAATTGGTTCAGCTGTTTTGTAGGGCAATTTAGCAGGCTCTATTAAGATTGTAAGTAGTCATCCTAGCAATTCCTCACCAGGGTACCTGACCTGAGGATATGCATTCAGGTGAGTCAAAAATTCAAGGACAAGGATTTTCTCTGATGTATTGCTTGTGATTGCAAAAAAGTAGGGGGAAAAAAGCAACAACTAAATGTCCATCAATATCTAAATGTTTAAATTAACTACAGGGTACCCAATATAATAGACTAGTTTTCAGCAGTTTAGAAAACTTGAGTAGATCCTCATAGACTGACATAGTAACAAAATTTCCAAAACATATTGTTAGTTTTTAAAAATATTTAGAAATAATATGACTAGTCTATGGTGTTTATAATTTAAAAGCAAATCCCACAAAATCTAGACATTTCTATGTATTTGTATTTATGGAATCTTTATATTTCCTTTTAGTAGAACTGAATGTCACATGGGAATGGGGTTCTAGACAAGTCCGTGACAAGGTGACAATTGGATGCAGGTAAAATTTATTTCTAAAATCCCTTGAGAAAGAGCCACTCTGGAGTCAAGACAGTTCATCTTTACTAAGTCAAATGCAGCTCAGTATTGTTTCCCCATTGTGTTGGAGCAGATTACTGTTTCTCCAGGCAATTTCTTCCGAACTGAGGATGGCAGGTTCCATCTCGGGGGCCACACTATTCAAGCAAAAATAAATATGCTCACACACCATGACAGGCCCTCCAAAGCTGAGACCAAACTGTGTGTCCCAGCAGGAGCATCTAAACATTTAGGTCAGGACAGGTGATGTTGGGTGACTCTGTGCAGGATGGGCATTTAGCATCCCTACCTCACTGCCTTGGATGCTTATAATCCCCATTCCCTTCATTGCACAATGAAATATTCTTCCAGGTATTTCTAAATGCCCACCAGGGGGCAGTACTTCCCCTACCTGAGAACCCCTAGAGTAGGATCCACATCTCCCAGCTCATCCTCACTCTTGTCTAGGCACATGCTCATTGTATGTCATGGCCATTGGATGGAGTCACCTGCTCTGTTTAAGTGGGATCTCTAAAAATTACTTTTCTCTTTCTGTCTGAGCCTGCATAGTTGAATTCCTGTAAGCCATATGCTCCAAGGGTGCTATCCTACTATCTCAGTTATCTCTTGCTTTATAACAAAGCATCTAAAACATAGCGGCCTATGAAAATCCCATTTTACTATGCTCACGGAGTCTGTAGATCAAGAGTCTAGACAGTGATTGCTTCTGCTTCACAGTATCTGGGACTTCAGGTCAGAAGACTTGCAAAGGTTGTGGTGGACTCTGGCTGGGGGCTGGAATCATCCAGAAGTGTCTTCATTCACGTTTTGAGCTCCTGGGCCTTGAGAATAACTCAAAGGCTGGGTTTTGGTGGGCTGGAGCCCATCTGAAGGGGCTGGAGCATGTACACATGGCCTTGCAGGGGAGGAAAAGCTCTTTTCTCTCTACTCTCCTAAGTTCATTGGCTGAGGGCCCTGCAGACTCAACTTACAAAACACAGGTTAACAAGAGAAAAAGAGTTTATGAACACATGCAGTGAGCATACACGTGGGAGAAACTCAGTGATGAGTAATTCAAAGAGGTAGTTAGATAAAGCTTGGGGCTTATATAATAGCATCTTAACGAATGACAGCAAATTTGTATGGCAGTGACAAGATGAAGGACAAGGAAGTTTTTAGGCTTTCAGGGGTGGCAAACTGGTGGGAGGTAAATATGTGTGGGAAAACTAATGTAAGATAAGGCCTATTTTAGTAACGTTAGCCTTGTCTCTGGGGATTAAGAGTCTGAGCCTACTGTTTTTGCAGATGGAGAGGAAAGCAGAGAGCTTTTGTGTGCAGGCATGTCTTCTGTTTCTCATTTGTCTTCAAAGTGGCATATTTGGGGCTGGCATATTCTGATCTCCTATAGCTTCTTCATGTGACTTTGGGTTCCTCACAACATGGCAGACTTACCTACTTACATGGTAACTTCAGGGCTCCAAGGGTGAGTGTTCCAGCTAATAAGCAAAAGCCTCACAGTCCCTCATTCCCTAGACTTGAAAGTTACACAGTGTGAATTACACAAACTTTTCCATCTAAGCAGCTCCAGGTCCATCCAGGACATAGGCTCCACCTCTTAATGGCAGGAGTATCAAAGAATGTATAGCCATGTTTTGAAACTACCAAACCTAGTGTGCACAGGAGAGCATTCTGAAAGGATGTGCATCAGTCTGTTAAGGTGAATCTATAAAATTGTCTTACAGACTAAACATGCTAGTCTATTGGCAGTTGTATATGAGTCAATCTAATGATAGTAGTGGTTATCTCTGGTAGAGAAGATCAGGATGGGGAGGTAGTAATTCAGGATAAACTTCACTTTATCTGTTGTTTGGGTGTTCTTTATAATGATTATAAATCCATATATTACTTATATCATTTTTTAAAGGGATGATGTTTGACCTTCATCATAGAAACAGTCTTATAAAAGTGGAATAGGAGAGAAGTAGGGAACTTTGACCTGCTATCCGTGACATAAATATAAAAATTATTCTGGATCCACAAGCAAATGTCAGAAAACACTGCCTCCTTAATTATTTTTTTAAAAGTTTTTTTTTTAAGATTTTATTTATTTATTTGACAGGGAGACAGCAAGAGAGGGAACACAAGCAGGGGGGAGTGGGAGAGGGAGAAGCAGGCTTCCCGCTGAACAGGGATCCCGATGTAGGGCTTGATCCCAGGACTCTGGCATCATGACCTGAGCCAAAGGCAGACGCTTAACAACTGAGCCACCCAGGCGAACCTACTGCCTCCTTAATTTGATGCAACAGCCGATCGTTGAGTGCCTCTTGGGGTCGAGTAGTGTGCTGGGTGCTCTGGAGGATGTACCTACGGTTAGGAAGAGGTGCCATGCTTCACTTGCTTGGAAAGGACGATAACAAGACAAGTGATCAGAGGAGTTAACATGTATTGAGCATTGCTACCTGGTGGGCGCTGTTTGTGTTCTGAAGTTATTTCTTAGAACAACCCTCAGAATATAGGAGAAGGCACGTCAACTCCAATTGTCTTGGGAAGACTTCGGGAAGGAGGTAGGATTTAAGCTGAAACATGTGAGCTGAGGTTCTCAGACTCTGAAGGTCATCACCATTGCCTGAGGAGTTTGGTCAAAATGTGAATGAATCCCAGGCTTACCTCAGATCTTCTGAAATGGAAACAGGTGTATCTGTATTTGTAATGGGGAATCTGGTGTAGACAAACTTAACCTTACTCCACCTTAGACACTCACCTGGAGTTTTTGGAAACACTGATTCCCAGGCTCCTGTCATGGAGATTCAGATTCAGTAGTCTAAAGCGGGAAGCTGTGTCTTTTCTAAGTCTCAGCTGACACTTATAATCAGGCAAACTGTCGTTGCAGAAGGATAGTGAGAATTTGACCTTTAGAGATGAAGGAGAAGAGAGTTCAGGGAACAACTTTTGTGAAGGTGGGAGTAGGAAAGTATAGATGGACTTGAGTCTGCAGTGAGTGCTTGGAGCGTAGACTGAAAAAAGACACTGGAGAGGGGGCCCCTGGTTAGGCTACTTCATTTGTCAAGGTGAGAAGTAACACCTTGACAAGGTGTTACTTGACTTGAGAAGTAAGGCCTGAGAAGGCCTCAGGCACCTTCTAGCCCAGGGCAGATATCACCGAGTGAAAAGACCATTGAGTGCTACCGCCTGCCTTTTCTGTGTGTCCTGCTGCCTGGAAGGTTAATGTGATGGCTGGTGCTCTGGTAGCCATTTACGACCCTAGCATGAACTTGAAAGTGACAGTTGTATAGTAGGATGATGAAGGTAAGAGACAGAAGGGAAATTTGATTTCTCTGATTCAAAGGATTTCTACTTACCTGAAGAACACCTTGTGCAGACAGTGATGGAAGCAGGCAAAAGCTCCCATTACAAAATAGTGTGTGTGCACATGCGCTGCCCCAGAGGGAACTTTTCTCAGTGAAGATCTGGTTTGTTCTCTATTGTGTCAGTTGAAACTGGATCATGGAATGCCTCACTGCCTCTTGTCTCCAGTCATTTGGCTTAAATCGGGCCCTCAGATGTGTTTATCTTGGCTAGCAGTCTGTGTTAATATCTAGAAAAGTTCAGTTAAGCTGTTTGAAGCCATTAGTAAATTCAGGCAGAGAAGTTAAATCCGTCCCTCAGATGAATGTGTGGCCCTGCGTCACGGTGACAGTAGAAACACCAGTAATGAGAGGACTGGCTGTTGGCATTTATGGAATGTGCCAGGACATTTGCATTATCTCACTTAATCCTCACCACAGTTTTATAAGTTGGGTTTTTTTTTTCTTATTCTCATTTTACAGAAGAGGAAAGGGAGGCCCAGCGGTGTTCACCTGGCCACGGCCTGGCAGCCAGCCCAGAGCTGGAGCGAGCTGCCACCCTGCCTGGCACTGCCCGCCTACCTAAGGGCAGCCTCCTCTGACCTGGCAGCATCTTGGCACCCACGGCATGGGCGCAGGCCCGTCCTGTGGCCCGGAGGGTGCGGGGTGTGGCTCGCTGCAAGGCATCTGCTCATGGAAGGCTCCTTCCGAACAAAATAGGCCTTTTTATTCCATGTTCAAGTTAAGTAGGTGATTAAGTGGGTTTTATTTTGCCAGTGGTTAATGAGAGATGAATTAACCTGCGCAGTTACCGTGTGTTCCTTTGATGCGGGGCCTCCCTTTGCAATAGAAGGCAGACAGCAGTGACAATTGCAACATTATGTAACGGGAAACGGGAAACGGGTTGCTGTGGGCAACTGGGGAGTTTGAGGAACTGGCTCTATTCTCCTGTGTTTCTGCCTCTGGCTTCCCTTCAAAATGCCCTCCAGCATCGGCTACCCAGATGTATTACCCGTTACCTCTCCTTTACCTGGTTTTCTCCTTCATTCTTGCTCTAGTGTGGGGCCATTTGGCCTGCCCTCTAGAGAGACTGGGCCTTTAAGTTCTTACAAACATCTCATGCATTCTGGACACTGCTGAGCTTCCCTGGGACTCCCAGCTGCCTCATTACCCAAGGCCTGTCTTTGATTTACTTCAGTTTATAGTCTCATGTATATACCTTCTGCTTCCACTCTCTCTGGGGGGAATGCATGGGGGTGCCGTGGAGGGAGGGGGGAGCAGGGTTTATAATAAAGACCTGCGTGCTTGGTAGCCATGCCACACACAGGGGGTTCACAGGGCCAGGGAGAAATCACATCTGCCCATTCGCCCATCACGTAGGGCATTTACCATCTTCTCTTAAACTGGGGTTCAGGCTTTGGGGCCTGGGCTCAGGCTTGGGGAAGAGAGGAGGCCTCAACCTTACTCGGGATTTGATTGGGCAGCCACCTCATGACAGTGCTGCTGAGAAAGGTGGCATGGATTACGCCATGTGATGAACATAAGGAAAGTCAGAGCCCTTTGCTGGTCAACTGGAGCTTTTTTTTTTTTTTATTAAAGATTTTATTTATTTATTTGAGAGAGAGAGAATGAGAGAGAGCACATGAGAGGGGGGAGAGTCAGAGGGAGAAGCAGACTCCCTGCCGAGCAGGGAGCCCGATGCAGGACTCGATCCAGGGACTCCAGGATCATGACCTGAGCCGAAGGCAGTCGCTTAACCAACTGAGCCACCCAGGCGCCCGGTCAACTGGAGCTTTAATCTCAGGATGGCCCTTGTGTGTTAGATTCTGGAAACACCTGCATAAGGACAAGGTAGGAGAAGATTCAAAATGTTAAGAGCCAAGAATTGATCCTCCCTCCCTCCCTCCCTTCCTTCTCCTTTCTTTTTCTAGAATGAATATTCTTTGGGGATGGCTATAAAGCAATGGAGAAATAATCAGGAAATGGAAACCACATCTATAGTCCACATCATAACAGTAAGGATCACTATGGCTCCTGACACCTACTGTTTCACAGTTCAAACAGCCAGCCCCCGCTAGCCCCAAGATCCTGTGCTGCTCCCTTCTGTTTCCCTTAGACCCTGCTCACACCTTCATAATAGCCCTTCACTGAAGGCTCATGAGATCCCCCACTTGAGGTGGCCGTCTGAGTCCTGCCAGGAACCTGAGTCAGTATGTGGTAGAACTGGGATTAGAATCCACAGCCCAACTCCAGAGATAGGTTCACATGGTGGGAGGTCCCCAAGAGGACCCGTAGGTGTGACAGTTTGCCAGTACCCCATGCATGAGATTCATGTATAGTTGTCCTCCCAGCCATGATTTATTACAGCAAAAGGATCCAAAGCAACATCAGCACAGAAAGAAGGTGCATGGTGCACATCTGGGGAAACCAGGCACGAGCTTCCAAGAGCGCCCCACTCTGTGCGATCACGTGGCATGTGCTTAATTCCTCTGGCGAGGAGTTGTGACAACGTGTGTGCAATGTCGTCAACCAGGAAAACTCAGAGACTCAGTACCTGGGGGTTTTTATTGGGGGCTGTTCGTGTGGGCATATGCCCTCCCTGGCGTGTACCCAGATTCCAGACTCCCAGAGGGAAAGCAGGTGTTCATCCTAAGCCATATTATTTATACAGAGAGTTGAAGCACACAGTGCCACTCTTATTTAGGAAATATTGGAATTCTCCCCAATTGTAAGCTCCCCCGGACACCAGCCAAAGCCGACTTTGCAAGCAGGCCTTTCAAAGAACAGCTGTCATGCCTGCCATGTTGACTCCTTTCTGCATGGCTCGGAAGCACTCTAGCAGCATTTATGAAGGGTTTACTCTGTGTGAGGCACTGCATTTGGAGGAGAGCACCAGTCATCTCTTTGAATGACAGCATGTAAAGTAAATACTGCTTGTAATCCCCTTTTGCAGGTGGAAAGTCTGCTCACGGTGATACAGCAAGTATGTGGTGAAGGCAGGATTAGAATTCAGGTTTATCTGACTCCAAAGTCTATTAAAGGTTGGGGGAGGGAGATAGGTAGGGATTGGGGGGGGGAAGAATATGAATAGTATGGACGATTTCTAGCTTCTTCTGCGGGCATCGGTATTGTCTGTGTTTTATCCCCAATGGACATACATTGTTTAATCAGAAAATTTAAAAATAATTTTATGAAGCATTTTGGGTGAGTCTCCTTTAATATATAAATAGGCCCAATTATAAAGGCAGATTAAGTGTCACGATGCAGATGAACGCCGCTAAATTACTTGAAGCCAGTTTGTTCTCTTAAGCAGGTTAAACATGTTCCTTACGATGCTGTTTACACATTGCGTTTGCTTAGCAAAACCTTTTCTCCTAGATATGGCAAAGGTAAACGTCAACTCGGCCCCAGCTGAATTAGCCCAGAGGGCCGCGCTCTTGATTAATAATCATTGCAAGTCAGAGATGCGTCTCCCTGCAATCCTCAAACCTCCCAGACTAGGAAGGTACTTTATTTTTTTAATAACTTAAGATAAAAAAGGATGGAGTTTAATTCTTACCAACTTCAGTGACCGAGGTGCCTGGCATTCATACAAATGGGATATTATCTTGTGGGACTCCCAACAAATAAGTCAAGGAGAGAAAAACCAGCTAGACCCAAGGCAGACTTTCAACAGCACAAAATCCAGGGTCCTGAGGAAGCCACACTCAGCGCCTGACATAGTTTGCCCACCCACAAGGCCTCCCTGTGCTGATCAGAGGAATCATGGATGCTCATTCATTTAAATTCTGACAGAGCGAGCCCGAGAGAAAAGTGGATGATCTTACCTCCTGCTCTCTGGGTATCTGCCCCTGTGTCTTTTGGTTTGCAGATCACTGCTGGCGTCCTCTGTCTAGTGGCCCCATCGTTCCACCAGGCTGCTCTGCCTGGGTGGCATCGGCAGGCCCCTCCTTTCTAATTATTGGTCCTCTGCCCAGGTGCCCTTGGGGTCCTTCGAGATCAATTCTGTGGATCCGGTGTATTGGCTTCATGTGGCCGCTATATTCATTTGCAAGAGCTGCCAAAACTGAGTAACACGGACCAAGCAGCTCAAACCACACAGAGGCACTGTCTTATCATTCTGGAGGCCAGAAGTCTGAGATCCAGATGTTAGAAGAGTTGCTTTCCTTCTGAGGCCTCTCTCCTTGGCATGCAGATGGCTGTCTTCTCCCTGTGTCTTCACATGGTCTTCCCTTGGTGTGTGTCTGTGTCCCAATCTCTTCTTAGAAGGACATCAGTCACCGTGGATTAGGGTCCACCCTGATGACTTCATTCTACCTCTTTAAAGACTGTGTCTCCAGATATGGTCATGAAGGGTAGGACTTCCTTGTAGGACTTTGGAGGCTAGGGGGTGCAGTTCAGTTCCTAACCGCTGTTGTAATGAGTTATCACAAATATATCAATTTAAGGAACACAAACGTATTGCCTTATAGTCTGTAGTTCAGAAGGTAGCTCAATTCTATAGGCTCCGGATAGCATCCATTCCTTTGACTTCCTCCATATTCAAAGTCAGCAGCCGCCCCATCACTCCCACCTCTTCCAAAACCACATTCCCCTCTGATGCTTTTTCTGGCCCCTCTGCCACTTGTAAGCACCCTTGTTGATTACATTGGGCCCACAATCCAGGGTCATCTCCCTGTTGTCAGGTCTACTGATCAGCAACTTTAATTCTCCTTTGTCATGTAACCTAACAGGTTCACAGGTTCCAGGGATTAGGTTGTAGACATGTCTGGGGGGGGCATTTTTTCTGCCAAGTGCACTCCCATAGCCTCTATATTAACACAGATCATCTCTCCATGATAATGCTCCCCAAATACAGGGAAAATCTCTCTACTTTGTGGGCAAACAGACAAAAATGGCCTTATTAAGAGTTTGCCAGGAGTGCTTATGTAGGGTTGTGGGGATTTCAGGAGACAGGGAAGCCTTACAAACTTGACACTGTGATGTCATTATGCCAAGGGAGGTGGGCTCTCTCTTGTGTCCATGCCAGGTGGGGTATAACTCACTGGGCTGGGGAAGGGAGAGGAGCCCCATCATGGAGCTGGTGCAGAGCACAGCTCAGCATCTCTGTGCCACGTGGCCCTGCTGCTCCCCCCCAACCCCCCACCGCCACCGTAGGATTACGCACGTCTCCGGGATCGGAAGGGTCTGTCATCAGCACTTGGCTCTTCCTCCCCCAGGAACTGTGCAAACAGCTTCTCTCCTCCTAAGGTGAAATGATTTGCCTTAGCTAAGCAGTTATCCACTTTGCTTCTGAAAACCTTCCTAAGGAGCATTTTGACACTCAAGTGGATACGTTGATGGAAAAAAAAAAAAAAAAGAAGAAGAAAGAAAGGGTTTCCTGCCATCTGGTTTAGAAAAGGTGGTAAGGAACATTTCCCTGCTTTTCCGTCACTGTAGAACAGCAGCAGAGAGCTGGAAAGAAGGGAGCCCATCATGGTGTTCCAGGATCGGAGCCTCAGAATAGGGAATGACATACCCAGGCAATCTGCTACTCTGTGGCCATCCTAGAACTTGAACCCTAGATGTTCCAACTGAAAAATGTAGTCTTACTTCCACCACATACCACCTTTATAACAGGTTTTCCCCCTAAACACTTAATAGTAACCTTGTGAAGATTCTATTTGGTGGGTGTTTCCAGGAATTAGTAGCGCTTGTCATTTTTCAGAGCAGGTAACTAATTTCTTTGTCCTTGAATGAATGAGCCATTTAGTTTGTGTCAGTTGAGTGGTTTCATTTTATTCCTAATGTATTTCTACTATTTATCTAATTCAATTTTCTTTTTGCCCTCATTCCTGAAACTATTTTATCCTTTTTCTTTTTTTTTTTTTGGCAGTTATGTGTATTTTTTGTTAAGTCCCCTTCAGTTCAGTCCTTTGTGGTTTGAGTTGGAGTGTCACTGGATAACAATTAAATATCCCCCTTTTCTGCAGAGTGTGGTTTTGTTTGAACTCTTGTAGAATTGTCCCTCTGTGTCTTGTGGTGATACATTATGCTCTATTTTGCTTTTTACACCCACTATGTGGCAAGTTCTGTGCTCAACAGGAGACACAGACCCTTGCCATCTGGGAGGGTCAGCCTGGCAGGGAGAGAAGGGCATAATTCAGTTATATGAGTGAGTCCAAGGTTACAGACCAAGAGAAGCAGTCTGGAAGAAGTGGGGTCTTTTGAGTGGGAATCACAGAAAGAACCAAACTGCCCTGGGGGTAGAGGCTGGGAAAGGGTTGGGAAAGGCTTCCACTTGGCCAAGGGTTGGAGTGTTAGCAATGTTGGGCAAAGAGAAGACATTCTGTATAGAGGAGATAGCATGTGCAAAGGCCCTGGGGTAGAAGTAGATTTGGTATATTTGTGGAACTGTTCTGTTCCTTCTGGCTGTCTGGTTCCTGATCCAGACATTACTGAGCTTTGCTCTGGGAACTCTGTTTCTGGGTCCTACCTATACCTTGCCTGGATATTTTGCCCTGAACCCACTGTTTCCCCCCCGCAAAGATTTATTTATTTATTTTTGAGAGAGAGAGAGAGAGGGAGAGAGCGTGAGCGAGTGAGCAAGCAGGGGGAAGGGGTACAAGGAGAGAGAAACTTAAGCAGATTCCACACTGAGTATGGAGCCCAAGGCAGGGCTCGATCCCACGACCCTGAGATCATAATCTGAGCCAAAACCAAGAGTTGGATGCTCAACCTACTGTGCCACCCAGGTTCCCATTATTGGTTTTTGAAGAATGGCTTCACCTGGGAGCCCCTGTCCCCGGCAATCTCATTCAACACAGCCAAGGAGACAAGCATCCACTTCATTTTTCCAGCCTGGTCTACAACCAACTGACAAGTCTCGGCCTCTTCCAATGAAGACTATCCCATAGGGTTCCATAAGATCAATGGAATTAAGCTTTTGAACTTCTTGGAAGACTCTGAGGTACTATGGATGCTTGTTAACCTTTGCTTCTGGTGAAAAAGTCCCTTTTGGAATGCCAGACAAGCTACATCTCACACTACGTTTGTGAGAGATTGACATCAGGGCTGGATCTGTGGTGACGGGAAGGGTATTTTTAACCGAATAAATGACCTTTCTCTTGACCCTTTCTCCCATCCTTGTAGCAATCTTTTGGCATAACATATTTGAAATTGTTTAAGGCACTAGGACACAGACGTATGGTATTTTAAAGAGAAAAACAACAGACGATTGGAAAATTAGGAGAAGGAAATTTCTCCTTGAATTCTCCATCCTACCAGCAATGAAACCAGCCCAGACAGGAAAGACCTAAACTTTCCTCACTGGGGAATCTGAGAAGTTTCTAAGGATTCTCCAAACCTCCTGGCAAAACCCAACCCAACTCTGACCAAGTTTCCTTTCCTTTCCAGTGTTTTCAGAGCAAACAAAGGGATGTTGTCTCCGCAATCCCCAGGTGGCCCTAGAAAATGGATTCAACAGCTGTGGTGGGTGGCAGGGGCTCAGCCAAAACTTGTTATATATTTAGAACAAAGAGCCTCCAGGAAAGCGAGTCTGTGTCCATATGTGGCTGCTTAATGTACTCCCTCTGGAACAATCCCATCCCTTTTCTCAGCCTCCCTCCAGCCCCCAGCCCACCCCCTTCCCTGCCTTCAAGGGCTGCATGGTTTTGCTGCCCAGAGCCTCCCTCCATGGGCCCAGCTCCCAAATGCCCTTGGAAATACACCTTTTTTGCTGTCTTCACCTCCAAACCCCTAATTTTCAGTGGGGTCAATCTGGAGAGTAAATCTGATTTTCAGTTGATCTCCACTAAGGTTTGATGATGATTAGTGGCCCCTTTTATTCTTGGAGAGGTATTTCATTGTGGTGATGTGGATTAACCCAAGTGAATCTCCATTGGGTGAGATAGCAGAAGGTGTTGGGCCCTATTTTAAGATGAGGAGTTTTTCCTGGCAGCCCTAACATGGGAACCTTGTGACCTCTGCCTGTGCGTATGTGTTTGACCCATATCGGCGGGATCGATGCATGCAGAATAAATCTCTTTCACCAGCTTTCCAGTAATCCACTCAGCCATCCTGCTGTTCCTCCTTCCCTTTATTCTTGCCCTTGTTATCACATGCACACTATCTGTTCTCAGAGGTACACATGGCAGGCTGCTTGTCGTCCTTGGAGATTTCTCTCCCCAGGTTCATTTGGAGCCCAGGTGAGAGGGCTGGCGTTTCCTGTATTGAACAGCTGTTCTCTGGTCACTCCCCCCTGTCCTAACTCAGCCCCTGGAGCCCATGTGGCGTGGAAACGGTTAGGGACAGCCTGAGCCTGCAATCTGTGCCCTAGCTACTCAGTTGCTTCCCACTAGCCCAAGATTATTCTGGCCTGTATTGTTTTCTGGCATCAAGATCCCTCTTTATTGCAGGAAGACCTAATTAAAGTAATTCTGTGCCCAGCCCTTTGCTGACCTGTGTTTATGGCCGGGGTTGGGGGAGTGTCTGAGATGAACACATTTGGGGGGCTGGGGAGGCCTCAAAGCAGAAGGACATTTCGTTCCAGTTCTCAGACGAGCGGCCACTCAAGGCCATGTCCATTGGGAGTGTGAAATACAGGGACGAGTCTGCTTATGATGGATGAGGTGGAGATCCTGTGACATAGTGTGGGTGGAAGCCCTTTCTAAACCAGACCGTGGCACAGACACTCAGGAGCTGTGTGTGCCAGGCTGGGGGGGCCCAGAGAAAATGTGCCTGTGGGTGACTTTCCAAGTGGGAAAGGGAACATGGCGACTCCTCCATGCTGTAAATGCAGCCGGCTCACCTGAATTCAAGAAACCTACCTGGCCTGCTTGTCACACCTCAGCTTTATGTTCTTGAGCAAGTATTTCCTCTCTCTGTGCCCCTAGTATACAAAGCCAAGGCATTGGGCAAGATTTCTGATACCCTCTGTCTGCTCAATTTCTGAATCTGTCTCTAGTTGACCCATCTCCAACTCGTCCTCCACACTGCAGCCAGAATATTCGTTCTGAAACACATGGTTGCCCAAAGTTCTCCCCATGCTTAGCACGCATCTGCAGTTCCCTGTTGCCCTCAAGGTGAAGCCCAGGCTTCTTTGCTGGGCATCCGTGGCCTCCCAAGACCTGGCCCCTGTGGCTTTATCTCCTGCCTTTCCTCCTGTCACCTGCGTTCTGGCCAGCTTGGACTACATGGCACTCCAGAAGCTTGCCACAGCGTCAGGCCTCTGTGAATGCCATTTCCCCCCAGAACTCTGCCAGCCCATCCCCTCCTCAAGTGGCTGTGTGTTATTGACCCTCAGGTCTCAGCGTGAACGTCTGAGACGCCTTCTTGGCACTCACCCCGAGCCTGGGGGAGGCTTATCTCCAAGGTGCTCCTAGATCTGCTCCTGGCACAGTTTTTGCTACTGAGTAGTGTGGTCCCGTGCTTACTGCTCTGTCCCCCCAGTGAACCATAGGCAACTCAAAGGGTGGGACTGTGCCCTGCTTGCACCGAGCCCCCTGTTCCTAACACAGTGCCTGGTGTGCGGCATTCACAGGCACTCAGTATGTGTCACCTGGGCCATTGTAGGCAGCTGGTGCTGCCATCCAGAACATGGCATTATGCCAGCGAGTGCTCCCTCCCAGGAGGCAGGCAGCGGCCCCCATGGCGGATGCTCTCTGGTGAACTGACCCAGGCTATTTCTAGACGACGGTCATCCCACTTTCCAAAACACCCCGCCATCTCCCAGGGGGAGGAACTGGACTCCATGTGTGCCCTACCCTCTCACGGTTCCCCAGAGGGACCCTTTATCTTTAGAACGAGCTGGGGATCGTGTGGACTTTCCTGTTTGCTCCTATTCTGAAGTACAACGCTAACCCTCCTCTGAGCACGCACGTCCCATTTTAAATCCATTCTGGCAAGCTGATTTCCTGTTCCCATTCAGTCAATCATCTTCCATCTTTGGCAGGAAGGAGAACACACAGCTTTGCATGTGCCAACCCCAACATATTTCTAATTCCATCGAGCGTGGCGGGCTGCGCTATGAAGGCAATATGGCTCCACACCTGCATCTCTGGAGCATTTCTTGGCCTTTTAACTTAAGGACCAAAGCCCTTGGCCGGTAGGACAAAGGCCCCGCTGCTGAGAATCAGTGCCACCGTGCAGACCGTGCCAGGAAGCTGGGTACCAAAGATCCCCGAGTGAGGATTTGAAAGTGCGGTGGACTGACGGGGACAGCATTAAATCCAGAGTGAGGTCATGAGACTTGGCCTGGTGTTTCTAGTCCATTCTATGTGGGGAAGAACTCACAGAGGGGACAGAGGGCTTGCAAAGGGGGTGGGCTCATGACCTCTAGTAGTGGCAATGATCCATTTATCTGTTTCAAACCCTGATGATGCTCTGGAAACTCGCCCTTTTCTGAAGTTTCTTTTGACCACAGCCAAGTATAGATTCGCTTCTTAAGGACTTTGATGCATATCTGAAGGGCTGTGTGTGCGTGTGTGTTTCAATCTTCTTTTTCTCCTGTCAGTCCTTTGGCTCGTTTTGAAGTTTTGGCAGGTGCCCTCCAGGAACCGTAACCTAACTTCTTTTTTTGTCATTTCTTCTCTGCTAAGATCCCGAATGTCCTTTCTGCTACGTCAAGAGTGCTTTTGAGCCTTTCTCCTTTCTGATATTTTCCTTCTATTTCTTCTTGGCATGTCAGTTTGATTTCCTACCTGCACAGCCCAGCACGAACCTGATGGTAATGACTCCAATTTGCAGCTGCCTTGGAAAGGTGTCGGCCAAGCCTGGAGTCGCGACTCCATTCAGCTTCCACCCCTCACCTCTGGGGCCTTCTCCCCCAAAATGGCAGTCCTTATCAAAAAGACTGAGGCAGAAAGTAGTAGCTGCACTAAAACTTGATTTGAGTTTGCCCTTTATTTTTCTGATCGCTGTGAAAATCAGTTCTAAGAGGGTGGAGAATTTTGTCCCCCCTCACTTGAGCCTATGTTAATTTTGCTCTTTTCTTGCCATCCAATTTCGTTCTCTTCAGTTCTGCTCTCAGCTGGATCCTAGTGTTTCACTGCACATTGTGAACCAGCAGAGCAATAATATGTTATGATTAATAAGTGGCTTGACAGGCAGGAAAAAAAGCAAATCTTACTCATTGCATCCATGGTGCTGTGCAAATTTGCTATTTTTTGAAAAATGTATGTAGTCAGCAGGATGGTTTTTGTCTGGCTCCTTGGCCCTCCACCCCCCCTGCTTCAGCCGGATATTCCATTTCTTTTCACCTGCAAATGGCAGGCCTGCGGGTTGCAGGAATGCTCGCTACCTTTGTAACCCTGAGGAACTCACGGTTCTGGAGGCTGCATCCCGCATCACGCAAGATATGTCAACGTGCATCCACATCACGCTTCAAATGCAAGTTTGTGTAACCGTGGAAGAATTCAGACTCCAATTGCATTTGGCCTGTTGGCGTAATACATCTTACTGTGTACCAGGCCGTCTCCCAAGCACGTATAGGTATGGCATATACAACTCACAGCAATGCTAGGAGCAAGATGCTCTTATGATCTGAATAATTTCTTTAAAGCTTTGTTTATCCATTTGAGAGAGAGAGAGCGTGGGGCAGAGGGAGAGAAAGAATCTCAGGCAGACTCCTCGCTGAGCATGGAGCCGACATGGGGCCTGATCCCACGACCCCAAGATCATGACCTGAGCTGAAACCAAGAGTCGGATCCTCAACTGACTGAGCCTCCCCCCCAGGTGCCCCTGATCTGAATAATTTTTTATTTTGTTGGCCTATATTGTATGTTCACCCATTTCTCTTAATGGGTTTTATTTGCATGATGTGGAATGATTTTTTTCCAGGTTTCCAGAATTGTTTTTCCCTTGAAACCATAGGTTCTAGATATGCCCTCTTTAACATGGGATCTAGGAGCTGTCTGTGGCTCCTGAGCACATGACTGTGGGTACTCCAGCTGTGCTTTACGTATGCATCTTGGGTTTCAATGACTCGGGATGGAAAAAAGAACGTGTAATACCTTATTAATATCTTTCTGTGTTAACTACATGCCAAAATTATAATGCTAAGATTTGGGATATGTTGGTTTAATATATGATTAGAATTCATTTCACCTGCTTTTCTTGTCCTTCCCTTTTGCAGTGAGGCTACTAGAAAATGTCAGTTGCACACATGGCTCACGTTCTGTTTCTGTGCCCAGAGCTGCTCTAGAGAGCACGCAGAAGGCCGTGGGGTGAAAACGGCCTCCATTGGCTTCTGCCTCCGCTTGAAGTACAGCAAAGCTGCTAGGGAAGGCGAAGGCTTCATCTGATACCATTTACACAACTGATGTTTGGTGAGGGCCTACTGTGTGCCAGACATCAGTGGGGAACAGGACAGACAGCATCTGTGTCTAGGGCTTGTGCATCAGGGGCCCCTGCTCCAGGGCAAACATGATGACATGCCTGGCCCTCGAAGCTGGAGGGGCCTGGGTGGGGTCTGGGCCTGAAGGACATGGTTCCTTCTTATTCACACAAAGGGGCAGTATCTCTCCCAGCCATGTCCCTTGGGGGGGGTTGGTTTGTCCAACAGGGGCACCTTGAACAAGAACCTCTGTGGGCATCACCAGCCCTGTCTGCCCTCACAGAGGAGGTGGATCAGGAGTTGCTTCTAGAGCCCCGTGCCTGTTACCCCATCTCTTTACCTGGATTCTAATCTCTGGCCCAAATTCCCGAGCCCGAGACCCTCCAGGCAGAGATCTCTGCTTTGTCCAACCACAGACTTGTGACCCATGGCCAGTTCTGACCTCCCCGTGTAGACCTGCCTCAGTCTGGCAAGCCAGTGAGGCTCCTTCTTTGTCCTCTTTTCAGTAAAAAAATGACCTGGGTCTTACCTGTTTTCCGGATTCCCTTCTCTAGAATGTTGGCTCCTGATTTGCGGTGTTTGTTGGCGTACCTGCAGTGCTGAGGGCACGGTGGGGAGCTACAGAGGCTTTGTGGTGGTGAGCACAGACCTCTGCGCCTGGATGAGGCTGGGGCTTCTTGTACGCCTCTGTGTTTCTGTGGTCACTGTCCCTTGTCATCTGTCTCAACTCCAAGATTTGATGAGCCAGCTTTTACGAGCATAGACTTTGCTTGGATGATAGTAGACCCTCTCCGCTCCCGAGGAGCGGGGCCTGGTGGCCACCCCTTTAGCCTTGGTGTTTTCTCTCCTTTTCTGAGGCTGCACATCCTCTACTGCAGTCTCAGCTCCTAGCTCTGAGCCTGGAATGTGGAAAGCTCTTGATAACTGTGCCCTGAGTACCCATGCTGCCTCAATGCAGAGTCCAGAGGACAGAGGCCACACAACGTGCCATGTTGACAGAAGGCAAAGACTTGCTTGTCACTCACTGCAACCTCGGGATTTGAAGGCCAAAGACTTTGTCCAAGTATCTGAAAGTGACAGGTTGTTTCCCCTTCTCTAGGTATTTTTTCCTCTTATTTATTTATTTATTTGGAGAGCAGGGGGAGGGGCAGAAGGAGAGGGAGAGAATCTCAAGCACATTCCCCCCTGAGCATGGAGCCTGACGCAGGGCTCAATCTCACGACCCTGAGATCACAACCTGAGCTGAGGCCAAGAGTTGGGTGCTCAACCGACTAAGCCACCCAGGCCCCCCCAGGTATTTTTTCCTTTTGAGCCATGCTGTAGAATCTTTCATTCAACCTTTGCTTTCTGCCTTGCATTTACAGAGAATTCTCCCCATACCCGGGGGCGTTATTTATTGCTTTGTTGTTACTCCGGGGTCTGCTGCTCATGGTACTTCCACATCCTTGGCTGGTGGGTTGGTCATCGTTCAGATTGTTCACAGCGGATCTGGAGGACTCTTGAGCATCTCTGCCTGGGGGAGGCCAGGCAGCTCTTCCTGCTTTGTGATCCAGTTCTTACACCATTTATTAAGCACCGTGTGTTCACTCACTGGACCTGTGCTGGCTGCTGGGGTCTGGGGCATTGATCAAAAGGAGACGAAAGGCTCCCTGAGCCTGGGGATGCTTATGAGCCCGTATACTTCTTGTAGACAGGGGACACGGGGATTGCGCAGTAGGCTTGTGTGCAAAGCCACTTGCTACGTGGTGGGTCTGTAGCTCTGTGAGCCCCGCAGGGCTCAGAGGATGGCAAGCCCAGTGAGTCACCAGCGCTTCAGCATTGCCCCTGCCCCGGGGTAAACCCAAAGTGCACGCCCGAGCAAACAGTGCTTTCAATGGACCAGGGCCTGGTTAAACAGAGTCCCCTCACATCCCCCAGCCCCTCCCCAGCTCTGAAGATTTTCCACTGGCATTAAAGCAAAATCCATGTCGTGATGGCTCTGAGCTTTCAGATCACTTTATTTCTTTATTTTTGGTCCCGTTTTGTTTTTTAAATAGGACATATAGCCATGAAGGGACTTGTGATTGATCGCAGAAGGCCTTCAGCTCAGCTTTAATGAACCACCATCTTGCTTTGATCGGGTCATTGCAGGTGGTTCTCTGTGAAGTGTGTGGCCAGGGCAGAGAAGAGGGGTGGGTGGGGTGGGGGTGGTCCCCAGCCAGGGTTCTGGCTGAGTTCTTTACATAGGATAATGACAGCACTGCAGGCTCTCCCTGCCCCCTACCCAGACCCAGCCCCGCCCCCTCCAATTGCGTTTTTTAACTGTTTCTTAGAAGTGAGTGAACATTTGTTCTGAGGACTGCCTGAGGCTTTG
>NC_138372.1:9225058-9257162 GCF_054177405.1 Leptonychotes weddellii
GTTACTTCCTCAGCAATGTCATCCCTGACCACCCTGACTACAGAAATGACTTCCCCCTCCAATTTATTCTGTCACAGCATCCTCTGTACTTCCTTCAAGGGACTTACAGCAATTTGTAATGATCTTGTTTATCTGTTTCCCTGTATGTTCTCAGTCTTACGCCAGTCGACCAAGGGTAAGTGGGTACATTCTGCAGACCCAAAGTGGCCCACCATTTGTTTTTATCAATGAAGTTTTATTGGAACACAGCCACTCTGATTCTTTTACTATTGTCTGTGGTTGCTTTCCTGCTGCAGTGGTAGAGTTGAGCAGTTGCTGTAGAGGACTGTCAAGCTGGTGATGTTTACTGTCTGGCCCTTTGCAGAAAAGTTTGCTGACCATTGCTCAAGATCACATAGTTCACGTGGACACCTTATTTTGCTGGACTTGTTAACTGCTGTATCACCAGGACCTAGCACATTGTTTGGCACATAGCAGGTGCCAGGAAGAATAAACAGGGAGGGAGGAAGGGAGGGAGGGAGGAAAACAAAGGAGGCTTGTGGTTTCTCTGTACTTCTCTCCTTTCTACGCATCATCTTAGCTCAGCAACTTATGACTGGCACTGTGAACCATGTGTCATGGAGATACTGAATCATACTCTTGGTTTTGAGATCCGGGTTCAATCAGTGGAGTAGGTGCTGTAGCCAGGGTCATAGAGATGCTTCGCACTCCCATCATCCCAGAGTGTAGGCCAAGTGTCTGAGCTGGAGAACAAGGCATCAGAACTCCTGAGTTCCTTTCCAGTCTTTGGCTCCTCATAGGCAGAATGACTCCCAGTGGCCCTCACACTACATTGTGGGTACAATGAGATGTCCCTCCCGGGATTATGTTATGTTATATGGCAAAGAGACATTACCCAAGTGGGCATAGGTAACGTATGAGCCTTTCAAAGCAGAGGTTTCTTGGCTGGCGGCAGAAGAAATCAGAGGGGTCGGAAGCATGAGAAGGACCTAACTTGCAGGTTTGAAGGTGGAAGAGGCCACATGAGAAGGACTGTCCCTGGCCTCTGGGAGTAGTGAGGGAATAGCCATGTCAGTCCTACAGCCACAAGGAACTGATTTTGCAACAACCTGAATGAGCCTAGAAGCACATTCTCGCCCAGACCCTCCTGATAACAGTCTAACCCAGCCAATACCCAGATTTCAGCCTGAAGAGACCGTGAAGAAAGACCTCATCCCCACCCACCTAACTTCTGACCTACAGAAACCAGGAGATAGTAAACAGGTGTTGCCTTACACTGTTAAGTCCAGGGCAATTTATTACATAGCAGCGGACAACTGATATACCACAGAACCCACTGGGGAAACAGGTTTTCTGCTCAGCACGAAGGTCTGAAAAATCCCCCATCTGGGAGCTAGTGTTGCCTTTTATCAGCTATGGGACCATGAACAGGTGACGTTTCTGAGCCTCATCTGTAAAAAGGGAGGATAATACTAGTAAGTTGCCTCACTCCAATACTCATGGGCAGTAAATGAGATGATTCATGGAACGTGTCCAGGGCAGTGTTCAGCCCAACAGGCCTCACCAGAAGCTCCTCCACTTTCTCTCTGTGCGCCCTCTCCCGAAAGTCTTACTCTTTATTTCCACATGGAGATTTGTCTCTGGGGAGATGCTCCTTCTTTCACATCTTCCTGTCCCCAGCATCAGGGACCCCTGTGCAGTTTCAGGGCTGGCTAAGTAATATCACAGCAATGGAGTTCCTTGGTCCTCAGCTGTCTCTCAGGCATAAAGGCAATGCAATTACTGTCTTCTGGGGAGTGAGGCTGGCAGAGAATGCAGATGTTCAGTGGCAAATGCCCTGTCAACACTGTGACATGCAGCTAAGGAATCCTGGGGAGGGAAGAGCCAACATTACACTATTTTCTTAGCTGAGCTTCTCAAATTCTGTACTTGCACAGATAGTGGCTCATAAAGAACATTCACACAAAAATGCAGATGCACAATTCACCAGGACTTCAAAGTCAGACAAATGGGGGTGACCGTCGATGCCATTTATTAAATGCTTACTTTGTGCTTGGCATTTCTCTAAGATCTTTCCATGTTTGAGTTGATTTTCCTGTTTTACAGATGAGGGAGTGGAAACTCAGAGAGGTTAAGTCACATTTCCCGAATTATGCAGCTAATGAGTGAAAGGTCTGCGATGAGGTCTGGCTGCAGAGTCTGAGCTCCTGGCCGGGGTGCTGGGGAAGCCATTGGAGCTCTGCACTGACTAGCCCTGTGATGACCTTGGGCGACCATTGAACCTTCCTGAAGCTGGTCTCCCATCAGTCTCCTGTTCCTGTGTAATTTGGTGAAAACCCAATTCCATCATTCATGAAAAGGGCTTTGCACAGTGGAAACTCAAACAACAGTGGAACAAAGAAGACAATGTGGACATCTCTTGGCTAGTGATCTGTGGCCTTCTGAGTCTGAGAGGCATTGCCCTGAACGTGCTTCCAAGTTTGGGAAGAAGGGAAAATGTCAGTGGGGGTTTGGGGGGAGGACCTGAAGCTGGTAGTGAATGTCCAGGAGAAGGCACTCTTTCCTCATAGCTCAGCTCCTCTGAGGCCTCCCGGTGTGGTGTGAGGAGGAAGGGAGCTGAGAACAGTCTCCCCACAGCATGGTCAGCCTCTCAGAAACCCTGTGCTCTGGGCTGTGGGGGTGCGGGCAGCGGGGGTCCCTCAGACCCAAGGCAGCTTGTTCACATGGGGGCCATGGAGATTGCACATGGGGTGACTGAATTTGCCATGTTTCAGCTGCTTGCGCAGAGCAGGACATCCTTCTAGAGCAGGATGCTGGCCCTCCCCATGGCTGCCTTCTAACCATGGGGCGGGGTGGGGGGTGGTGGTGGTGGTGAGGACATGGCCCCAGGGGGTTCCTGACTTAGTTAGGAGGTGGTTTCAGGATTTGATACCACTCTCTCCTCTCTAGCCTGGAGCTCTCTGGGACCCCTCATTCCAGATGCCAGGATCATGTCCCCACATCCCCCACCCCCCATTCTCCACTGTCACATTGGGTTCTGCCCTGTACTCGGGGGCCTTTCCTTATCCCCTCCCTCCCTCCTGCATTTTCCGGTTTACCATTAATAATGGTAATGGGCTGATGGATTTCTCCTTTCAGATACCAGGTTGTCCCTTAAGTAGTAACTTCCAATACCTTCACCCCTAAAAGTGATGACACAGTGTCAGTCTAGACACACATCCACATAGTTTTTAATCTAACACTTACTGAGAGCTCACTACCTGATAGAAAATGCCAAGCATCTCTAGCGTCATGCCCAATGTGATTCCACGTGCATTTAGTCCCACGTATAGATGACGAAACTAAGCCAAGAAGGGTAAATCAGTTTGCTCACTGTTTGGGGGTGTGGAATCTGGAATCCATGTGTGTTGTGTACACACCCCACACTCTTAGCAGCTCTTTCTGTCCGGCCTCTGTTGGTGTCTGTCTGAGCCAGCTCAGGCTGCTGTAACAAATACCACAGACGGCGGTGGGAGGCTGGGGGGGTGTGCTTAAACAACAGACATTTATTTCTCCCAGTTCTGGAGGCTGGAAGTCTAAGGTTAAGGTTCCCACTGATTCACTTTTGGCTAGTAGACAGCTGCCTTCTCGCTGCGTAGTCAGGCGGAAGAGAGATCAAGCTCAGGCACCTTTCTCTCTCTCTCTCTCTCTCTCTTCCTCCTTATAAAGCCACTAATCCCATCACAGGGCCCCACCCTTGTGACCTATCTAGCCTTAATTACCTCCCAAAGGCCCCACCTTCAAATACCCACACATTGGGGGTTAGGTTTTGGTGTATGAATCTGGGGGACACGATCCAGTCCTTAGCAGTGTTTTGTGTGTAGGAGGCTTAGCGGGTCTCAGTCCGGGGGTGGGGAGGTGAAGAAGGAAGACGGGCCTCTCCTTCAGAAGAGCTTCGCCCAACTGAATCCCAGCTCCCCCACTGTGACCTTGAGTATAACCTCAGAGTGACCTTGGCCAAGTCACTTAGCTTTTCTGATCTTTCATTTCCTCCCCCAGCATGGTGAGCACACCAACGTTGGCTAATTAGCCACCATGGCAGGAGGGTCCAGCTCGGTCCCCTGGGCCAGATGGATGATGAGAGTAACTGGTCACTGGTGTGTGCTGTTTCCCAGTTTACAAAGAGGTTTCCTATGTGAGAGCTCGGCATGGAATTGCATTACTATTCTTCTGCTGACTTTAGAAACTTACCCCAGGGGCCGGGGGACATGAGCTCAGGGCACGTGTGGGACAGCAGTGTGGTGGGGTCACAATGGGGAAACCCAGTTTGCAAGGACAGGCAGCCATATTCTCCTCTACAGTTTTCCAAAGAATATTGAAAATGCAAGCTTTGTATTCAAAATGCGCATGTATTGCCTACTTACCAGGTACCAGGTCCTGTGCTAGATGCTTCTTTACACATAAACTCGTATTTACTCCTACAGCAAGAAATGAATCTATAGCATGAGTTAAGGAGGCTCCATGGGTTTTTAATATAGGATGGGTCAAATCTCATTGTCAAGCAGCGCTACGTTATCCCCCCATTCCCCTGCTTTTCACCATCTGGAATTTGGTAGTTATCTTAAAGGCACAATGGTCTGAAGGCTCAGACACCAGCCTACAGACTTCCCTTTGGCTCCTTGCTTTCTCTTCCTCAGTAATTCTCAAACTTTGGAGTACATGAAACTTGATGCATAGGACTGAATAAATAAAACCCCAAGCTAGGATACTCTCTGGGCAATGTAAGCAATTTATCAGGGTAATTTTTTGCCTTACATATTGACTACAGATGCTGACCCTTTCTTGGAAACAAAACATCCACGAGGATGTTGGAACAGGAGGTGATCTTAGAGTTCACCTGGCCAAATCCTCCCATTTTACAGATGAGAAGACCAAGTACCAGAGGGAACAAAAGGATCACAATGGACTGCAACATAATTAGGGATCGAGTTGGGAATGTTTTAATGGAATTCCGTTATTTGTCCGCTGGTTAAACATCTGCCCTGGAATTGGACTCAGGACTGCCGAAGTCTCTGAAAGAATGCCATAGATTGGTTTCCTGGCTTCTCTCGCCAAGTTGTTGGAAAAATATCGGGCTTCCCATTCACCAGGATCACCAGAGAGGTGCCATGGCTGGGTAGCCTTGGAGAGTCTGTCAATGTCCAAACCCTCTGTTAAAACCAGGATTCTCAATCTTTTCTCCAGACCAACACTGGGGAAGATCGGTCACCAATGGAAAACATTCACCTTTAGCCCCTTTAAAAACATTCTTCCTTCCTGCAAGCTGAGTTTCTGGGTTTTCACAACAAGAAGGAAGGGTAGCCAAGGGCTTTTAGGGGAACAGGCAGACCTTTCCTGACTGGCAAAGGGGAGAGCATTTCTCCCCTGTCCCCAGACTTTTATTCCATCAGAAGCTCAGCTCAGAAGCTCAGGCTCACCTACTACTGCCATCCGGGGCTTGGGCCTCTTGCCCCCATGGGAGTCTGTGGGGCTGGAGGCAGAGATTAAAGCTGATCGTGTCAGGGTCGTTATTTTCCCTGCATGGACCGTTAGTTGTCAGACACCAAAGGGCCACCAGGGGTTTGTAGCAGATGGTGTGGGCATGTCATCGCGTTGTCTTTCATTCTGCTGCTCTTGGACCAAATATTAGAGGCCCTCCCGAGTCTTGATGCCATAACCCTTACGGGTGGCTCTCTTCCCATCTTTCACTTTGCTCAGCATAGACCACCACAGACTCAGCCTTCTGTTGATTAGCCAGCACTAGACAAGGGCCAGCACGTTGTACTGACTAGAGGATTCACTCTGGTTAATGAGAGTCTGGTCCAGTGAGTGTCTCGGTTGCTGAGACTCAAGGAAAAACTTCCCGTTGAGAAGACATAGGAACTCTCAGGCCAAATCACATCACACATGTTGGTCTCATGTTGTAAGACTTAGTTCTTCACTGGGGTGCCAGGGTGGCACAGTCGGTTAAGTGTCCAAGTCTTGATTTCAGCTCAGGTTGTGATCTCGGAGTCGTGAGATCGAGCCCCACATGGGGCTCTGTGCTCAGCACAAGTCTTGGGATTCTCTCTCCCTCTCCCTCTACCCCTCCCAGTCATGCATGCTCTCTCTCTCTAAAATAAATAAATCTTAAAAAAAAGACCTAGTTCTTCACTAAGTGGGTTATTGGCCTCTTGCTGATAATACCAAGAATAGTAATAATTGTTAACAATCAGCGAGGCCTTACCGAGTACCGGCTCTGTTCTGTGGGCTTTATGTGTATAACCCAACTTCATTTTCCCAGCAGCACTGTTACGTGGTAGAAACAAGAGGCCCATTTCAGAGATGAGGAAACTGAGGCACAGATGGGCTGAGTAACATGTTCACAGTCACAAAACTAGGAAGTAGAGGAGAGAGATCAGAAGGACAGGCTATATGCTCTCGTATATGTGGTTTTCTTACAAAGGTCTGGGTTTCATCTGACCTGAAGATTAGGTTTAGTATCAGTAAATGCTTGTTCCTCATCTTTCCTCATTGGGCCCAGGGGTACCTGAAACTATTCTTATGGAACAGTGCTTTGGTGGGTTTGTAAATACCTGATTGAGGTGGGGAGGAAAGCCTGGCTGGAGGGCATTGCCAGTGTTCTCAGGACAGAGGACATGTTCTGTTCTGGCCTCTGGTACCCATGCATCCTTGTGCTGATATCTGTGTATCACCTTGCTCCTCACTCTCGGCCTGTGTGCCCTTGGAGGGCCTCCACCCCTGACTCAGGAAGCATTTGACTTAGGCTTTAGCTAATCAGAATATCATCTCTGCCACTGTGATTGAGTCAGAGATTGGCACGGGAACCAATGAAAGCAGGAGAGAACTATGTGGGCATGTTGGCAAAAAGCCTCTTTTACTCTTCCACTAGACCACAGTCTGTGAAGATGTCTGATCTGGAGCCATGGCA
Source organism: Leptonychotes weddellii (assembly GCF_054177405.1). NCBI lineage: Eukaryota > Metazoa > Chordata > Mammalia > Carnivora > Phocidae > Leptonychotes > Leptonychotes weddellii. Next base: position 9,232,008 of record NC_138372.1, read on the forward strand.
GCCTTCTTGCCACCATGAGGCACAAGCTGACAGAGGATGATGCCCAACTCAAAGGAAGTAGAGCCAAGAGATGGAGAGTGAGAAACCTCAGGTCAAGCTGTGCCTGTCATGGAAAATAGAGTTTGCTCATCTATGTTAGTTCATCAAACAATCCCAAATGATGTAGTCTGTTATAATGAATATGATTTTATTAGCCTACTCATGGCAGGCCTTTAAAATGATTAGGGAAAGGTGTGCCAAATTCCCCTGAGAAAGCTTTTTCTTGGTCAGCTAACTGATCAATATGGTGAATGAACCCCGTATTACAGTTTAGCATATACAAACCTGGGTTGCGAGGGATGGTGATTTCATAGCAATTACTTCAAAAGAGAAGCAGGGGAGGGGTTCATTTTACAGGATAACAATAAGGCCCAGAGAGATTACATCAGGAAATGGGGGAATTGGGATTCAAAAACAGGTGATCCAGATCAGGAATCCAAGCTTTTAATTACTATGCCTAATAAATACTTTAAAAAAAAATCCAAGAATATTTGTTGAGGAGCTACTATGGATCCATCATGGAATACATCAGCAAATAAGACACACAAAGACCCCTGCCGCATGGTGTAAGCACTGAAGTATATGTGTATAGAGAGAACAGATAGAAAGCAAACAATAAAAATAATAAGAAATATTAGAAGGTGACAAATTCTGTGAATAAAGAAAAATAAACAAGCTAAGGGGAATCAGGAGAGTTCCAGTTTTTAATAGAGTGGTCAGAGTGGGCCTCTTTGAGATGGTGAGGTGGGAGAGGCAAGGGAGTTAACCTGAGCACAGAATATTCTGGATGGAGGAAAGAGCCAGTGCAAAGGCCCAGAGGCAGGAGCATGCCTGGCATGCTTGAGGAACAGCAGGGAGGCTAGTGAGTTTGGAATTGAGTGTGTAGAATATAGTAAGAGATGAGGTCAGGGCAGTGATTGGGGATCTCTGGGAGGAGTGGTTTCTGCAGGATTTTGAGCAGAGGAGGGACAGGGTGTGGCTCAGACTGCTGTGGGACAAAAGGCTGTTGGTGGGAAGTGCAGGTGCAAGGAGGTCAACATGGAGCCCTGGGCACCAATCCCCATGAAAGATGGTGGCAGAGTGACACCCTCGGACCAGGGTGACAACACTGGAGGTGGTGACAGGTGGTCGGATTCTGAATGGGTTTTGATGGAAGAGAGGAGAGAGTTTGTAATTCCAGTTGTGGGGCAGAATCAAAGAGGAGTCAAAGATAACTCTAAGTTTTGGGGCAAGATTTGAAGGATTCAACTGAACCACAAAGTCTTTGAGCTCCATTCCTGTGACCAAAGAACTGTACCTCTTTTGCCTCTGCCCACTTTGTTTTCTTTTATCCAGAAGGGCCATCTGCGATTGTATGCTGCTTCATGACAAAGAATTCCTACACATATCATCCCATTTCATTCCCACCTCAATCCTGAGGTTCTCCTCCCATCTGACAATGAGGGAAACTGAGGCTCCGGGAGACAGTTGCTCACCCAGCCCAGCTCACATGGTTGATGAACTGATACTCTCTATTCTGTTCCATTGCAATAGAGGAATAGTCTACGTCCCCCACCCCCCACCCCCTGGCTTTTTGAATGTCACAGCAGAAGCAATAGTCTCCTGGCTATAAAATAGCAGACTGCCTACCACCTTCATTTTCATAATCTTCATGGTCTCTAAATTTTCAGCTGTGAGTGCCTCAAAATCCTTGAAATGGATTGTCCTTCTGAAGCCTTCTCTGTAAACACACTCTTCCCACTGGCTTGTAACTTTCTGCCATATCAAGCCTTAAGATCTAGAATTTTTTTGTCCTGGCTTTTTTTATGAGCCTGTGTTATGTTCTGCTTGATGGGAGCCCCCACCTTTGGTGTTGCTACTCTAATGTTTGTTTCCTGGTTGTGGCTGCTGCCGGGGGACATACTTGCTTTCCCTGCTTGGATTTGAATAACTTGATGGGTGGTCTTCTAGAAGATCGGTGTTTCCACCCTGCTAGTTTGAGAAGCAAGACTACGCTTGATAGCCAAGCTGGGGCAAGGGGTGGGGGGGTAGGCAGAGAGAGTTTTGAAATCTAGAGAAGATGCAAAACTTACTTGGGAATATCCGCCAAAGACCAAGCCAGCTATTTTCTGCAATTCTCGTCACTCTTTCTATGCCACCACTTAGGCAACCAGCATCTCTTCTTCTTGTGACAACTACATTATTGGGGATTTCATTCCCATTCTCCTTCAGAGGGTGAAGCCCCATGTCCCTGCGTCCCGCATTCTAACCCTTCTCTGAATGAATGAAATGAAACAAAAGGCGTGACTCCCCCCCACCCCCCCAAGCTGCATTCATGAAGTGTTAAGCCTCTGGATTTTAACTAAGTGGATAAATACAGATGTAGAGGTTTGGGTGAGAGGGGTATCTCCAGCAGTTGTCAGCCTTGTTAACATGCACTCCCTCAAGCACATCCGTGACTCCCCGGTTTCATCAATGGAAATTAATGCATTGTTGTAGCAAAGACAATCACTCTGAGCGTGTGGATATTCAAATGAACTTTTAAGTGAGAATCTCAGCTGCTTTGAAGGGGAGAGGAAATGAGAAAGGCCAGAAAGGAAAAGTGAGGGAGGTTTCCTGGCACCTCCAAGTGAAGTAAGTCAACAATTCCAGTGGAGTTAACCATTTCGTGCCTAGATCGCTGCCTCAGTCTGCAAGGCAGGGTCTCCCTCTGTGGCCCCCTTTCCTTCCTTTTCCTGGCCATTCTGTTTCTGTAAGACACATCTTCCCAAATCGCTGTTCCTGTGGTGCCCTGCCTTATTTAGAGGCCTTTAATGAGGAGGTAGATGCATGAATACTCAAGAGCACAGAGAATTTGTAGGCAGTTAAACTACTCTGATACCATAATCATGGATATATGTCATTATACATTTGCCCAAACCCATAGAAAATACACCAGGAGTGAGCCCTAATATCAACTGTGGACTCTGGGTGATTGGGATATGTCAGTGCAGGCTCATCAGCTGTAACAAGTGTACCACTCTGCTGGGGGAATGTTGAGATGTCAGTAATGGGGAAGCTGTGCATGAGTGGGTGCAGGGAGGATGTGGGAGATCTCTGTATCTTCTTCTCAATTTTGCTATGAACCTAAAACTACTCTAAAAAAAAACTAAAGTCTGAAAAAAAAAAAAAAACCAACCTCCAGTGGCCCCATATTATCTATGGATCAGACACATATTCTTGGTCCCAGTGGTCAAGGGCAGTGTATAATTAGACTCTACCTCAACCCATCCGTGCTGCCACCCTCCTGTGCTCCACTCCACCAGCCCTTAGGTGACCTAGGCTTCTTCCTTCATTTCTCCAGGACCACACTTCTGTGGCTGCCCCCTTGGAAGAGCTCTCCCCCAATACAGACCCTCCCCGTTCATCCAGACTCAGGCCAAGGTCATGGTTTGCCTCTTCTATGATGACTTCTTCAGCACTTGCTGTGACTGAATGTGTGTGTCCCTCCAAAATTCATATGTTGAGCCCCTAACCCCCAATGTGATGGCATATGGAGGTGGGGCCTTCGGGTAGTGTAATCTAATGGTTTAGCTGAGGTCATGAAGGTGGTGCTCCCATGATGGATTAGTGCCCCTAGAAGTGGAGACACTGGCCAACTTGCTTTCTCTCCCTCTGCAATATGAGGGTACATCAGGAGGATGACTGTTTGTAAGCCAGGAAGCAAGCCCCCACCAAGAACCGAATCTGCTGGCACCTTGATCTTGGACTTCCCAGCCTCCGGAATTGTGAGAAATAAGTGTTTGCTGTTTAAGCTCCCAGTCTGCAGTGATTTATTGTAGCAGCGTGAGCTGACCTAAGACCTCACTTCACCTTTCTCTGCATAGTGATTGCTTCCTCCAGCCTCAGTCCACCTGCCACCTCATCAAATACTGTCTTATCTGTGTTCAGTCTTATCTCCTCAACGACAATCTAGGCTTGTTGAGCTCAGGAATAGTGCCTTCAACTTCATTCGTGGTATCAGGGCACTTAGCACAGTCCTGAGCACAGCACAGACGTGCCTTAAGCTCTTGTGTTGACTTCAGCTCACCAGAGGGAGAAGAAAAATACTCTCTTATTCTCTAAGATCTGTGGAAAAGGAGACCTCCATATATCCACTGGTCCCCGAAGCTGCATCACCCCAAAAGGCACTGCCACATTGAAGAGTTGCAGGAAGCAGATGGCATGGGTGGTGCCTCTGGGTACCACCCCCTTCTTGGGTGTTTGCTCATTCATCCACCCTCCCATCAAGAAAATGTTTATGGAACATCCACTATGTCCTCAGCACAGAGATGCGGTTCTGAATGGGACAGTGGCCTGCCCTCATGGAGCTTGTGGTCCGTCTAGGATGTGTGTGTGATGTGTGTTAGAGAGAAAGGGGAGGAAGACCTAGCAAACGAGTGAGTGAATAAGGTGATTTCCATAAAGACGTGTGTTCTGAAGGAACTTTAAGATGCGATTTTGTGGTGAGTAGGATAACGAGACATGGTCACCTATGGGTGTGTAAGGTGGGAGAATCTCTCAGGATGAGGGAATAGCACATGCTATCCAGCTCATAGGCAGGGTTTCTGAAGCTTGGAGCTGTTGGCATTTGGGGTTGGATCATTCTTTGTTGTGGGTCTGTCCTGTGCATTGTGGGAGGTTCAGCAGCATCTCTGGCCTCCACCCTCTAGGTACCAGCAGCAGGTCCTACCCTCCACGCCCCCGCCAAGTCATGACCATAAAAAATGTCCTCTGACATTGGCAAAATGTTTGGCAGCATGGAGTGTAGTGGGTTGAATGGTGACCTAAAACGATTTGTCCTTGACTTAACCACTGGAACCTGTGAATATGACCTTTTTTTGCAAAAGGGTCTTTGTAGATGTGATTAAGGATCTTGAGCTGGGGAGGCCTGGGTGGCTCAGTCAGTTAAGCGTTGCCTTCGGCTCAGGTCATGATCTCGGGCTCCTGGGATGGAGCCCCACATTGGACTCCCTGCTCAGCGGGGAGTCTGCTTCTCCCTCTGCCCTAATCCCCTGCTCGTGCTCTCTCTCTCACTCACTTTCTTTCTCTCAAATAAATAAAATCTTAAAAAATACATATTTAAAAAAGGATCTTGAGCTGATTTCATCTTGGATTATCCAGGTGGGACCTAAAGCCAATGGCAAGTAGGGACAGAAGAGGGCAAGACATAGATGTGGAGGAGAAGGCCACAGGAAGGCAAGGCAGAGATTGGGGTGATGTGACCACAAGGAGTGCTGACAGCCCCCCAGGGACTGGAGGAGACAAGGAGCACACTGTCCCCTGGAGCCTTTGGAGGGAGCAAGACCCTGCCAGCACCTTTTTTTTTTTTTTAAAGATTGTATTTATTTATTTGAGAGAGAGAATGAGAGAGAGAGCACAAGAGGGGGGAGCGGGAGAGGGAGAAGCAGACTCCCCACTGAGCAGGGAGCCCGATGTGGGACTTGATCCTGGGACTCCAGGATCATGACCTGAGCCGAAGGCAGTCGCTTAACCGACTGAGCCACCCAGGTGCCCCTATTTATTCAATTTTTTTTTAAAGATTTTATTTATTTATTTGAGAGAGAGAGAATGAGAGAGAGCACATGAGAGGGGGGAGGGGCAGAGGGAGAAGCAGACTCCCTGCCGAGCTGGGAGCCCGATGCGGGACTTGATCCCGGGACTCCAGGATCATGACCTGAGCCCAAGGCAGTCGCTTAACCAGCTGAACCACCCAGGCGCCCAAGACCCTGCCAGCACCTTGACTGTGGACTCGGTGGCCTCCAGAACCAGGAGAGAATCCATTTCTGTTCTGAGTCCCAAGTTTGCGGTTATTGGTTACAGCAAATCACGGAAAAGTGATACAGGGGCAGCCCGGATGAGCACAGTTCCTCCTCTGTCATTCCAACAGAAAGGCCTTGCGTTTGGCATTTCGTGTAACCACGGCACTCCAGATGGCTAATTCACTGGTTTCATCTTAAGGTGAAGAAACGGAAGCCTCCAGGGAGGAAGTGACATCTGCCTCACGTCCACAGGCGTAGACTCTCTTGCGGGCAGAGCTGGAATCTGAACCCCGACCCCTCCTGTTCTTTCCTGGCTGCTTTCTTTACCTCTACAGGGCAGCACATTTACCAAAGGTGGCAGACCTGTACATCAATGTTGGGTCTTCCCACCGCCCCAGGCCGATGTCCCTCCCCGAACCCCCATGGCCCCTGCTGGGTCTTCATGCTGCTGGAGAGTGCTGAGCCTGCTACCGAAATCTTACGGTCATCTACCACCTCTTTGCCTCCAGCGACCTCTCTCCAACTTGGAAGTCTTCAATTTATGATTATATGTTGTTCCCTGACCTTTAGGCAAGTTCGATTTCATCATCCAGATGCAAAACTATTTCACAATGAAGGCTGCAAATAAAAAGAACAGGAACAAGGAAGGGGGTTCATATAGGACGTGCTGGATCTGAAAACAACTTCAGAGGGTGTGTGGGGTCCATGAAGCCTATATATGTTTCCCGATAGCTGGGAAAACCATTACCCGTGACTGTTTTCTGTCCCAGTGAGTGTTGTGTGCCATATAAAAGGAAAGGCTCACATAACACTGAAGCTGTGATAAAACCAGGAGGCCAGGAGATTTGATGCCACAGTGACAGGGTGCTTCTCACCCAGGGGAAATTAGCAGTGGATGTGGTGTGTTCATCCATGTCTGTGTTCCGTCGGAAAGTGCCCTGGGGTTTTCTATACCTCCCCCTTCGTCCTTGCTAAGAAACTGCATTCCAAATGAATCATGTGGAATGCTATCCCCCGGCTCTCCAGTCCTGCCACGGGAAGAATACACACAGCTGTCGCGAGAATACTGTTTCTTGTCTGTTTATCCAGCCTGCACACCTGACCGCGGAGTATATAGCAAGCCCGGATGTGTACCAGCCTTTGCTGGGGACGCACTGGCAAAAAGGAGACCCACACTCTCCATTCAGGGAGTGGTTCAGTGCAGAGAGAAGAGAGCTTTTAAGAAGTGTGTGCTGTGCTATATACAGAAGGACCCAAGTGGTGCCCCCAGCATGGAGGAAGAGGACGGGGGACAGGAGGTGAAGGAGCCATGGCGAGAGCCGGCAAGATGGCGGTGAATGTAAAATCGGAAAGCCCCTGGGGGGCCGAGTGGGAATGGGGGGTTGGAATTTTAAAGTCCAAGAGCGGGGTGCACCTCCCTGGGCATTGTCAGGGCAAGCAGCTCAGCTCAGTCTGCGTGCGAGCGGCAGGAGGCCTGGCATCTAGCTCCCTTGGATGTGTCAGCTGCCCGTGTAGCTGCTTCTGGAACAGAGGCAGCATGAGACTGGCTTCGATGGCCAGGGTGCCTGAGGCTGGCAGTCAGCTCCTCAGGGATCAGCCGGAGTGAGGAGATGGGGTCGGTAAGTTCGTCCGGCTTCCGGCTTTAAGATGGAAGCATGAGAAGAGGGGAAGATGCTGTATTCGTTTGCGTGGGCTGCCATAACAGGACCACACACTGGGGGATGCTGGGTAGTAGACTAGGCCCAGACGACAAAAATTGATTTTCTCACAGTTCTGGAGGCTGGAAGTCCAAGATCAAGGTGCTGGCAGGTTGGTTTCTCCTGAGGTCTGTCTCCTTGGCTTGCAGGTGGCCACCCTCTGGCTGCCTCTTCCCAGGCTTACGCTTCTGTGGGCACACCTCCCCAGCATCTCTCTGTGTCTGAATCTCCTCTTCTTATAAAGGACACTGGTTGGATTGGATTAGGACCACCCTCACAGCCTCGTGTGAACTGAATCACCTCTTTAAAGGCCCTGTCTCCAAATACAGTCACATTCGGGGGGCGGGGTGTGAAGATTTCAACATATGGATCTTGGGGGTGCCACAACTCAGCCCACAGCAGGTGCCCTCTCTCTTTGTTCTTTATCCCATGGAGAACTGAGACTGGAGTCCCCCCGCCCCCCGCCCCGGAAGAGGGGCAGTGCATTAACCACAGCATCAGGAAATGTTGATTTTCCTTTTCAGCTCTGGCAAGACACCCATTTGATCATGAATTTAGTGCACGAAGTCCTCCGGGGCTGGAAATACAATTTGTGGGAGCTTCAAATTATATAGAACTTAACCATGCCATCATTTTCCAGGGGATTCCAACATCAGCCTAACCATTAATAGTGCTGACACATTGGTTTCCTCATTATTTATTTATGTACCTGTTTCTCTTGCTAAACCCCGGGCTCCTGAAAGACAGGCATTTTGCTTTGTTATCTTCCTAGCCTGCTGCCCAGAATCTAGCCTGGCACATAGTAAGGACATGCATCACACATTATCTTTTCAATTTGAACCTGTTGAAGTGGTATTCAGAGGTGAGCGGAGGCTTGGAGGCCAGGCAACGCAGAAACTGGATAAACTTTTGGCCAATATGGGGCCCCCATACTGCACTCTACTGCCCCCTGACCCTGTCTAGTGGACACGCTGCCCGTCCTACAAATCCAGCCAGCTGGCTACTCTGCTCACCGCGTCCTGGGATTTTCCTTCGAGCATCAGACCCAGGCCTTCCCCCTGATTCTCCCCAGATCCTCCACTTTCCAAGGGGAGAATTGGCAGCAGGGGATGGCTCTTGGCTGGCTGTCCATCTGTGGAGCTGTGCTGTGTCTTCCCAGAGCTAAATGAGGCTGGGACTGCGGCCTCAAAGGGGAGCATGCTGGAGTTCATGTAGCACATCTCCTCGGGGTCCTCTGCATGCTCTTCTTACGGCAGGTGTTACAGACCTCTCTCCATTTCCCAGAAGGCCCTGGGAAAGGCCACCAGGTGGGGAGAGAGAGAGAGTGGGAGAGAGAGAATGAATATGCACGTTTCCACCCATTTGTGAGTTTACAGAAATGCCGACTTTTGTGCAAAGGAAAACATTTCACGATTTCTGCCGCCTGATGGATGAAACTCATCAGATCAGAAAAATAAATTAAAAGAGAAGCAGCTCTTGTCACATTTTATGTATGCAGACAATTGAAAGAAAGTGAACGAATAGAGCAAGCAAACTACATATATTAGCTTACAAGATAGAACATTATTTTTAAACAAAGAGTCAGAAACCATATCAATTATGTTTTACGGCAGTCAGTGAGTCTGTCTCTTATTTTTATTTTCTTTCTGCTGGCCATAGCCAAATTCGTGCTTTCTAAGATTAAAAGCTTTTTTTCCTTTGGCCCAAAGTTTAAAGAGATATCACCTGTCTCCCCATTTCCTGTCTTCCCTTCATGTAGCCCTGAGCATTGCATTGTGGGCTCTCCTTCCAAACATGGGGGCAAGTGGCTGGGGCCCCCTCCATCCAGCCATTGATGGGGACTTGCTCCCATCAATAATTTGCTCTAACTGACCTTGCCCAGAAGCTCCTTCTGCATGCAAGATAGGACATCACCCTTAAAACCAAGAGCCTCTCAGTATATTTTTCACCATTAATTGGCTGATTTTTCTTTATTAAAAAAAAAGTCTGAGATTAGTTATTTCCTGCTGCCTTACTCATTTGGTTAATGCATGCTAATCCTGCAAAAATAAATATTAATGGAGTGTGCGTTACTGGAGCAGGTCTTTGTGGGGGATTGGTGAACCCGTGTGTCACACATCTGAACTTCCTGCCATCTAGATAATTAGACTTACCCCGCATGAAAGTGCCTTCTTCGGAGTTGTTATTTTAGTAGAAAGCTGTGAATCCCTCTTCTCACTGCCTCTGGGCTTGATTGACTCTTCCTCAGTGAAAACATCTTTTGGTGGGGTCCCTAAATTAATGCTTCGGGTGCCGATTGTCCTACCAACCCTGTGATTCAAACAGGTGAGGAGGTCCTTGTGCAGTTTTGGACAGAATATCTGTAAATCCATATCAGTGATCTGAATGGCCAGCAGGTAGGTAGACAGCAGGAGGAAGAGTGACTCACTGCGGGGTGACAGGTGACAGGTGAGGGAGAACACGATAGGAAACACTGCTGTCTGATCTCCCAGCCACAGAGCTTGGGCACCAGTTCAGTCATTTTTATCAGTCAATCCAATACTTTCGACTTAAAGTAGATCTTGAAATTTGTATAGTTTTGCCTCCCTAATACCTCAAACTAGTTCGACCTGGAAGGAAAACTTTCTCCAGCACATCACGTGGATGTTTGTCTTCTGTCGGAATCTCTCCAATTATGGACAACTTAACACTTCTTAGGGCAGGCTTTTTGCTTGTTCCATGAGCTAATGGCTTGCAACTTCTTTGTGGTTTTAGTGCAGCACTTTTTGGTTGCAAGTGGGAGAGAAAAAAAAAATCCCTCCAACTAATTATGCTAAAATGGGAATCTTTTGGTTCACATCACTTTTAAGACTCTGAGTAGGGTAGGCTTCAGGTGCAGCTTGATCTGGCACTCAAAGGGTGTTACCAGGCTTTGTCTCTATTTCCTCCTTGATGGTAAGGTTCTCAGGCTCTGCTTGGGGGCCTCTGATAGGTTCAGCCTCATTTTCCCCATGACACCAGACCAGTGGTTCCTTCCTAATTTGGGGGATTTTCATTCTGTCTTTGGCCCAAATTGGATAATATGTCTGTTCCTTAATGACTTAGTTTGGGTCCCTTTTGTGGTTCTAGCCACCTTCCACCCAATCCCCTCCCCCACATTTTGCTGCTTTTCCTGTCACTCTCAGTGGAGCACAATGGGAAAGACGGGTGTAGGTCCTTCACAACAAGAGTGGCTGTGCACAGAGGTAACCCCGGGTGGAGACATCGTGGACATCATGTGATCAGCACTTGAAGAATCTTTGATTATATTCTTATTATTTGAAATAGGGGACCTATGTATATATAATTCTCTGTTAACCAGAAAATGATTATCTCTTGCATAATCTAATAATGGCTAACTTCTGAATACTATCAAACCTTTATTGCTTTGTTGTCCCATTTTGTAGAAGGTTCCTCAGAGGACCAATGTTGGTTTGGCTTGTCCAGTGTTCCCTTTCCCTTCTTCTGGTACAGAATCCTGAATGGCCTCTGTGGACCCGCCCTACTTCCATGCCTGGCCAGAAGGCTCACCTGGGCCAGTGGTGAAGTACATGATCTGTTCTTGGCCAGGGTACTCATGCCCCTCTCCAACGGGTTTGTTGAGTGGTGAGCTTGTGACTGTGGCCTGGCTAATTGTCATAATCTCATCACTGGCTGCCATGATGGGTTTATGGATGCGCACATAGACTCAAGGTGGTTTATTTGGAACGATTTCTGAGCTGTAGGCCTGGAGATGCTGGTGGCTGTTTGCTACCACCTGGAGCCTGAGGATTAAGCCGCAAGGAAAAGCATGAGACCACCAGAAAGCCAGCCTGGTCACATTCTTTAGGGCTATGGGTCCTGCTGCAATTGAAAATCTAGTGTGGACTTTTCATCCCATGAGACAATACATTTCTTAATCCTGCTACTGTTACAAAATGAATCCTAATGAATGTGCCCATGACAATAAGATATTTCATAGATTGTATCAAATAATGGAGAAATAAATGGGTTTAAGTCAGACATTTTAGGATTTAGCCTGATGCCACCTCTCTCCAGCGAGGCACAGGGACTGAGCCAACTTCTCTGCCTGGTGTTCCCCTTTTAAGATCAAACCTGGATAATATAAAGTGGTAAAATAGAGCAAAATGATGAAATGTGGGTATCCTTGACTATTTTTATTAAACTACATGGTTAAAAAAATCATCCTATGGTTCAAAATTATCAAATCAATAGCTCCATGAAGACATGGCCCAGAAGGATCTTCCTCAGATGTTGGAACAACCATGGACGTTCATGGAACATTTTCTATCTTCCACGTCATGTGTGAGGCATTTTTAGAGGGATAATCACACGTAATCCCAACAACCCTATCATGCAAATACCACTGCTATTCTCAGATCACATAGGAAACCAAAGCTCAAAAAGGTCAAATGATGGGCACCTGGGTGGCTCAGTCGGTTAAGTGTCTGCCTTTGGCTCAGTTCAGATCCCGGGGTTCTGGGATTGAGCCCCACATCAGTCCTCCCTGCTCAGCAGGGGGCCTGCTTCTCTCTCTCCCTCTGCCTACCGCTCCCCCTGCTTGTGCTCTCTCTCCTTCTCTCTCTCTTGCTCACTCTCTCAAATAAATAAATAAAATTTTTTAAAAAGTCTTTAAAAAAAAAGGTCAAATGATCTGACCAAGGTTGCACAGCCAGGAAGCTGGAGAGTTTGAGTTTGCACCTGGTCAGGCCAGCTCTAGATCAGGTGCCCTTGGCCATCATTTTAGATCACTAGCTCATCTTACTAAAACTTCCAAAATTTCTATCCATTTTTTAAAAATTTTTGTACCTTTTTTTTTTTTTTTAAGTAGGCTGCGGGGCTTCAACTCATGACCCTGAGATCAAGACCTGAGCTGAGATCAGGAGTTGGACATTCAGCTGACTGAGCCACCCACACGCCCCTACTTCTATCCATTTTTAAAATCTTGATTAAATACTGCCTTTTCCAAGAAATTGCCCTTGGAGTGTTTTTCCTGTATGCATAGATGTATATGTATACACACACACACACACACGCATGAGTGCACCCCCCCACACACACACATCTTATTAATTAGGATCGTACCTTTTTTCTTTTACTAAACCACAAAGGCAAGGCCCTTGCCTGGTTCATCTTTGCTTCCCTCACAGCACCCTAAAAGGGGGCCTGGCCCATATTACCTGCTCGGTAATTATTGGTTGAATTATAAGCAACATATAGTAAAGTTTTATGTTCCTCTCCAAGGGACAGTGAGTAATTACCCGGATATAAAGTCAGCCAACTTAGCTGGTGTCTGGCTCTGAGTTTTGGCAAGGCTCCGGATATTTCTTAAAAGTTGACATTCTTCCTGGCCTTGCAGTCTGACTGCACAAGGCTCTCTAGGGACTAAAAATTAACCTGCTGTCTGAAATGTTTATGAAAATGGCTAAAGTTAGATGATCAAAGACTTCAGGAATCCTGGGGCCTTTGAGGTTGAAGACCATGATACTATTTACAAGCATCTTGAACAGCAAAGATTTTCTTCAGAAATTCTCCTCCCGAGGCATTGAAAGTTCTACTCAGAAGCCCTTTTCATTTCTCACTGATGGATGGAATGAAGCAAGGTCTTACTTAAGCAGACAAATTGGGGGTGTTTGGTTTCTCCCGGTTTGTCCACCCTAACTTTTAGAGGAGACAAATGCCGTTTTTGACCAAAAATCTGAGGCAGATCTGCAGCTTAAACATAACGTGAGGATTAATTTGCCATCTTGAGTCAACTTGGAGGCTGCTCAAAAGATCCCCAAAGGATATATCTGCTGTAATTTTGCTGAAATCTGAGGAGTGGGTCGAAGAGAGAGAAGGAGCTTGCTCTCAGGAAGGTTTTCCTGTTAGAAAGCCCCTCCTGTAAATTTGGTTCAAGCCAGGTGGGGATTGGTGTTATTTTTTTCCTGGTTCCTAAGGAGTGATTCTCTCTGGGTGTCTTTGCAGGATAGGAGAAGGGGCAGGAAACTCTGAGGGGGAGAAGGGGGCACGACTTTCTTCGTGTAAGCAATAAAGGCGTCAGAGAGCAGTCAGAGGAACGTGTCATGGCGGGAAGGCCAAACCCCTGGATGTGTCGGTGTCTAGGGGTGGCCGTTTGGTTTACACTGAATCTCCCTCTGGGGAAAGTGGTTTGAACAGTTGTTGGAAGCCCCAGCTCAGCGGGGCACCAGGGGCCCAACTCTGGCTTGTGCCCTCTGTTCCCCACACCGGCACCCCCCCACCCCCCGCCCACGACCTTGAACAAATGACTCAGCCTCACGGAACAACCTCAGGTGCCTTACCTGTAAGGAAGGAAGGGTGACAGCACCCACCTCACCCACTGTCTGGGAGCTAAATGAGATGATTTGTGTAAAGCTTATACAGTGCTTAACCCAGGGCCTGGCACTGGTCTTACTAAACGATCGCAAAGCATCTGAAAAAAAATGCAAGTGGGACATTTTGTTGAGATACAGTGGATCGGCAGCAGAATCCCCCTGGGTCACACAAATAGGACAGAATGCTGCAGAAAGGCATCTCATAAAGCTCAGAGAGTTCCCTGCAGCACTGCCAAGGCCTAGGTATGTGGAGTTTTTGCAGGAAGAAGCCAGCTAACTCGTCAGGAGGGGGAAGGCAGGGGTTGGGAATGTGGTGCTTTTCTCCAGCTGCTGCCTCCTGGCTCAGTGTCTAGGAGGGTAGTTTGTTTGTAAACAGCTCCAAATTGCCACTCTTTGCCAATCCCCTGCCCAAGTGGGAAGAGCCTCTAATGAGCCAAAGCATTAGTAATTACTCCCGTGAGCTCTGCTGGGGAGTTTGATTGAGGACTAGGGCAGGGGGAGGAGGAGACTGCTCATCAGACTAACAGGGGGACAGGGACTGGGGTCGAGGCTGGGAGTCACTGAAGGCTACCCAAAGCTGAGGGAGAGAAAGAGCCTGCCAACCAGGCCACTCCCTTTGGGGTTGTGAAATTTCCTTTGAAGCTGGGGAAGGATTTCTCCTCTTTGTCTTCTGAGGCAGGAACTAACTTGCCCCTGGTTTGCCCAAGGAGTAATAAAGGCAAGGAAGCTGCTGGAAGGTGTAAGGGAAATGCTTTTGTTAAAGAGACATCCCAGGGCGCCTGGGTGGCTCAGTTGATTAAGCGACTGCCTTCGGCTCAGGTCATGATCCTGGAGTCCCGGATCGAGTCCCACATCGGGCTCCTTGCTCGATGGGGAGTCTGCTTCTCCCTCTGCCCTTCCCCCCTCTCATGCTCTCTCTCTCTAATAAATAAATAAATAAATCTTAAAAAAAAAAAAAAAAAGACATCCCAACCAAAGCTCTGAGGGATTTTTCCAAGTCTAGCCCAACCCGGTCCTTAGGCATTTGCTTGGGTGGGGTCATTCACACCAGACCAGATGGTCAGGCCAGGTTCAAACCCAAAGTTTTCCTTCTTGCCTTCAGAGCGGCCAAGAGCAACACTGCTGGGATCCAGAATGTAAGTTCCCGTAAGAGGCGGGATGACAGCCTCACCACACTGGCCCTTCCGGCATGTGATCAACCACCTCCCACCTCTGGAGCTGTCTGGTTGGCAGGGACCTCACAAGGGTTGACCCCATGTTTTAACAGGTTCTGAGAACATGAGATTGGGCCAGACAGCTTGGGTTCAGATTCTGTTGCTGCTACCTCCCAGCTGGGTGTTGTCAGGCAAATTGATCAACCTCTCTGTGGCTTGGTTTTCTCATCTACAAACTGGGGGTAATAATGATAATCATTTTGTAGAACTATTCTGGGGATTACATCTGTGCAGATGTGTAAAATACTGACAGAAGTATCCAGCATATAGTAGTAGGCTTTTGACAGATGTGAGCCACTTTCTCTGTTACTTCTCTAGGCAAACCATTCCAAACTTGGCCAGGCCTAAATGTGAGGGAATTCTTTCTTCGAGGTGCTTGGGTGTGTATCTGGCCTATCCTAGGTAACAGATACTTAATTTTACACAGGGGAGTAATTCTTTGTGGTTCCCCACCTGTAAAATGGGGATAGTACCAGTACAAGTTTTGCAAAGTTATTGGAGAGAATAAATGAGATACTCTGTGTAAAATGCTTTGTCCAGCCTTAAATAAGTACTGCAGTGTTGTGTGTGTGTGTGTGTGTGAGTGTGTGTGTATGTGTTTGTACGTGTACATATATCCTACATGTTGGGTGTGTAGCTCAGGGATAGAGCATCATTGTTTTTTGTTTTTTTTTTAAGATTTTATTTATTTATTCATGAGAGACAGAGAGAGAGAGAGAGGCAGAGGGAGAAGCAGGCTCCCAAGGAGCAGGGAGCCCGATGCGGGACTCGACCCCAGGACGCCGGGATCATGACCTGAGCTGAAGGCAGACGCTTAACCATCTGAGCCACCCAGGCTCCCCGAGCATCATTGTTAAGATACGGTTGCAAGTAATAGAAAATCTGCCATCTTAATACAGAAATGTATTATAGCATCTGATAGCAAGTTCCAAGGCAGGGGAAGCTTCAGGACTGCTTGATTCAGAGGCTCCATGATACCATCAAGGACCCAGGTTCCTTCCCTTTCTTTGCCTGCTTTCCTTAGGTTGGTAGCCACGTGGCTTAAGCAGATCTGGGAGTCACACAGACATGACAGAAGATGAGCTCAAGCAGATCTGGGAGTCACACAGACATGACAAAAGATGAGCTCGTTCTGCGGCTCACTCTTAGCAGTTGTAAAAATACCCTGGAGTTATCCCTCCCCCCAAAGCAGCATCTGCCTAATGTCTCACTGACCCCATGTGTGTCTCATGCCTATACCCAAAGTCAGTTACTGGAAAAGGAAACGGGTTTCCCTCAGACCAGTCAGTGTCTCCTGGAGCTCCCGTGAGGTGTTTCCTGTGGAGGAGGGTGGTGGACATCTGAGCCACGTGGGCTAACTGCTAGGGATGACGGAGAGCAGATACTGGGAAGGCAACTGTGTTCATCACAGAGCCTGAACTCATTTCTCAACAGCTTTCCCCTCACAGCCTCTCCACCCAGGACAGACTTAATCCCTTTTCAGATTTTGAAAGGATGCTCTTCATGCTCTTTCTTCTCCAGGACCCTTTACCCCCCCCAGTGGAATGAAGGAGCCAAGCTCCATGTTTCTTACGCTCACAAATGCCACCATGTTCCAGGGTAGGCATGGCTCTTCCAGCATGTGAGTGGCCCAGGAGGGCTAAGAGTTGTACAAACTGTGCCTGATTTGATGGGTTCAAAGATGTGTGGCCAGCACATGTCAGTGGAGTCAGAGTCTCTGTGCCTGTGGCTGCCATGACGACCGGTCACCTGCAGGACCCCAGCGGCCTAGGGGTGCCACAGCCCTCCTGTCACTCCCCATAGGGGCTGCCCATTGAGAGCAGGTTCTAGGAGGCTGGAGAGAGCGAGCTGATATGAAAACCAAGCTATTTACTATTGTTATGGACTGAATGTTGGTGTCCCTCCCACATCACATGTTGAAATCCTCATCCCCACTGTGATGGTGTTAGGAGGTGGGGCCTTTGGGAGGGGATTAGGCCACAAGGCTGGAGCCATCATGAATGGGATCCGTGCCTTTAAAAGAAGACTCGGGAGAGCCCTGCTCTCCTCTGTGTGAGGATACAACGAGAAAGTGGCCATCTACTTACGGCCAGGAGGTGGGCCCTCACCAGACACTGGATCTGCTGGCACCTTCATCTTGGTTGTCCCATACTCCAGAACGGTAGCAAACAAATGTTTGTTGTTTAAGCCACCCGGCTTAGGGTAGTTTGAGGCCGCCTGAGACAGCTCTGATAATGGCTGGTATGTCACCATTCTGGCAAAACCCAATGGATTTTAAGTGTTTTCATTGGTTTGGTTTGGTGTCCCTGAAATCAGTGTCTTCAGCCTCCACACCAGTGTCCTTCCTGTCACCTCACATTCACATCCTACTGGCTCTTCCAAGTCTAGATCAGACACCACCTCTTTGCTGAATACTTTGCTGGGGGCAAAGTTGGAGGTGATCTTTCCTTCCTCCGACATCACAATGCTATTACTGGATTACTCTTGCTGTACTTGGTACACTCGGATAGTTCAGTTATTGACACACTTGTATTTTCTCTCCTCTGGACAGTAAGCTTCTGAAGAAGAGGCCAGTGGCCATGACCAAGTTATGTTTGCCTCCTAGCCAGGGCCCAGCCGGGGCATGGGGACTGGGGTGCAGAGAGAAGCACACTGTCTGGGGGAGAGAGATTCTGGATCCCAGCCTGGCATCAAGCCATGCTTTGGGCTTCAGTTTTCTTTAACCATGAGATGAATGGATTGGATACAATTTTCTCTAAAATTCTTTATGGCCAAGTAGGCTGCTGATAAAATGTGAAATAACGTGGCGGGGGGTGGGATTTTAGACGAGTGTGTGTGTGTGTGTGTGTGTGTGTGTGTGTTCGGTAGAGAGAAGGTTGGTCTAGCTTCCTTCTTGACACTGTACAGGCATCCATGCAAGTTTTCGAAATGGGACTGGCTCAAGGAGCTAACACGGAGGAAGGTGGTAAACCTTTCTTTTCATGAAAGAGGCAATTTCCAGGTTAGGTCAGGGCTTTATAATTAAACAGGACTGAGTTTGAATCCTAGCCCCGTCATTTGAAAAGTATGATTTTGAGCAAACTATTTAATCTCTCTGAGCTTCAGTTTCTCTATTTGTAAAACTGGGATGATACGAGGATTAAATCTGATAATAAACTTAAGGTACATATTATGAGGATTAAATTATAAATCGAAGGCATCCAGCATAGGGTCTGGCACATAGACAATAAAATAATAGTTTTTATTATTATGAAAATACTTAAGTGTTAAGCCCCCAGAAGATGTTTGTAATGCTCTTCATTCCCTCCTGGTAATATGAAATAAATTTAGGGTTCTGCTGTAAGTGCAGCGGGACCCCTCCCTTTTTAACTCTCTTGTATTGTCTTCCCTCCCCTTGTTGACTTTTAAAAGAAAAATAACCCAATTCTTCTTTTGAAGTTTTTAACAGATTTCCATTGTTTATATAGCAGCTCTTTAAACGCACTCTGCCTGTGGTTCTTGCACTTAGTGCAAATCCTCTGTAGAAGTTTCGGGCTTTTTTTGAAGGTTTACTCAGTGCCCTTCATCCTAATGACTTTTCAGGACAGACAGCCAAGCCCGTACCTGCCCAGGCGATGGGAGATTGGCTGGGAAAATGCCATCCTTCTCTG
The DNA here is from genome assembly GCF_054177405.1 of Leptonychotes weddellii. Lineage (NCBI taxonomy): Eukaryota > Metazoa > Chordata > Mammalia > Carnivora > Phocidae > Leptonychotes > Leptonychotes weddellii. Next base: position 9,250,720 of record NC_138372.1, read on the forward strand.
GGAAGAAAGGCATCCTGTCTAATCCCTGGCAGACGGCGGAGGAGAGAGGATGCTTGCAGACTGACGCCTTCAGAATCTCGCCTGCCAAGAATGAGTGGCATATGAACGAGGCTGCGCTCAGCACTTCTGGGCAGATGCCCAAGTCCTGCTAGGATGGTCCCTATGGCCCCGGAGGAACAGGGCCAAGAATCCGCGTGCTGCCAAATAGCTCCCCACCTCGGGTGCCATTCTCTTGCCAAGCTGTTTCTAGATCGTACTTCTGAACTTCTCCATAAAATTCCCAGAAAAGGAGTTGGAAAAGCTGGAAATTGCAGGGAAATGTTTGGATCTTCTCCACGATGTTGTCGAAGTGATTACCATCAAAAAATTAAAATCGAAGCTGAGAGAGAATGACAGGCTTGCCTCTCGTGGTCACGTGAGCCATTTACACGGTCAGGTGCACCGAGCCACCAGCTCTCACGAGGCCGTGGGCTCGGGCTTCACTGCCTGTGAGGCATGTAGGCGTGAGGTTTCCCATGCCCACCTGTTGGCCCCGACTGTCTCCCAGACTCAGACTCACAGAGATTCTTAGGGAGCTGAAATGTAGCTTGCTGATGGGACAAGGCAGAAGAAAGGGTTCATTTACCCAAAACACCCACTGTTCCTTTGCTCTCCTTGGTGAGGCCAAGGGGGGGTGATGATGATGGAACAGATTCCCCCCGTCAATCATCCCTTACACTGCAGAGAATCGATGTTAGAGGGAAAACAGCCTGGAAGCCAGTTTGGTTTCAATAATTTGAGACCCAGTGGGGTCAGATCCCTCTCTGGACTGTCAATGGTTTTAGGCCGAGGACAAACAGTTGAATATAGGAAGAAAAAGAAATGCAGTTTGGTGACATAAGACACTGAAGGCAATTTTTTTAAGAAGTGCTAGAGAAAAGCCTTTGTGCTGCAAGGTTACACCTGTGCGTGGATAATGGTGTGTTTTTGTTTGTTGTCGCCGCACGTTTCGATGTCTCGGCCATTACTGAAATTGTGGAAAATTGTCGCGTGCTGTTAAGTTTGAGGATGTGAGTGAAAATGTTAAGAGCTAGTGCTTGTGAGGAATGGGGATTTTTTTTTTTGCCTCAATGTTTGTTCTCTTATTGGTAGAAAGGGTAAACTTTTTTTTTTTTTTTTTTTAGATTTTATTTAATTGAGAGAGAGAGAGACAGAGATAGTGAGAGAGAGCGAGCACAAGTGGGGAGGAGAGGGAGAAGCAGGCTCCCCACAGAGCAGGGAGCCCGATGCGGGACTCGATTGCAGGACCCTGGGATCATGACCTGAGCCGAAGGCAGACGCTTAACTGACTGAGCCACCCAGGTGCCCGAAAGGGTAAACTTTTGATGAGAAGTCCATGTAAGTGTATTTAACTACTCTAGAAGCAAGATTTTTTTTCCTCTTCTTTCCTCCCTTCCCTATCTCCTCTTTCCCACTTTCATGCCTCCTTTCCCCTCCTCTGCTACTTTTTTTTTTTGTGGTTTTTTTTTTTTTTTTTTGCTTGCCTTAAAATTGGATGGAGGTAGATTTACAGGCTCAACCTAAGACCCCAGTGTATCCCCAAAGGATAATTCAGGAAAACGCGGCCTTCACCTGAGAAGTCTAGCTGTGTCTGCCTGAAATCTTTAAAACCTCCATTTTCAATGGCCCCATGTATTCACAGTTAGAAGCGTTTAAAATTCCAATAAAATACACAGTCTAAAAGTGTCTTAACTCTAGCTACCAGGTTGTCCCTAACAGTGAATGTAAATGGGTGGAAGGCTTGAGCTTCTTAGCAGTGACTTTTGGAAATATGTCCACATCATTGCACACAACCAGGCAAGACTTTCTTCTTAAGGGCCATAATGCATTCTGCAAGATACATAGCACACGTGCTTTTACCTGCTATGTGGGGTGGCTGCTACTCACAGGAGGAGGGGGAGGAGGTGCCAGATTTGTGTATTTCTTGCATCCCTGCCAAGGCTTAAGGTGAAGGAAGCACTTTAGCTTGAAAGCCCACATTTGCTGTTAGCTCTTTAGGGAGTGGAGGAGCTCATTAAATGATAGTTGTCTCACTTCATTTTCATGGACACCATCACATGAGACTGTTGGACTCGCTGGAGCTGGAGGACAACCTTGTACTCATTTAAAACAACAAAATCCCTCCTACGCCCTGTGGCACCTCAATTTGACAGCTACACAAAGTACATTTTCTCAGGGTACTGAATTGTAGGCGTTGCCTCTATAATGAAGCTTTTAGAAGAGGCCACCCTGAGCTGTGTTTTCATGCCCTCAGTTAGATGGGCCCACATTTCTTCTCAAGTGCTTACTAGTTTTCTGGCTAAACTGCCACCATGCAGTTATGTCCCTGAAAGGAAGGACATGTCTAATTGAGGTCAGTGTGAGTCACAGTTTACAGTAATTATCTCGGGGATGGAACAGCGAGAGGCGACATCACGTAATGAGGCCAGCATGGGTTCCAAGGCTTGGTCCCCACTGTGGCATGACAATGGACGGCTGCCAGAGCCAAGGAACATTGTTTGGACAAGGAACATTGTTTGGAATGATGGTTCCTAATTTGAAATATCTAGGTGAAAATAGCATTGTTGCTTGAGCTATACCAGGTACTGATTTTGGAATTTTTAATCTAAATTTTGGTTTTATACATGTAAATAGTCCTAAGAAGTTAGATAATTCTCTGAATCTTGAGGTGAAAAAACACCATCCTCCTACCAATTCCTCCTCCCCTTTATAATACTACTTCCCTAGGAAACCCTTTCAATTTTGAGCTATTTTTCAGTTATATACCTCCATTTTTCTAACAGAATACTTTTACTGTGGTTTTGTCATTCTTTGGTTTTACATATTAACTTTTTATTTCCTACTGTGAAAGATGAGCATTTAGATCTTGCATCCTTCATGCCCCTCCACATACACGTTATCCTCTCTTAATTCCTCCAATGTGATTATATCAGAATTTTCATGAAATGACTATTCAGGATTTCTGTTAATATGAGAGTATACATTTTACTAACAACCAAGTCATGAGTATACATCTTGTTTTGCACAAATTTGTTTTTCCTGGAGTTTATAATTGCCTTTTATTTTGTCCCCTATATTCTACGTGTCTGTTAGCCATTCATTCCCAAGCTCTCATCTGTAATTGTAAACCTCTTCCAAATTTGTTCAAGCACATCAGGTAAGCTCTCATTTTCAGTTTCTTCTTGGATATAGGGCTCCTTCATCCTCCTGGTCAACCTGGACTGGTGGCTATCTAGGTTTGTTCCTTAGCTGTTGACCTGGGGTTTCCATCACACTAGGAATTCCCTTGGCCTTTTGTTCTCTGTTGGATCCCATATTTCCTGGATAGCATGTCTTTATTTCACTTTAGTGGACCACTTCTGGAACTTCATATAGGCCCTGAGATGTACCTTTTCCTGAGAGTCTACACATATGGACATAATATTAATGTCCTTTTTAGTTTCTCTGTTGGTTACTTTCATGTCATAATTTTATTGCTTTTTAAAAATCAGTTCCAAACCATATCTCTTGTGGGTTATTACCCCTACTCTTCCCTTCACAACTTAAACCGTCTTAACTTTTGCTTTACAATGTTCTCTTGACCTTATTTTTACTTATTTTTTCACTTTACACCAATAACTTTCCTTATAAACAGAATTAACTCTGCTTAGTATATAGCTTTATAGCATTGTGACAGATAGTTTACCTTGTTTACATTTCTTTTTTTTTTTTTTTTTGTAGCTCCCCACTCTCCTTTGGAATTATTGTCTCTTTTAAATTGTCTGACTATCTTATCCTATGCTCTTTTTGTTCTCAAAATATCAGATTCCTTAATTCTCCTTTATTTATGGAAATCTTTCTCCTGAAAACCTTTTTATCCTGTTCCCCTGCTCTAATCTTTCTGGGTTACCTGAATGATCTTGACCCTTTAATACTCTTTTGGGTGTAGTCATTATTTACTGAATTCCATATATTTTTCTTTCTAAATTTACTCCTCATTTACTAGAGTGATCCATAAATAACTTTTAAAGAGAGAGGTGTTGGGGTAAACTTTCTAAACCCTAGCAGGTTCAAAAATATATTCATTTTGTCCTCAGTGTGGTTTGATAATTTGGGAATGAAATTCTAGGTTGAAATTTTTTTTTTTCACAACTTGGAAATTATTGCTCTGTGGTCTTCTGACATTATAGGATGCTGAGAGGGATTTAATACCTGTCTTGTATTCATTCTTTTTTGGGTAACCTTGAATTTTTTTTCCTGTGGAAGATTTTAGGAAATTTTCCTTATGTTAAGTCTTCTTAAATTTGAAAATGATTTATGTAAGTGAGGATGTTTTAGGAGGTATAGTATAACATTTGAGAATGCAGATTGTGGATCATGCATGCCTGAGTTTAAATTCCAGTTGTCCCATTTATTAGCTTGTTTAAGTGTCTTAACCAGTTAATTCCACCATTCTCTCAGATGTAAAATGGGGATGAAAGTGGTAGCTACCTCTTACATTTATTGGGAGGATTAAATAAGTCACTACATGTGAAACTTTTGAAAGTGGTGCCTGGCACGTAGTAGGTTCTCAGTAGCCTTTAGCTATTATTACTATTATTGCCATTTATTTAATGGTCTCTTTAAATGTAAGACTTTATGACTTTTAATTCTGTGATGTAAGCTTAAATTCTTTGATGATTTTCTTTCTCTCTGCTTTTCCCATCATCCCTGTTCTCTTTCTCTATGAGTTTTGGCATATTCTCTCTGCTGCTTATATATATATATTTTTTTTTTCATCTTTTCCTTGTGTTTTTGTTTTATTTGCTGGAAGATACCTTCAAATTCAACATCTAGCCCTATATTAATTTTTTGGCAATAACAATTTTAATTTCCAAGAGCTTTTTCTTATTCTCTGATTGTCCCATTGTCTCAGTACCCCTTTATTGTTTTATGGATAAAATATAATCTGGAATCTCTGTTTTGATGGTATGTTATCTTTTATTCCTAAACTGTTTGTTCCCCCTAGGGCCATATTGATTTGTTTTGTTTCTTTCATGTTTTGGACTGTCCCTTAGTGTCAGGAAACCCTTGGTGGTCTGTTCATGCTTAAGAATGAGGAGATGAAAAAGCAGGTGGGGAACTATGTACGTGCCGGGGGAAGACTTTACTTTATGGTGAACAGGTGGGGCCAATCCCCTGGGGGACTGCCAGAGTCCCCCAAATGTCAGAATTTCTGTAGTTCTACTCTAGGCTTCCAATATCCACATCAGCTGCCTTTATTCTCTTCAGAGAGTTCATTTCATTCTTTAGACAAAGAGTGCTCCACTTGTTGTTTGTTTGATTGGATTTTGTTTTGGCTTTTATTTTTTGGTTGCTCAGGTAAGGCCTAGCTGCAGGGTATTCTATAGTTGGGGGTGGGGGTGGGAGTCAACGCTTCCACACACAGCCATTGGGTTAATTTCCCTATTGCAGGTGTACCCTCATTCTGTTGGACATGATATTGCCCAGTCCCAAGTCTGTCCAGAGTTCCACAGGGCTAGGGGCTCCTATATTCACTCAGTTCCATCTACCTTTCCTAACCACCATGACTTGGGTCTTCTCAGTGCTGCCCTTCCTTGGGCATCCTTCCTCAGCCACCACTACATCATTCAGCTTATATGGTGTAGAAATTTTTTGGAGTCTCTAATTTTCTGAGTCTTTATTCATGATTGTGGGTTTCTGCTGTTTTTATTTCCCTACCATCATTTTAATGATCAGGGCAAGAAGATCAATAAATATTAGTCTATCCTCCTTAAATACCATGATTTTTTAAAAGCCTCATTGAAGGGCCTAGAATATAGCATGGAATGGAAATATATTGTTTTAAAATATGTACATTTTTGTGTGATGTGCATTTGGAGCAACTCAAAGGCCCAAGAGAGGAAAACTCTATTCTCTAATGATTAAAATATTATATCCTGAAAACTCCTGGATTAACTATTTCTCTGTGAATTCAGGAACTGATGATACCAACAGCAATAGTAGTGTTAACATCAGCAACACCATGTTTGTATTTTCCCAGCACTTTATAATTTCTTAAAGCACTTTCACATGCGTTGTCTTGCCTTATAGACACTGTATTCCCTATAAGCCTTATTATCTCCATTTTCAGCTAAGGAAAATCACAGAAATGAAGGATTTGCCAATGGTTACACAAGCTCTGTTGACCATTGCAACTCCCCCCTTTGGTTAATGGTTTGCATAGCATTAACTACAGTGGGTGGCTTAGCTTACAATTGGTGCCAAATAACTTGTGTAACTTCATATAATCTGAAATCTTTACTTCTCACCTTAGTATCTCAGGGACGATTTGATATTCCTCTATGGTAGAAGGTTTCCAGAAACAATGAGTTGTCTCTGTGTGAACCAAACCTACGCTCTTTCACTTGGCCTACAACAGAGAA
>NC_138372.1:9257662-9289949 GCF_054177405.1 Leptonychotes weddellii
AGAGAGTTGTTGCTCTTCTTTTCTTCGATCTCCTGTTGAGTTTGTAGGTGTTCAGAATGGTTTGATCCCTATCCAGCTGAATTCCTGAGAGGAGACGAAATCCAGGTCTCCTACTCCTCCGCCATCTTGCCCCGCCCCCCTAGACCCTTAACTTTTAGATAGATAGGATGAGAGAGCAAGAGAGAGACTGGATTATATATGTGTATATACCTCTATTACAAAACCGTGTAGACAGGTGGTCTCCATTTTAACTACATATTGAGGTCAGACTGTTCACACTGTTTTGAAATACTTCCCCACGACATATAGTCTTCTACAACATCATTTACAATGGCATCACAGAGTTTCATCTTCATTTATTATTTCTATGTCCTATTATAGAGGGAAAAATACAAAGAAAGCAATGTGGGAGATCAAGGTAAAGTAATTTTGATGGTCTCACCAGGAGTCTCAAAAAGACACTAACCTAGTAGTTTTGAACCATGTGTTAATTTTTTTTCAGGACACAATCTACATGATTTTGTGCTCTAGAAAGGTCATCTCTTAGCTGTTTTCCCTGTTAGAGTTCTTTTTCTAAAAGTAAGCAGTAGTGTTGTCCCAGAAGCAATGAAAATGATCAGTTTGGTATCTTCATGTCTGCCTGTCAGGCATTGGCTATACCATCGCAAATCAATCTTCTTAGCAAGTTAAATAATTAATTGAACTACTACTTAGTGAGTCTTGAGCTCTTGTGCTAGGCACTCCGCCTATGGAGAAAACAAACAAAACATGAGTCTTCTCATCAGGGAGCTTCTAGTCTAGTGAGCAAGTCAACAGTGATTTCTGCTCCCCAACTCTTGGCACAGAGAAAGTGATCATATTTTTATAGTAAGATAGGACAGATAGAGAAGGAAAGGCTGAGTTGATCACCTGGGGCTTCAGCCATCCTGAGGGCTGAAAGCTGAATACCTCATCATACTTGTAACCCATTCCTATCACACTGACTGCCCCAATGTAGCAGTTGACAAGCTCTCCAATGGTGAGCTTTCTTTTGGTGGGGGCAAGGAGGATTCTTGATATGGGACAAACCTTGCATGGTCAGTTGTGAAAAAGAAAACAATGTGAAAGTATAATAAAATCCGAAGGAAAATTTTATTTGTTTCCTGTTTTTTTGTTTTGTTTTGTTTTAAGCCCATTAATAAGGTTTTTGCCTTACAGCTCTTGCTGAGTTGGAAGTAAGTGAATTTGTGAGCTTATTCAGGGGTCCACATTTATTTTATCTTTCCATTTCCATGGAGGATTTATGCCTAAATTAACTCATGGTCAATGGGTGACTATTCAATTGCTACCATTTCTTGAAGCTGTTTTTTTTTTTTTGGTATGGGTTTTTAGAAGATTGCGTTTGATGACAAATAAAAGGCTACATCTTTCCCCAGTTCTATCAGTGGAAATAATTTCTCACTGATAAAGGGACTTATCTTTGTGGCTTAGTGGAATCTTGGTGGTTGTATTATGACTTGTCCTTCAAGCACATGACTGATGAAACCATTTCCCTGGTTGGCAGAACCTTCCTTCTTTACTCTGGAAGGAAATCAAGACAGCATCAGCAGAATCAACTGCTTCTTAAACATAAGTCTTTAAAAGTACAGTTGTATAGAGGATGGGGTCTTGTCAATTTATTGGAGCAAAATCAAAGCTGTCGACTATAATAGAATTCAGATCTTCACCCTCTTAGTTATCCATTGCTGCATAAAGAATTACATCCAAACATAGCAAACTTTATTATCTTACAATGTGTGTGGGATAGGAATTCTGGAGCAGCTTGCCTGGTAGTTCTGGATCACTGCCTCTCCTGAAGATGTAATCATAGTATTGGGTGGCTTGACTGGAGTCATTGGATACTTGAGTGGAGCTGCTTCCAAGATGGTGCACTCACGTGGCTGTCAAGTTTGTGCTAGCTTTTGGAGGAAGATTTGATTCTTCACCACATGGACCCTTCAAGGGCTACTTTTATCCTCATAACAGGGCAGCTGACTTCCCACAGAGTGAGTGATCAGAGAGAGAGACCAAGATGGAAGCCATAGTGATTTTATGACCTAGTCGAGAAGTCAAACTCCAACATTTCTACAATATCTTTTTGGTCACACAGGTCAGCCCTCTTCAGTGTGGGATAAGACCATGTAAGGGTGTGAATACCAGGAGGTGTGAGAATCACTGCATACTGTTTTGGAGGTATCCTAGTCTCTACCTTCTGCCCCTAACAAATCATATGCAAAATACACTCCCTCCTTCCAAAGATGCCCCTCCAAATATCATCCCATTAACATCAGCTCAGAGTCTGGAATCTTGTCATCTAAATCAGGTCCAGGTATAATTCCTTATGTACAGTTTTGTTAATACCATTCTTCTGAATCTGAAGACCTGTGTGTAAAGAGGCAAGGTATCTTCCTCATGCATGTACAATGGCAGGACGAGCACAGAACAATTGCTATAGATATTCCTGTTCATAAAGGGGGAAATGCAAAGCACGCAAGAGTCAATGGACCATAACAATTCTGAAACCTAGTAGGCATGGGTTGATAGTTTCTTACCCAGACTTAAGGACTAGAAATAATTCCTCTGGGCTTTTGGGTGTACCATCTGAGATCTTGGTTATACCCTCTCAGCCACTGTTCCTTTTACGTGAAGGATAGCTCATGTGTCCATCTTCACAGTTTCCTTAGTCTGCATTTTGTGGTAGGACTCAGGATTCATAGACTTTTTTTTTTCCCCTTTTATACTGTCTCTGTCCCTTACAGTCCAAGCTGATAGTGTATCTGCCAATACTATTCTCTTAAAAACATTGTGAGTCTACTGTGAATGTCATTAGAGTTTATTCCATTAGGCAAAGCCACATTCCAAATGTCTTTGAGATAAGCCCTTCTCTACCTTGGGTTTTCGCTAAAACTGCTGAGAGATACCCTAACCTTCTTAGGAGCCCTCTTGTTTGACTGAATGGTTTTTTGACGCACCACCTTAGATATTTCTAAGGTCTAAACAAAAGATCTTATAGCCGCACCCTTGGCTTTATGTTTGTACCATGTTTTCCCAAGAGGGCTCTGAACTTGCTCTTTGCCTGGGAACCATTTCTTAATTTTTAGCCCTGTTTGTCATCTGGAGAGAATGAAATTTCTAAGACCAATAAGTCCTGGCCTTTTTTTTTTTTTTCTTTTTTTAATGATTATTCTTTAGCTTATCTCTCTTTTCTTGCTTTTTATGATTAGGAGCAAGAAGAAATCAAATAACACCTCTAACACTCTGGCTGCAAATCTCCTTTGCTAGATCATCCGGCTCATTAGATACATTTCCTACTTTCTATATCACTGCAGGCAACAGGGCCATTATACCACAGGCAACTGCCATTACATAGCAAGGATCTCATTCCTCTACTTTCCGATAGCATTTTTCTGTTTCCTTTATGCCCTTGCCAACGCAGCCTCCTTGAAGGCTAGCAGGACTCTGCTAACAGTCCTTTGAGGCACTTTTCTCCCCCAAAGTTCTTTCAGCTCCTGCCCACTGGTTGGTTTGGAAGCCACGCCCATATTTTTAGCATTTTGTTGTTGTTGTCTTCTAGGTACAAAAATCTGTATCCGTTATCTATGCCCACTTAACAAAATACCCCGAAGTAGAGTGGCTTAAGAACAATTATAAACCTTTAGTGTGTCACAGGTTTTGTGAATTTGGAAATCAAGAGTGGCTCAGCTGAGATGGTTGCTGGTGAGGTTGTACTCAGGATGTCAGCTGGGTGCAGGCATCCAAGGGCTTGACTGTGGCTGGAGAATCTGTTTCCAAGTTGCCACACTCATGTGGCTGGTTAGTTTAGCTGGATATTGGCAGGGAGCCTCAGTTCTTCACCATGTGGCCTGCTTGAGTATTCTCATGACATGGCGTCCCTCAGAGTGAGTGATCTGAGAGAGAAAATGCAATGCCTTTTTTTGGATCTAACCTCAGAAGTGACACTCTATCATTTCTGCCATATCCTGCTGGCTACACAGATGAGCCTCATTCAGTGTGGGAGGAGACTACCCAAGGCTGTGATGACCAGGGAAGCAAGAATCATCAGGAGTTATCTTAGAGTCTGGCTACCACATTCACCTTTCTGTGCCATTGGATAGTAGTAATGGTGAAATTTCAGCTTCCTGGGACCCATACATTAGCAATCCCTTCTTAGAAACATTTAAAGAGTTGAGATGAACTGTGGATCCAGAGGCAGTCAGTCTCAACTCTTGTTAGCTGGTTGTTTTTTTTTTTTTTAATTTTTATCTTTAGATGTCTAAATAACATGTCTATAATGCTTCTTTGATTTTTAATTTTTAATTATCTATTGATTGCAACTAAGGAAAATGAGTATTTTGCTCTTCCATAATCCCCCTCCCCATCATCATCCGTACATCCATATGTAGTTTTGATTAGTTTACTATTCAGTGTTTATAATATAACCATTAAGTACAAATCAATGGCAATCAGGTAGTATATTATGATTCCTGCTACTCTCTTGAACTTATTTTTATATTGTACCTTAGAGTTAATAATTGTATTTTTTTCTTGTTTTGTTTTCTTTGATTCTAACAATAATTGATCTCTAAAATCTTCCCCTTGTTTAAATTCTTCTTAATATTTTCGAACACACTAGGTATTTCATCAATACCAACCTATAGCCTGACTGCAACTTTATGAGGAACCCCAAGCCTGGGCTACCCAACTGAGCCGCTCCCACATTTATGACCCTCAGAAACTGTGTCAAATAGTAAATGTTTCCTGGCTTATCCTGCTAAGGTTAGGATTAATTTGTTATGTGGTGATAGATACCTAATCCAAGAAGTGTTGTTTTCTCTTCTCCCTCTTTTTTTCCTCTTTGATTAGGATCATCTCTTTGCTTCTAATGTCTGAGCTTCCATGATAATATGCCCTTTGTAGATGCTAGTGGGTATGTTACAAAGTTCCCATCTCCATGCAAAATCTGTTTCCTCCACTTTCCTTCCTTCTTTCTTCCTCCCTCCCTCCTTGTCTTTTCTCTCTCTCTCTCTTTTTTTTTTTAATCTCCTTCTCCCCCTCCTTCCTGTCTTCCTTCCATTCTTTTTTCCTTCTCTCTTATTTTCTTTCTTCCTTTCTCTTTGAAGGCTTTCCTCCTAGTCTGGTGATCTTATGCTGTCTGCTCCTATTTCAGAGGTACACTAAACAGGTCGTCAGAGATTCTGAGCACGTAGGGGTGGCTTGTTGACTGTGGGCCTCATCGTAAGGTAATCTGGCTGAGCTGTTTCATTGGAGAATCCATGTTATTATCTCCAGCTAATATCTATTGGGCTGGTTTGTTCCCCAGGAGAACTGTTAGTGTCATACCTTGCGTATAATCATTCTGTCTGCTATCGGCCTGCACTGAAACCCTGATTCAACCAATTTGACCACTTACTGTGTGATATTGGTAGAGTAACTGAACCTCTCTGAGCTTCAGTGTCCACATATGTGAAATGGAGGATGTTAGTAGAATCTACCTCTACCTAACAGTAGCATTGTTGTAACGATTAAATTAGTTAATATACATGAAGTACTTAGAACAGTTCTTGCCCCAAAACAAACACAAAACAGGTGTTAGATGGTATCATCCTCCTCCTCATCATCCTTATCCTCAGTAGAGCTGGGTTAGGGAAGCAGCTGGGGATCTCAGCATTGAATATTTCAGCCAACTTACCTTTATTTTCAATAAAGTATCCCTGCCTTCAACTGCCTGGTGTCCCCCAGTCCAGAAGCTCACTGTATTATCCTTTTCAGAGAATGAGTCTCCAGTGTTCATCCTGGGTGGGTAAGGGGCAGTCACCTGGCTGTGTAGATGTGGGAAGGAGTCTAAACCTTGAGTTAGTCTTCCTGTTCTCAGCACTGACTTCTCTATAACTCCCAGAGTGTCTGATGCTCTCAACCCAGCTGCGTTTGACCTCCTCCTCTCCTGGCTTTGGCTTCTGATCTTTTTTTAAGGTCTGCTTGTACTTCTGCTTCAAGCTTCTAAAGTTTTATTTTTGTAACTTTTTCTCTTTTTCCTTCGTCTTGTGGATTTGTGTGTTTTTTTAAAGAATACATTTACTATCATTTTAACCGGGTGTTGGGAGAGCAAGGATGCAAAATCATGGGTCCCTCACTGTGCCTCTCACTCTAAGTCTGAAATAAGCTTATTAAAGAAATATTTTCAAAAGCAATATAAATTAAGTGGGCCTCATGCTCATTTTGGATTTTTTGGCACTGTGGAAGGGAGAAGATAGATGCATGAGCAAACCATAATGGTAGGTAGGATGTTCACATCTGTATTTGCACATGGGCATGTCTAATTATTCAGATTCACAGAACTCCTTGTACTTGGAATTATTCACTGTCCATCTCTTGTTATGTTGTAAGCTCCACGAGGACAGATGTCTTTACTGTGTACATGGTTATATGATTTGGAACTTCAAAAATATCAACAATTGTAGTCATTATCATCACTTTCATTATAGCAGAAGAAGTCATGATAAAACACAACTAAGTTCACCCAGTATCTGCTGCTGGCTGGGCACTATTGTAAGCTCTTTGTTTACAGTGATTTATGTATTACTCACAGTGACTTTAAAGTAGGTAATATAATCTCCACTCCACAGATGAAATCAACGCTCAGAGGTGCTAACTTGCTAACTTGCCCAAGGCCTGTAGTTAGTAAGTGGAAGAGGCATGATTTGAAATTCCAGAGCCTGACCTCTAACCACAGTGCCATTCTGTTTGTTGACTGAATAACTAAATGTAGAGTCCTTCAAACAGAGCACATTTATCTGGGAAAAAAATATGGCTCCAGACTAACTGGTTTCTTCATCCCTTTCATAAATTTCATAAATCTAAAAGCAGAATTTATTTGGGATACGAAGTGATTTCCTGCTGCACTTTAGAATACAGGTGAGGATGTAGTAAAATGAAATGCATTTAAAATATTAACAGACCAAAAGTAATTAAATAGCCTAAGTGGTAATTAACATTGAGAACAAGATTTCCTTTGATAAACCTTTGTTACTAGCCAAGAATTAACAACAAAGGAGGCAGTGGGTCGTGTAGGACACCTTCTCTTTGGGGAAAGGGAAACCCCACGAACTGCTGGTTTCTTTTTCTTCAGAATGATTACAAAATTGTTGTGAACACTGCCACCCCCAATCTGAGACCCAATCCTAATCTATGTGATCAGTGTGACCCATAAAGAGACTTCACAGTTCTTACGGGTGAAATTGGTTCTTGCAGTCCTTGAAACGTGGTCCAGGGCTCGGTGCTGTGCAGAAACTTAATAAATATTTGTTGATTCGTTGGTTCATTGCTGGATTGACCTCTGCTTGGGCTCCTACTGAGGCTGCTCCATTAAAGACAAATGATTTATGGGAAGAAGACATGTCTCAAAGTATGCGATGTTAGCATTCGTGCCATCAGATGGATGTAGACAGAGGGCTTTTTCTCTTCTAGAGCCTGCCTTCCAGGGGCCATGGATTCCCTCTTAAAAATAAAGGAGGGAGACTCGGTGTTGGGACTGTTTCACTTCTGAGGACATTCGTTTTGAGTTTTTGGAAGTGACTCTGGCTGAAATAAAATATTGAGAGAGAAAGTTGCAGATTCCTTTCCCCGATGTTGGTCTTTCTGTGAGATGGTTCAGGTGAAACATAATTTTATGTCAAATTGTGGCAAAGGGATCATAGTTTTTCCTCTTTATAATTTTCTGTCTTGATGATATCTTTGCCATTTTTTAATTTGTCACTGAACACCCAGGACTAGAAATTATGTGTCACATTTACATGGCCAGTTTTATGTATTCCTGACAGTCTTGGAATATGTCTTCCAGTTTTAAAACGTTCCACCACTTTGGGACATTGGGAGGCTCATGTTTCTCGACAGACCCCCACCCCCACTGTTGTGCTGTGCTTAGGTCAGATACAGCGCAGGAAGGGGGTCGTTCCCACTGGAAAGCCAGTTTCTAATTCATTCCGTCCTACCCCAGCCCCTACCCCAGCACCCACCCAGTGCCCACCCCAGCACCCATCCCAGCCTTTACCCCAGTGCCCATCCTAGCACCCATTCCCAGATCTACCCCAGGACCCACCCCAGCACCCATCCCAGCCTCTACCCCAGTGCCCACCCCAGTGCCATCCCAGCCCCGCCCCAGTGCCTCTACCCCAGCGTTCACCCCATTGCTCAGCCCAGTGCCCATCCCAACCCCCCAGGACCCACCCAGCGCCCACCCCAGCCCCCATCCCACCCCCTACCCCTGTGCCCACCCCAACACCCATCCCAGCCTCTACCCCAGTGCTCACCCAGCACCCACCCCAGTGCCATGTCTCCCCCATTAAAAGCAGGAATCATAAGGATCTATTTAACATGCAGTTTGCTTCTCCAGGTCCTCGCTCTTTGCCTTGGCAAGGACTGTTGGCAGGAAGCCTCCTGCCCATGGCTGCCCAGGTCTCTGGGACTTTCTCAATTGCATTTGCATGCGGATTGTATGCTTGAGCTCCACAATGCTGCATCTGGCCTTGCATAATAAAATGTCAGCAGCCCCTTCATATCAGCTGGTGAAGTTATGTTACCTCCCAAAGCAAAGGAAGCTGCCCAGGGTGCTTTCTCCTGGGATTCTTTCTGAAAAGAATAGAACAGTCAGCTGTCCCTCACACTCTTGGACTCGGAGCGGTCTCTGTTGTCCTCCTTCCAGGAGCTGCCTGGAATCTTAGGTTTGACCACCTTGCTCATGGGGAAACGTGGTGGCAGGGCTCTGCACATGGGCGGTCAGGCAGTTGGTGCTGCCAAGAGTAGAGTCCGGTGTGACAGCCCGAAGTCTTCATGGATGGTGACTGCTGTCTTGTGTTAGGCTGCCGATCCCCTTCCAGCAGATGCTCTCACAGTGGTACCAAGAGCTGACATCAGGGCGGGATGTGGGTAAGGCCAAGAGGGTGATACTTAGCACCCCAAAGTAAAACAATGAACAGGGTACTCCTCACTTCATAATTTGAAGCCAGGTCTGGCTGATGGTTCACGTGCTGGTCCAGGGCCTTGGAGTTGGACAAAACTGGATCTGAACGCCAGTCCCCCCCTTGATTGCCTTTGTGACCTTGGGCAAGTCACGTCTCTCTCCTCAGTTTCCTCATCTGCAAACTACAGGTCATCAGACCCTCACTGGGTTTTTGTAAGAATTATAACAATACACAAAGTAAGCATGGCTCCTGGAACACAGCAGGTGTACAATGAAGGACTGTCATGGTTTTACTTACAACAGGAACTAGGTACTGTTATAAGTGTTACTGTGAGTGATAAAAGTTGTATCACTGTAGAGTGTTTGGTGAATAAATTCATACTGCCTTTGAATTGCAACAGAGTTCAACTTTTTGAGCCCTCCCCAGCATGTCGGTCATACTTACTTAGGTACAGTTGACATGCTAATGGCATTAGCAATGGCATTAGCAAGATTATCTATGATTAAAGCAGATACTTTGATTTATTCACTTATGTTTGATGTATTTCCAGTATTACATACTTGGGAACATACTTGCTTTTTCAGTTTCATTCATTTAGATCTTAAAAAAGAGTATTTTATGGACTTAGCTAGCACAGGAAGGGAAAGTTGCAGATTCTGTGTGAAGCACAGAAGGACCAAAGCCCACTCTACAGTGTGGGACATGAAGATGATGGGCCAGGACTCAAAGTGATAACCTCCAGGATTCTTAGGCTCTGCCATCAAAATGCAGCTAATGGAGAGCAAAGGAACCGGGACCCTCCTTCCTTCCGCCCCCAACCAAAGTCCAGATAGGGCTGGAACCTTCTTTGAGATCTTGTGTTTTGTTTTAAAATTTCATGTGAGGGGACCTGGGTGGCTCAGTTGGTGAAGTGTCTGCCTTCGGCTCAGGTCATGATCGCGGGGTCCTGGGATCAAGCCCTGCGTCAGGCTCCCTGCTCAGCGGAGAGTCTGCTTTCCCTCTCCTTCTGCCCTCCCCCACCCGCTTGTGCTCACTCTGTCATGCTCAATCTCTCTCTCTCTCAAATAAATAAAGTCTAAAAAAAAAAAATTCACATGAAAGTTGCACTCCATTCCATATTTCAGCCCTATTTATTTTATCCTAGAAAGAATGATCAGCCTCCGTCAGTCCTCCCAACCCCTGAAAGGGCCCTGGGAGAGAGCACAAGCCATGTGCATCCCAGCATGTGTATCCCACTCCAGGGAACCAGGAGTCTGACTTGAAAAGTGGGGCTAAGCTACTGCTCTAAATACAAAGGGGGAATCAGGAACACCTGGAGAACAGACTGTAGTGAAATGAAGGAAAGGGAGCAGAGCGGGGAAAGGTCTTGGGGCAGAGATCTGGGCTGCAATTGGGGCATGGAAGGAAATTGGCAGCCAAACCCATGAACCACAGACCCGCCTTTCAGGTGCCTATCGGGTCTGAACTGTACCGAGCTGTCCAATGAGGATGGCCTCTCGGCTTCTTTTCAGGGAATTCATTGGTTTCAGGAGTGAAGTTAGCCTCCTGCCGATGGAGAGCATGTTCTGGAAGGACCACAGTTAGGATATTCCATCTTCTGTCACCGCGAGGCTGACGCATCCTTGGCCCCACTTCCTCCTCATCGAGCCAGAGTCCATTCAGAGTCACTGCAGTCTTTACCTAGACAATGACATTCCAGTGAAAATCCGTGCATCGGAAATCCGTGCGTCGTGCCCAGGCAAGCCTTTGGGCTACATGATTTCTGTCATAATCCATTTCTCACAGAGCGACTTTATTGTGATTTATTCCCTCACAGCTTCTATTAGGTGGAAGCAGCTGGGAGGCTGCACATAAAGGGAAGGAAGCACTTTTTGAATGTGAGGGGGCAATGTGGGGACAGATCCAGGTTAGGTGTGATGGCTCCGTGATGGAGAGTTCTTCTACTCCAGGTGGAGCTCTGGGGCCCCGGGAGGGAAGCTCACAAGTGAAAGCACCTATTATCTTTGTGCAAATTGATACTTGTCTGCTGTTTGCCCGCCTGGGAGTGCTCTGGGCCATGTTCCAGTGGAGGTCACCTTTTGTGCTGATGCCGAAGGAAATGGGTAGGATTGGCAGGCATGCAGTTTTCTCACTGCTGCGGTGGATGGGGATGGTGTCACTTATAGGCCACAGGATTGTGTTGCTCGAATACTAAACTCCTGGGACCCTAGGGCCACACTTCCTAGACTTCGAATAGCGATAGATTGTTGTAGCCTTTGACCCAGCTTGGTGTGTCTGTTGAGTGCAGCAGGGAGAACCACAGGGCCATGGAGCCTTTCACGGGATGTGGGTTTGTGGCCGTAGCCAAGTTGCTAAAATGATTGGGCCTCAGTTTCCCCAACAGAAGGATGGAGTCAGTAGTTCGAAAGCATGAGTCATATGGGATGAAGCGTGATGATACGCACAGTGCTTGGCATTCAGTAGGTGCTGTGTGAACAGTGGCCACCATGATGGGGGGGCGGGGTGTCTTTGTTGTTCCTGCTGCCTTCCTCGGAGCGAGGCATGGAAAACGTCAACCTAGGGAAGTATCCTAGCTCCTACCCGGTCTAGAAGCCTTGAGAAATAGAAGCCAATGGGTGTAGGCAGTACAAAGAGCATCAGATGTGGGGCTTTTGTCAGCAGGTTCTCTTGGTGCAGAAAGCAGTGTGAGCTTGAGGAAAAGGAGGGGACTTCTCATGCAGGGGTGAGGGCAGGAGGCAGCTCGGTTTCTGGTGGACTGTGGGTCCCGACCATTTTCTTCTCCCGCTCTTCTCTCTCTGCCCCTCTAGCTGCCTTTCCCCCTTCCAGACTGCACACTGGACTGTGGCCGTCCAGTCAAACAGCATTTCCAGGCCGGAGGTCTCAGCCTCAGTTCCGACGACTGGACAGTTGTCTGGCAGGGAATGAAAAGGGTGTCATGGTGGACGGGCACATGCAGGGCTGTGGGAGCGGACGGGGCTTGATTCCGAGCCCTGACAGCTGCCCTCTCTGGCAGGACAGGCTCTGAGGGGCACGGAAGGACAAGGTCTGCTCCAGGCTCCAGGGAATCAGGCAGGGGCCGCGAACCACTTGTGGTGATTGTAGCTGAGTACTTTCCCTGAACACGAGCTCTAGGCCAGGCACGGTCTAAGACTGTATTTGCATTAAGGACTTTAGGCTTCATTACTCCGAACCAGAAATGGCTTAATCTCCGTGTGAGCGATGCGACAAGAGAGGCCCAGAGAAGGAGGTCACCTCCCCAAGCGTGCACAGCTAGTTAACAGGTGGAGGCAAGATTGGAACTCAGGGTAGCTGACTCCAAAGCCCATGCTTCTTTAAAAGACATGCCCCCTTCCATGGGAGGCAGGCTGAACCTCCCCTATGCTTCTCCCTGGCCATGGGTTTGGGTCACCATTTATCTTCCACACCTCCCCTCTGGGACGCACCCCAGCTCCCCACTGACCTGTCGTCCATCGGCTGTCAAGCCCTGTGGGCTCCTTCAGAGCCTGATCTGTCACCACCTTGCTCAGCTTCCTCCACATCACTGTACACATTGTCACCGCTCTTGCGATGGCCTGTGTTTTCACTTCCACTGTGACACTGCACTGCATCTAAATCCACATGCATTTCTCAGCACCCGAGACGTAACTCTGGGTCTCTTGCAAATAGAGCCATTTAAAGACCTTGGTTGTAGATTCATTATGAGCAGGGAGAATCCTTGATCTGAAGGATTTATATTGTTGCTTCCCTTTGAACCTGACCAGTTATGTTAAGTAGGTCTTTTCCAGCGGTGCCAAGGTAACATACGGGATCCTGTCTGCGTTTCACCATTAGACTCCAGATGCAGGATCGTCATTGTTGTCCTTCCACGTTCTAGTTTCAGGGTTTTTTTTTTTTTTTTTAGGTCTGTGCTCTTCAGCTGGCTGCCCAACTTTTTTTTTTTTTTTTAATTGTGGTAAAATATACCTAAGAGAGCACAGTTCAGTGGAATACACTCCCAATCTTATGTAACCCTCACCACGACCTAGGACTAGAATATTTTCGTCACCACGAAAGAAAACCCCGTCTCTCCGGCCTCCATCCCTGGAGTCCCTGGCAACCGCTAATCTGCTTTCTCTTTCTCTGGATTTGCCTGTTCTAGACATTTCATATAAATGTCATCATTCAACGTGTAGCTTTTTGTGGCTTCTTTCACTGAGTCTGTGTTTTTGAGGTTCATCCGTGTTATAGCGTGTATGACACATGTAGCATGCGAGAGCATGAACTTCATTCCTTTTTATGGACAAATAATATTCCATTTTGTGGGTACCATGTTTTGTGTATCTGCTCATCAGCTGATGGGCATGTAGGTCATTTTCACCTTTGGCTGGTGTGAGCATTCATGGGCAAGTGTTTGCTTGGACACCTGTTTTCAGTTCTTTTGGTTATTTACCTAAGAGTAGAATTGCTGGTTCACATGGAAATATTTTTTTTTTTAAGGTTTTATTTATTTATTTGCGAGAGAGAGAGAACAGAGGCAGAGGGAGAGGGAGAAGCAGACTCCTTGCCGAGCAGGGAGCACAATGCAGGGGCTTGATCCCAGGACTCCGGGATCATGACCTGAGCCAAAGGCAGACGCCTAACCAACTGAGCCGCCCAGGTGCCCTGGGAATTCTTTAACTTGCTGAGATTCTTTAACTTTCCGAGTTTAACTTATTGAGAAACTGCCAGCCGGTTTTCCACAGTGGCTGCACCATTTTATGTTCCCAGCGGCGACGTATGAGGGTTTCAATTCCACATCCTCTCCTCTAGCATCAACTTTTGACTTGCAGAATGAGTTTTATTATAACAAAGGGGGAAAAAATACCTGAATTATTTAGGCTTCATTTATTTAATGAGACCATAGTAAAACAAGACTTGTGAGCATTTTAATACAAAATATGTCACAGAATTTGAGATGCACGAAAAGCAAAGGTTGTTTAACATGTAGGGATAAATTCGATCATTAGTTCATATCTATGGGCCATATAAATGACAAGATTGTAAAATCCATGGAGCTTCTGGTGGCGAGGCTGTGCCCCATGATATGATTCATTTGGTGTATTTTTTTCCTATAAAAATGTACAGTGGCCCATCTCAGTGACATCTGGACTCATCTGCATAAAATGAGTGTTTAGGGTCATATTATTATTACTCCATGTTCTATACTTCATCTGATATATAAAAATAGAGGCACA
This sequence comes from Leptonychotes weddellii, assembly GCF_054177405.1. Classification (NCBI taxonomy): domain Eukaryota; kingdom Metazoa; phylum Chordata; class Mammalia; order Carnivora; family Phocidae; genus Leptonychotes; species Leptonychotes weddellii. The sequence continues at coordinate 9,271,851 of NC_138372.1, forward strand.
GTTGTGGTAAGTTGTTATTCCTCTTCTGAAAACATTAAGAAATTTTATGTGTACCTTCTATTTTTGCTAATGACACAAAATGTTGAAACTCGTTATTTTTTTCTTCCACCAACCCATGAATGTGCCATCCTTATCTGAAACCTAAATAAATACTCGTTAATGTACAGTGAAATTCAAATGAGCACTTTATATAAATAAGCCTTGTATAGAAATACGTGTTTCTTCAAATTTGTAGACCAGAATAATGTGCAATAAATTTAACATCATTTCACATTCCAAGCCACCGACAAAGTAAACTGGTTTTATGACTCAATTTCCTAACCTCAGGTAGAGTAAGAAAGCATATATATGGCTCTTCATTCCATAATCCATCATACATTTTAAGAAAAGTATTATTTGGTTGAGATTTTTATATGTCAAATGGAGCAGAGTGTACATAATGCCCGATTCTAGGGTATCATGATGGGGTGGCAGAGGAGACAGAATGGGGTGAAGTTGCCTTTTTCTTTCACTTCTTTTTTTTTTAATTCTTTTGGACAAATATTTGTTTGTTCAAGCACTACTATGTTCCAGATGGTATATAGTGATGAATTGAGTAAACAGTGTTGCTGGCCTCTGGGAACCTACACTTCGTGAAGGTCTTATGGTTATCTGTTGTTGCATAACAAACCATCCCCACACTGAATGGTATAAGTCAATACCCTACCATGCTCACAGTTTTGTGAGCCAGGAATTTGGGTATGGTGTAGAGGAGTGGCTCATCCCTACTCCAGAGTGGCGGGGGCCATATCTTGGGTGACTTGAATGGTAGAGATGGCCAGGGCTATGTGTCTAAAGCATCAGTTATGGTGGATGGCTAGATTCCTTGGTTCTTCTCTACATTGCCTCCTCTAGGATTGGAATATTCAAAGTGGCCTCTTTATTCCGAGATCTGGATCCTGGTCTGGCTAGCTGCTTGGAAGAACTAAGGCTGACGGGGCATCTCTTTCTTTCTCCATGTAGTCTATGTGTGTGGGCTTCCTTCAAGCATGGTGGTCTCACCACGGGCCGACTTCTTACATGGCAGATAGCTTCTCCCAGAGCAAGTGTTCCAAAATCATGAACAGGAGCTATAAGACCTCTTATGACCTAGCCTTAGAAATCCCAGAATGTCACTTCTACCCCTTAATAATGGTGAACCATGTCATTAAAGTCAGCCAGACTCATGGGAGGGGATTTATACTCTACCTCTCAATGAGAGGAGTAACATAAAATTTAAGATCATTTTAATCTGCCACAGAGGAAGGCGGACATTAAAGAAATAATCACATAAATAACTTTTGCAATAAGAAAAGTACAGGTTTCTTTATAGTAATTAGGACTTCTTGATTGCAAATGACAGAAACTCAACCCAGAGGGGCTAATGAAAAGAAGGGAAGCTGCTGACCCACGTAAATGAGAAGTCCGTGGCTGAATCCCGATGCTGTCATAATACGGTCAGGAATCTTTCCCTGTTTGTCAGTGATAATTGTCTCTTTCCTCAGGTGATTTTATTCTCAGGTGGGGGGGTGAGTGGGGCACTCCTCAAATGATAGCTACAAAGGCCACCAGCTGCTCCATACTTCTAACAGTGTAGCAATCACAACGGAAGAAGAGACTCTACCTCTTTCTTAATAGTTATATCAAATGGTCCTGAGATTAAATCTGATTGGCCACATTTAGGTGCCTTCTCCTGAGCCAACCACTGTTGCCAGGGAAATGAAAAGCTTGGATCGGCCAGGTCTGGACTGTGTGCCTCCCTCTGGGACCTCAGAAGAGGACCAGCCCTACATGAACTACAAGTGGGGATCTTGTTTCCAGGGAAAGGAGAGACAGTTTCTTTTATGAGAACACAATGGAAATAGATGCTAACCAGACACACATAACGTACCCATTACACAAGCCGAAAAACACAGGATGACCTGCCTTGAAAATTAGGTCCACACACAGACGCAAGGGGGAGGATATTCCTCCCTGTTGTCATTCCTTCCAATCAGTCCACTTGCAGTTATTAAGTTTTCATTGTGTACAAAGCATTAGACAATTTGTAACTAGGATGTGGGGGCTCATCCAGGAAAAAGATGTGACCATTAGGTGGCAGTAGCGCACACAGGCTTTACTGGGTGAGGCTTTGACAGTTTTGGGGGCCAGGAAGTCCCTCACAGCAGGTGACCTACCTGAAGAGCAAGATAGGAGGGCAAGGGAACTGCCAGGGGAGAGGGGGATCCTAGGGGGGACTTCTGCATCTAGGTGATGTCACCTAGCAGCACAGTGGGGATTGTGTGGGTCAGAGAGTAGCAGTGGCTTAGGGTCTCTATGCTCGGGGCTTGTCTTTTCTATGGCTAGCAGATATTGGGTGCAGTCTTGTGGGGCATGCAAAGCAGACAGGCTCTAAATAGCTAAAAATCTGCCTATTGGGGCTATATTTAACACAAGTGGATGTGTCAGAATTTGAGTTTGGCACCTGCTGGCTTTTGAGTTAATGGGTCTCAGCCTGCAGTGAAGAAATAAACCACTCAGACCATCTTTGCTGATTTATGTAATGAGGAGTTAATGATTATCCTCGGTCATAAACAGAGCAACCAGTTAACATCAGCAAGTTGAAGACTTGAGGTATAAACTGTGGAATAATAATCGTAATAGTTAAAGCTTCGTACATAATTATCACACGACAGATACTATGTCATGTGCTTTATGCTAACTGTCTCATTTAATTCACAGATAACTCTATGTAGGAGTTCCTGTTATTGTCCCCAGTTCAGATGGGAACACAGAGGGGTCCAGGAACTCATCCCAGCTTATACAGTTGGAGGGGCAGATAGCATCGAGACCCAGGCAGACAAGCTTCAGAGTCAACACTCAGAAACTGCCGCAGCATCTTCGGGGAGCTGGGTAATCTTACTGGCCCGTTTCTTCACCTGGGAAAGTAGAAGGGCTTACCAGGTGATGCTCCATGCCCCATCTGCCGCTGGACTTCGAGGCTTACTCTGTATGGCGCGCCAGGTGGAAATACATCAGTGGGAGCCCCTTGGCTGTGTCCTAAGGGAAGTGGTGAGAATGGCGTGGGAGGATATGGGGGACCAGACAGGCAGCTCCTTAGCCCAGGAAGAGCAGTGGGAGGGGGATGGAGCAGCAAGTGGTCTGCAGGGTCGGGGGGGAGTATAATGTAGGGATTAGGAGTGCAGGCTCTGCCTAGGTATGAATCCTGCCTCCCTCACCCACTAGGTAGTAATCTTGGGTGAGTCACCTCATCGGAGTTCCTTCATTTGTAAACTAGGAGCGAGAATAATAGCACTTACTTCAGGAGAATTGTCGTGGTGATTAATTGAGGCAGTGCCTGTCAAACATAGAGCACAGTGCTTGCCAAATAGTGCCGCCCGTAGATGTGTGCTATAATATTCCTTCTACTGCTAGGTATTATTATCAGTGCAGGAACCGTGTGATGGAGAGAAGAGGTACAAGGAATATAGGTAAAGAAGCACCCGAGAAGGGTGCTCCAATCCTAGCCATTTTTAGCGCATGAAATGTTTACTGTGTGCCAGGCACTCTGCCATCTGCTTGTTTCACGTTTGCTAAAAAAAAAAAAAAAAGTCTAGATGTGTTCCCTCCCCTTACTTTTATTGTGCCCCACTTGGCTGGTGTTGGTGGTATAACACCCTGCTTGTGGTGTTGTCTCTAATGACATTATTCTGGATCCAAAGTGAGGTATCATGGCAAGATGGTGAGACCATGCATTGGAGAGTTATGACCTTGGGTCTCATCTCTGTTGTGTAAACCTCTCTGAGCTTCAGATTCCTCGTATCTCTAATAAATCTCTAACAATAACCACAGCCAACATTCATTGGGAACCTACAATATGCCGGGCACTGCGGGATGTAAACTTTCTCCTTTCCAAGAAGAGCTGTAAGGAGTTTGGGGAATAGCTGTGTCCGTGTGTCTATAAGCAAAGAGCTTGGGAGCTGAGGTATCCTCAGAATGACTTAGGGAAACAACCTTATGTCCACGTATTGGGAGGGAAGGGGAGGGAAGGCAGGATGGTGGTGGAAAATGTAGCACAGGTCATCCAGAGATTGGTCCTTGACTCTGGGTAAGTTATTTGGATGCCTGCTCAATTGCTGTCCTTACCTGTGCCCCAAGTTTCCTGTTGGCAAGAAATATAGAGGGTTTCAAAATTTAGAGTCAGACTGAAAAAGTCATTTGTTGTTATTGTTTTTAGCTTTCTACAATAGAACTCAGCTTCGATCTGGAGCCCACATTTCCACTGATGGTAACTCAGTCATGTCTGGTTGAAAACTTGGTATCTTTTTTGGGTAGATAGCAAATAAATTCAGATTGCTCTCTCTACCCTCTTTCCCTTCTTTTTGGGTTCTCAGGAGGCTTATGTGTTGTCCTGTCTTGGGGATGTGTATCTGCTCCATGAATCTCCCTCTGGACACTTCAGGACTCAATGGTAATGTCTTCATCCCCCGGGATGCTAGAAGAGACTGGAGGTTGGGGGATGATGGTAGTAAGGCAGTAATGCTATCTCAGATCCTCTCTGACATAGAAGGCCATGTGGTTATCATTTCTGTGCAAATCCTGGGTGCCCCATACTGACAAGCACACTGACAGAATGCCCCGCCCAGATGCCTAGGGCAGGATGTAAGACGTTAAGTCACTTTAGCTTTCAAATCCCCAACTCTATCTGGGTGCTTCTCACCATCTCCTCCGGAGAACGAAGATTCAGGAGAGGCAGGAATCAGGCCCCATACTTTCTTGTTCATCTTTCTCTGCTTGGGCCAAAGTCCTCTCCCAGTCCAGGACAGGATTTGAGAGTCTTCCTATGTAGTGAGGAACTGCTCTGATGTCATATCCTGTATTCTTTCTACTCTGTGGCTTATAGTTGCAACACTGTGCTCTGTTTTCCAAGTTTGATTCTCCGTAATTCAAAACCATCATTTATTTATTATTTGTAGTACTTACTGTAGGATTTACAATATGCATACCTAACAACACAGTCCACCTTCAAATGATATAACACTTTTTGTATTTGTGAACATTCTCATTCTTTGTGTTCTTTGTGCTGTCGTATGTTTTATATATGTTCTCAACCCCACAATACGTTATTGTTTTGCCTTCAACCATCTATTATCATTTAAAAGAATTAAAAGATGAGAAAGAAAATGTCTTTATGTTACATATTGCTCCTTTCAGGCATTCTTTTTTACATTTTTGTAAATAAAAGTTTCCCTCTAATGCCATTTTCCTTCTGCCTGAAGAAATTCCTTTAACATTTCTTTTAATGAAAATCTACTGTAGAGGTGGTGAGTTCTTTCAACTTCTGTTTATCTAAAACAAGTCATTATTTTACCTTCATTACAAAAGATATTGTTGGTTATAGCATTCTAATTCTAGGTTGGTAAGTGTCTTTTTCTTTTGGTATTTTAAAGGTGCACAGATTATCTTCTGGCTTGCATAGATTCTTATGACAAGTCTGACATCATTCTTACCTTTGTCCCTCTGAATGCAATATGCCTTTTTTGGGGCTGCTTTTAAGATTTTCTCTTTCTCACTGCGTGTGTGTGTGTGTGTGTGTGTGTGTGCATGCGCACACACAATTTGATTATAATATGTCTTGGTGCCATTTTCTTTGTGTTAGTCCTGTTTGGGGTCTATTGAGATTCTTGTATTTGTATGTTTATAATTTTATCAAATTTGGAAAACATTCTTTCCATTATTTCTTCAAATATTATTTCTGTCCCTGCCCCCACCCCACCCCCAGACTCCAAGTGCATGTATGGCAGATAGCTTTATATTGTCAAAGAGGCTCTGTTCGTTCATTCTAGAGAGTTTTATTACTATAATTTTAAGTTCACTGGTTTTTTCTTCTGCACTGTTTAATCTGCTATTAATCTCACTTAGTAAAAACTTCATTTCAGATACTGTATTTTTCATTCTTAGAAACTCCATTTGGTTCTGACTTAAATATTCTGTTTTTCTCCTCACTATAATCATGTTTTATTTCACAACTTTGAACACGCAAAACATATCCATAATAGCTGTTTTAATAGCCATGTTTGCTAATGCTATCACTTGTTATTTCTGGGTCTGTTTCTTTTTTTTTTTTTTAAGATTTTATTTATTTATTTGACAGAGAGATAGAGAGAGAGCACAAGTAGGCAGAGAGGCAGGTAGAGGGAGATGGAGAAGCAGGCTCCCCGCAGAGCAGGGAGCCCGATGTGTGGGACTCAATCCTGGGACTCAATCCTAGGACCCTGGGATCATGACCTGAGCCGAAGGCAGATGCCCAACTGACTGAGCCACCCAGGCGCCCCAGGTCTGTTTCTATATACTGATTTTTCTCCAGGCTATGAGTCACACTTTCTTGCTTCTTTACATGTCTGGTAATTTTTTACTGAATACTGAGCATTATGAATTTTGCATTTTTGGGTGCTAGATTTTGTCATACTTCTACACACAAAAGATGCTCCTTTTTTTTTTTTCCTGGCAGGTATTTCAGTTACTTGCCAATCAGTTTGATTCTTTCAGGGCTTATTTTTAAACTTTTTGGTTAGGCCTAGAGTAAACTTTATTCTATGGATCATTTAGCTTCATTTCTAAAGCCTGATCCTTCTGGAGTCTTTACTGAATATGCCCTGAATTCCAGCAAAGCCCATCCACTTCGGCTGGTGAGCTTGCAAACAGTTTGTGGCCCTGTGAGATCTCTTGGAATTGTTTGGCTTACGGCTGCCCAGACTATAACTCTTCTCTCCTGGAATTTTTTTCTTGCCAGGTCACATAGGGTTTCATCCTACTCACACACAGGATTGATATTCAGCCAACAACTCAAAGGGACCCCTTTGCAGATTTCTGGAGATCTCTGTGCAGCCCCCTCCTCTTTACTTCTTTGTCTTGCAGACTGCTTGCAAAGGTAGCCTTCCCAGTCTCTGTCTTCTCAATTCAGTGAGATCACTGGGCTGTCCTTGGATTCCTGTTCCTATGCTGAAGTCTGGCTATCCCTTTTTTGCAGAATGCCTGGTGATGATTGGACTCAACTTTTTTTTCCTCCCCTTTTCTAAAGCATCACAGTATTGCGCTGTCTGTTGTTCAAAGTCTAAAAATACTTGTTTGGAAGATATCAAACAGTTTTCTAGTTATTTATGGCAAGAGGGTAATCTGAACCCTCTTACTCCCTGCTAGTAAGAAGCAGAAGGGCTCAGAGTTATTCTATTGTATACTAGTTTTTTGATGATAACTTTCATCTTCAGAATTGTGGTTGGTACAGTGGTTTTCCTGAGAATGCCTAGGCTTTACTTATTCTTGATTCAAGAGGATAGATTTACCTGAAATTTACAGAAATTCTATAAGGAAAGAAATTTGAATTCAAGGAGAAATAAGGAAATTAATTCAATAATATTTACTGAGCACCTCCTATTCGCTAGTCCTGCCCTCATTGTTGGAGATATAACCATAAACAAAGATTGAAAAAAAAAATCTCTGCTCTTACTGAGTGCACTGTAGAGAAAGTAGAGGAAGAGGCAACAAGCATAATAAATAAGTGAAATCTTAAAATTTATAACAGGTCAGATGGCAAGCGCTACATGAATTATAGAGAAATAATAATCCTCCCAGCACACATGTGGCATTGGCTGGAAAACATGGCCTTTGTCCCTTCATATACTTGAATGATGGAGGCCATCTGCTTAGAGGTAAAGTAGCCAAGTATATTACCATAAATGTAAATCTACTCGAGGGCTGTCCCCTCATGCCCTGCTAATCTCTGTAATTTATACACACTTACCACAAAGTCATCTTCATGGAAGCATTCCCTAAATTGTTTCTTTTCAGTTTTCTCAACAGGACTTGGACGCTCCATGAGGGTAGGCCTTGTGTCTGCCTTTGTTCACCATTATATCCCCAAACACTCCATATAGGTTTGGTATTTGGAGAGCGCTCAATACATACTTGTTAGCTTTTAAACACGTGTGTTGAAGAGCTTCGTGGATGCACTGGTTTCTCGATACCTGCCTGTGTTGTACCTTATCTGCACCCCCCCCACCTCTCTCTTTAAAAGTACCGGTCAACTTCTCTTTGAAAGTCACCTGTTCTGATCACTCTCTCCTTCTTTCTCTTTTCTGTAGCTGTGCAGTCACTCCACACCCTAAATGACCAGATATCCCATTTTATTGTCACCAAGTCGAAGGCACTGGAAGAAGACAAAGACCCCTTTCTACCCACTGAGAAAGAGACTCTGAAGAGTTCCATGATACTGATGAGGCACCTCTTAATGGATGCTCAGGTACAGAGATTGACAAGGAAATTCTACATAGAGTCCATGGTATCTTTTTTTGTGTTGTTGTTTTTGGTAGAAGTTGTGCAAAAATGTTCGACTACCACACTCTGGAAACCACCTTTGTGATAAACAGCCGTATAGCGGACATTCTGATATACTGGGTCTTGGATTTCTGATTAGGAATTATTTGGGGTCTAGTATTAAAATAGCTTGGTTTTAAGTCAAAGTAATAGGGCTTAAAAATAATATATGTGTTGTTTCTGAGAATTTAACAGATCTCTCATTAGCCTTGGAAAAGTGAAAAATCCATTTACATACAAACTTGGCAGGCATCAAAGCTGGTGAAGGCTCTGGAGTGGAGTAATATGTATCCCAAACAGCATCACTGAGCAGCTAATGAATATTTTGGTACATTTGATGCACCACCAGTAAGCGAATCAGCACTGTTGTGGGTTTTTTTTTTTTTTTTTTAATGCTCGCAATGAATTAATTACAGAAGGCATTTAGCTCGTTGTTCGCTTTTGTTGAGATTCTTCTTCAAGGTTTTTCCTTGTGCACTATTTTATTGAAATATTTAAAGGTAATCCATGTACTCCTTCTGGCTTTGTTGGTGAGTCTCTCCAGATACGTTGGTAGGCAAATACCAGGTGTTTTAGGAGAACTGATAGTTTTCGATGTTAGTGAAGCCAAGCTGAACTAGACTTTATTGTCATTTCTACCTCGTCAGTATCTAGAAATGTTTCCAAAAATGGTCTTTGGTTTGGGTGATTTTGTATTGGTTTGCCCCGGAGCTTTCCTCCTGAGTTTGTTTTCTGATCTATAGCGGTTTAGGTCAGAATGGTGGCTGGTTTCCTGTGTTCCGCTCTGTATCAGATTTTGAACGGTGGTTTCTTTGCTTTTGTTTCAACCATGGTGGTGGTTTGTGTTTTGTTTTTCTAAATCAATCCTGAAGCCTGTATCTGGTACCAGTAAGACCTGTACTGGCAAGATCTTGGTGCGTTTTTCACCTGTCAATGCTTGAAGCTGCCCCATGGGGTTTTTGAGCCACTGTGTTCAGAGGACCCAAATTATGCAAAGCCTTTCATTTTTATTCAGTGTTCTCCCTTCTTCCCTTTATTCTGAGCAGCCCATTCCACTTCTCCTTTCTTCCTGAGCCTGTCTGGTGGAAAAAGAAAAGATTCTGAAGCTCTAACAGCCAATTTTAAGACTCAGGGGAAAAATAAAAGGGGGGGGTGGATTTAGAACAATTCACCAAATAAAAGAGGGCAAATTATTCTTGAAAGGGTTAGCTTTCCTCAGTGCCTGGACCCAATCCTGTAGCTCACACCCCAGCCAAGGGGACTAGCCTAATGATTCTCCTGAGATATTGTGTAAACTCTAGTTTGTAAAATCTAAGGAAATAAAAAGCCATCTTTTTTCTCTCCTTCACTAGTGTCTAGAATAGGATTTCAGAAATGTTCAATATTGCTTAAGAAAACGTTCCCCTCCCTGAATGTTGGATTCATTTGACAATTTTTATCATTCGTGGTATTGATCACAATTTTCCCCTTTTTTATCTAATGAGACTAGAATATCCCATTTAATGTGGTTACTGTATAGGACCGTGTTATTACCTCATTCTCTCCTGATCCCCATTCAATGCCTGCTAGAATTTTCTCACTTACATAGCCAGATAAAATGGAGCAGGGTATGATGGATATTCCCCAAAGTCACACCTCCAGAAGGAGGGTGGTTAAGTCCTCTTCCTGAGGGGGCAGAAAACAGAAGGTCAGGTAGAAGTGTGTGGTGTCTGGACTCGCCATTTCTTTTGCCTACTTTTGTTCAAAGACTCTTCCCTCTTGTCTTTCAGACTGATATAGGATGAGGTAAATTGTGATTAGTTTGGTCTAAAAATACCACCCTCATTTCTTTTCTCCCCAAACCACTAACTTTTTGGAACGTTGTTTGTGGTTATCTCTAGGTCTGTAGCTGAAGGCAATTAGAATCATGTTACCTAATGCCCCCAGGCTCAGAGCATCTCAGTTAGATCAGTGTTGTGAAACTTATAAAATGCTAAGGACCCCCAAGATTTTTGGGTACAGTCAGGGGTGATATGTGGTTTTCAGTTTTGAAGGAGATAGCTAGAGACATGTGATTTCTAAGGAGACTCTTTATCGAGCATTTTTGGAAATTCAGTGATTTTCCATTCATGGTTTGACATTGCTTCTTACCTCCATTGCAAAGACGAATGAATGTACTTATTTCATATTCTAAGTTCATCAATAAATGGGAGGTCAACAGTATGTGAATATAACTTTTATGTGCCTCCTACCCCTCAGCTGCATTTTGTGATATTAATAGATGCGTGATAGATTTGTGTATTGGAGGACGAAAGCTTCTCCAGAGCAGTAACCACATCCCTTAACTTGGTTGGTGTAATAGCCTGCTCACTTCCACACCCAGAGGACTCTTAATAGCATTAGATTATGATGAAATGCCCTGACATCAGTCTGCGAGTTGAATGAAGTCAGGCGCAAAGTATTCCAGAGAACCTGGAGGCCACTTTCGAGAGTGGCTGCTTAAAAGGCATAATCGATTCAAGTCACATCTGTCTTGGAAGCAATAAATCCTGCTTAGGAGAATGTCAAAGGCAAAAGCATTGCTGGGCTATGAAATTCTACCTCTGAGGATTATAAAACAGTATGCACAGAGCAAACACATCTCCCAAGTATAATAGGGGTGCCGGACATGATTGGCAGGTGTGACAGTGCATTCTGGAGAATGGAACGGCTCACATGGGCAGTCCAGAGGCCCGCAGTTGTTTATTAATTCCCTACACGTCTGTATGAGCATTTCAGGGGTGTCTCAAAGAGGCAGGGCTCCTCTGTTTGCACTCCATTCCCCTTGTAGTCCGCAGGCCCCCAAATTCAATGACGTGTACCATTCAGACCACATTGGAAACCTGATCTTGTGGCTTTTGTTCCTGAGTACTCTGGCTAAACCCAAAGTGCCAACTCAGCCTCGTGAGTGATTAGATTCATAACACCGAAGAGGCCGTTCTTTCTGGTCGAGATTAATTCTTTTACTTGCCCTGTGTGACTCTGCATGCTAAGAGAGGTTGATTACAGCAAATTAAATCTCCTATTGGCAGTTCTCTCCTCCTTCCCCCCAAAGACCTAATATCATTATTTATTAAGGGGTGAACAAATGCTTGGGAAAACAATAAGATCGCTTTGTTGGCAGCAAGGTCCTCTCCTGGAAGGCTGGGCGCTAGAAGGCAGAGAAATTTCCATGCCCCATGGGCTCTCCCTCTGCAGCCACAGCAAGTGAGGAAGGGCCCGTGTCCCGCTGCCTGGGCCTGGCGGAGTGCGGAGTGTGGGGCAAGGAGGCAGGAGGCCCTTCTCCCCAGACCGTGGCCTGGATTTGAAGGTGGAGCTTGTTTTAAGTGAGGCCAAGGCCCGAGTGCACTCTTCCCACAGGTCCATCTCTAGGAAGGAAGGAAGCAAGACATTGACAACGAAAATAAAGCGCACAACCATCCTCTCTAAGCCAGTGTGTGCCTGCGGCCTGGCAGAAGTCAAATGTTCGGCAGAAAATAGATGAAATCTGCTTGATCCTCTGGCCCGCCCTTTCTTGGCTCTTCCCTCCTCTTCCCTTTTCCTTTTGCTTTCCTTTTGCTCCTCCCTCCACCCCACCCGGAGCATCCCCTCCTCCTTCGCTACATTCCCACCCCTTTCTCCCCTGCCTCCTTTCCCTTCCTTCCCCTCTCCTTTCCTTTCCCCTCTGCCTTTCTTTCTCTTATTTGTGTTCAGGGAACTTGAAAGCCTATTTGCGAAAACTGCATATTCCCCTCGCCAAGCGCGAGGGAGAGCAGCAACAGGATGTGGGGTGACCGGCAGGAGGCAAGCCTGGGGTTTGGGAGGCAGAAGGGGTTCCTGCCAGGACCCGAGATTCCGTGTGATGGTCCTCTGGGTCGTGTGATTTTCTTTTCTAGAATGGTCTAGAAAACTCCTCTCCGCTGGTTGATGATGCTTTCTGATTAATTTCCAGCACGATCGGGCCAATTTAACATGAGTAGATTGACTGTTTGAGCTGCCTGGACACGGTCACTCTCTAGACTGGCCTCAAATGGGGAAGTGTGGTCTGGAGCAGAGACCCCACCAGGGGAAAAGGGCTCAGGCTCCTGACAAATAGGGAGGGAGGGTTGGCTTGTCTGCTTGTTTTGAGAAGGAAACCTTGGGAATCAGGTGTTTGATACAAATTCATGACAGCCATACACTGGAAGTGGATCTCTCCCTTTTATAGCACTTTCCATCCCTCCATGTGCTTTCTGAAGCCAACACTGTGCTCAGGGCAAAGACCTGGTGGTCTCGACAAGTGCAGGTACCTGGGGCTTTCTAGCTGCAGCTGGCTTCAAGGTCATGCCAGGAGCACCAGCCTGTCAACAGCCCTAGGGGACATCTTGCCCTGAAATTGCACAAACTGAGGCACCAGAAGTGTGCTTGGCTCTCAAGTTCACAGTATCGTCCCGAGCACAGGTTTTTCGTAGTGGCTTTTGAAATGTGACCCCATGCGGGAGCAAGAACCAAAATGTCCCTACATTATGCCAAGCAGAGAGGAAACTCTGACAGAACGGGGGCCAAGAGGCAAAGTTTTTAACAGAAGAAAATCACCCCAGGGATATGTGTAAGTCTATTCATGCTGTCAGATTTCCACCTCTTACGGGTCCTAGGAGAAAGAAATACTGAAATGGATGCTGAAGAGGTTAGTTCACCTAACTAGGAAGCTACACTGGTAAGGGGATTATTCAAAGGAGTCGCAGCTTATCCCCTCCAGTAATCCACGGCTCCATTACCCATCCGTCCTGTGCATTCGGAAAGACAGTGCTTACTTTCTGTTCTCAGATGCAAACTGTGAAACCAGGAGGTCCGAAGCTTGCGGCTTCTTGTATACCTTGTGCGAGCCCACTTCTTTTCTGCCATAGTGATTTTGATCTTTTAAAGTTTGTTTGTTTGTTTGTTTGTTTTTTAATAAATGAAATTGAACCTGTAGGCATTGCCAGGCTTAGATGCAATCCCATCGGTTACAGAGCCCCTAGAGTCCCCTTCCCTGCTCAAACGGACGGTGACACATAAAATTGCAATGCTGTTCCTCTGATAAGCTTGAGTCTAGGTATTTCTTACACTAATAATGAAAGGTCACCTCCTCTGAGACCTCTGCCTTTTTGTAAAACCCATAAGGCAGAAGTTTAGGGAAGGTTCTGAAACACTGAAATTCATGCTTTCAGTATTTACATGCAAAGATCTGGGTCGAGTTGGAACTGAGACTCAGGAAAAACTGGGTTCCTGTCCATTGCTGTACTGTGAAGGAAAGGAGCATCAGGATGGGTCATGTTTGAACGGAATAGTCTCTGTCAAACTGGTATGGCTTCCACGGATACGTACATATGGCGCTAGAGGGAAACGGGAATTTATTTTCACACCACAGAAATTTTATGCCCCATTTTTAGATACTATGTATTTGTTTCAGTGATCTACATTTTAAATGATAATATGCTGGAATTTATGCTGCTCTGATTGTTGATGGTCCATGGTATAGTGTGGGAATCTGAAATAGTAGCAAAATCATGGAAAGAAGGTTAGGGCTGAGGACTCCAGTAGGGTTTTTTGGTCCTCAGCAACAAAGACTAGCTCTGATTAACATAACAAGGGAAGGAAAAATAAAATAAGACGAAAACAGAGAGGGAGGCAAACCATGAGGAGACTCTTAACTGTAGGAAACAAACAGGGTTGCTGGAGGAGATGGGGTAACTGGGTGATGGGCAGTAAGGAGGGCACTTGATGTAATGAGCACTGGGTGTTATATGCAACTGATGAATCACTAAGTTCTACCCCTGAAAATAATAATATGCTATATGTTACCTAAATTGAACTTAAATAAAAAAAATTTTTAAAAAGAAAAATTTTCTATCTTCATGAAAGAAGATGTTAGTTTAAAAAAATATATAACAAGGGTAACATTGGATGGAAGCAAACAGGGTTGACCTTAGGAAAAGCTGGAGAACCACATCTCAGGAAAGACAGGCAAGAGTTAGGTGTCAGGAATTAAAGAGAAGTTGCTTTAGGATACTATGGTTGAGACGCCTGGGTGGCTCATGGGATGCCTGGGTGGTTCAGTCGGTTAAGCGTCAACCTTCGGCTCAGGTCATAATCCCAGGGTCCTGGGATCGAGTCCCGCATCAGCTCCTTGCTTCATCGGGGAGCCTGCTTCTCCCTCTGCCTGCCATTCTCCCTGCTTGTCCTCTCTCTCTGACAAATAAATAAATAAAATCTTAAAAAAAAAAAAAGGATACTGTGGTTGGGATAAATTGGCTCCAACTGTTTTCTCTCTTTGTGTCTCTTTGGTCAAGATTTAAATTCTTGGAAGAGTCTGACCAGCATGTCTTAGGTCAATGGGACCTTTTCCACATTGACCATGGGAGGGTGTGCACGTTGAGGGATGGTCCCACCTAGACCATTGTCACCACAAGGAGGGAGAGAGGATGCTGGGCAGATGGGGGCAATAATAAATCCACTGTGCACTCCACACGAATACACTTGGTACTGTGTCCCAGGGCAGGGGTTGGCAGCGCACTGAGCTCTAGGGACAGAGAGGGACAGAAGAGTGGCCCTGCTCCAGAGGGACTAGGATATAGTGGGGCAGATGATCAGACACTGAAGTGCCCTGTGATAAATACTGAGGAAGGTGTGCGTGGGGGCCCTGGAAGCCCAGAGAAGGAAGTGGCTGATATTTGCAGATCACTTCACTGTTTACAAAGCACTTCTGCCAGTGTCTTCTCCTTTTTTCCTCTCAGCCATGAGAACGACAGGAGGCTGAGTGTTGTTATCTCTATTTTGAAAACTGGGTGTTAAGCTTTAATAAAATAGACTTTATTTTATATCATTCCATCCAGCCCATCACAAAGCAAGCGTAAATGATTTCCTACTTGTAGCTGGTGACCCTCAGAGGATTTGCTTCCTGAAGGGGTTATTAAATAGAGGGAAAGGGGGGTGTAATTTGGGGAAAGAAGCAGATTAACACCTGGCTTCAGACATACAACGGCACTCCTAACTCAAAATATTTTAACAACGTTAATAAATATGCAGTGCTTTCCTAAAGCTAAACTCTATCCTTTCAGACTCTTAGAAGGCATAGGGTTCTAAGAACAGGGTTTCAAAAATCTTTATTTTTTATCCCTCGATATTCTAGCCTCCTCATGGTGTTTTGTAGTTATATTGGTAAATATGTGGCTTCAAAAATAGTACCCAACCCCACCATTACCCTTCAGGTGAGTGGTTCTCGACCGAGAGGGAGGAGAGCCATTTTTGCCCCACCCAGAGGCATTTGGCCGTATCTGGAGGTATTTCTGATGGTCACAGATGGTGTGGCTTTGTGCGCGGGGGTGGTGGTGCTACTGGAATCTGGTGGCTAAAGGCCAGGCCTGTTACCCAACTTCCTACCATGCACAAGATGGCCGCCGCCCCCCCGCCCAAGACAAAGAATTATCCAGCCCCAATGCCAATAGTGTTGAGATTGAGAAACCTGCTTTTAGAACCAATGCTACCTTTTTCATTGATCATGAAACTCCTCCAGTCTCAGAATCGTTTTGTTTGAAGCCCTACAATAAATCATAATTGGTCCTCAAGATATATCTTAGTTATCATTTTCTCATCATTTATTGAGCATCTATAATGTGCCAAGCACTGTGCTAGACTGTGGGGAACCACGGTGAGAACAAAAACAATGATCTTTGCCCTCAAGGATTTTGTACGTCACTAGTCGGTAGCTCTGAGTATGTGAGTCAACAAATAATTACGAGTTTCAGTAGTTGTCCTAAAGATTCATTAGGACCCAGTTTACATAAGGGTTCAAATGTTTTCCCTTTGAACACAACATTTAGGCTGAGATCTTCAGGGAGGGAGAGGGAGGGAGGGAGAGAATGTGACCTCTACTCATGCATTATTGCTTATTATTTGTACTTCAATTTAGTCGTATGTACTTAATACTACTCCATGAGGTAACTGGAAATAGATCCCCTGGGATGTTGGGAAAGATCTAAGCAAATTATTTATTCCAGAAATTTACATTTAGTTTAGAGAATATGAAAATTCTAACTGGTCCCTCAGGAACGGAGAATCTTTTCTTTTTTGCCTGTGGGTGTCCACAGAGGAACCAAGATCTCGGTCTTTTTTTGCTAGATGCCGTGGACATAGAGACATACAAAGGAAGGCTAGCATCAGAGCTGTTTGAACTACATGAGACACGGGAGCCAGGTGGGCGAAGGGAAACCTGGGAAGATGTAGACACAGAAATGGAGAGGTGGAGGCTGCTCATGCTTAACCGAATAGCTGCCACAGAGAACCTGGCCGACATTCAGTTCTCAATTATGGACCTAGAGATTAGTAACTGTATGGATTATCTATGGGCAAAGCATTCCTTCCCGGGTGGCATGCACTCAGGAAATGTAAAACAATGTTTGTCTGAATGAGACATAATTAGAAAGGTAATTTCATTGCCAATTTTTTTTTCTGCCATAATGGAATTCAATATCAGACTTTTCTTTTAGTATCAGTAACTTGGTACTTTTGAATGCTGTGGCTCCCACCCATTAGTCAGATAATAGAGAGCAGAACGGATGACATATAATTATAATCCTAAAATCACTTATGCTTTGAATAGTAATTCCTCTGCAGAGATGTTGGGGCCTCCTAGTCACGTGAAACTCAAACATTCCCAGGTAGAGCAGCCAGGTAAATTGAGGCATGGTGTTGCTGAGTGCCATCATCCCCATCCTATGTTAGATCTGGGAGTAGAACCCACATTTCTCCTTGATGCCAGCTCAAGCTAATATTCCATGTTCTTTCACTCCCTTGTTCCTTAGTAAATTACACTTAAAAGCAATTTGTTTGTTTGTTTGTTTGTTTTAAATTTTATTTTTTATTATGTTAGTAACCCTACAGTACATCATTAGTTTTTGATGTGGTGTTCCATGATTCACTGTCTTCGTATAACACCCAGTGCTCCATGCAATATGTGCCCTCCTTCATACCCATCACTGGGCTAACCCATCCCCCCAGCCCCCACCCCTCTAAAACCCTTAGTTTGTTTCTCAGAGTCCATAGTCTCTCATGATTTGTCTCCCCCTCGATTTCTCCCCCTTCATTTTCTCTTCCTTCTCCTAATGTCCTCCATGCTATTCCTTATGTTCCACAAATAAGTGAAGCCATATGATAATTGACTTTCTCTGCTTGACTTATTTCACTTAGCATAATCTCCTCCAGTCCCATCCATGTTGATGTAGAAGTTGGGTATTCATCCTTTCTGATGGCTGAGTAATATTCCATTGTATATATGGACCACATCTTCTTTATCCATCCATCTGTTGAAGGGCCTCTTCATTCTTTCCACAGTTTGGCTATTGCGGACATTGCTGCTATGAACATTAGGGTGCATATGGCCCTTCTTTTCACTACATCTGTGTCTTTGGGGTAAATACCCAGTAGTGCAATTGCTGGGTCATAGGGTAGCTCTCTTTTTAATTTTTAGGGTGCCCACTCTTGCCGCTATTATTCAACATAGTACTAGAAGTCCTAATAAGAGCAATCAGACAACAAAAAGAAATAAAAAGTATTCAAATTGGCAAAGAAGAAGTCACACTCTGTCTCTTCACAGATGACATGGTACTTTATGTTGAAAATCCAAAAGACTCCACCCCCAAATTACTAGAACTCATACAGCAATTCAGTAATGTGGCAGGATACAAAATCAATGCACAGAAATCAATAACTTTC
>NC_138372.1:9290049-9380032 GCF_054177405.1 Leptonychotes weddellii
GCCCAGAGCAATCTATACCTTCAACGCCATCCCGATCAAAATTCCAATGACATTTTTCAAAGTGCTAGAACAAACAATCCTAAAATTTGTATGGAATCAGAAAAGACCCTGAATCGCCAAGGAAATGTTGAAAAAGAAAAACAAAGCTGGGGGCATCACGTTGCCCGATTTCAAGCTATATTACAAAGCAGTGATCACCAAGACAGCATGATACTGGCACAAAAACAGACACATAGATCAATGGAACAGAATAAAGAACCCAGATATGGACCCTCAACTCTATGGTCAACTAATCTTCGACAAAGCAGGAAAAAATATGCAATGGAAAAAAGTCTCTTCAATAAATGGTGCTGGGAAAATTGGGCAGCTATATACAGAAGAATGAAACTCGACCATTCTCTAATACCATACACAAAGGTAAACTCTAAATGGATGAAAGATGTCAATGTGAGGCAGGAATCCATCAAAATCCTAGAGGAGAACATAGGCAGTAACCTCTTCAACATCGACCACAGCAACTTCTTTCAAGATACATCTCCAAAGGCTAGTGAAACAAAAGCAAAAATGAACTTTTGGGACTTCATCAAGATAAAAAGCTTCTGCACAGCAAAGGAAACAGTCAACAAAACAAAGAGGCAACCCACAGAATGGGAGAAGATATTTGCAAATGACACTATTTATTTATTTTTAAGATTTTATTTATTTATTTGACAGAGAGAGAGAGAGAGCACAAGCAGGGGGGAGCAGCAGGGAGAGGGAGAAGCAGGCTCCCTGCCTAGCAAGGAGGCCAACACAGGGCTCCATCCCAGGACCCTGGGATAGTGACCTGAGCTGAAGGCAGACGCTTAACTGACTAAGCCACCCAGGTGCCCCTTAAAGCAGTTTAATAGTGAGATGGTGACTTGGCTCTTCCAAGTTCTCACTTACTCCTGTGGACCTGAAAGAAACGCAGTCGTTTTTGGCCAGCTTAGTAGCCTGGATACTTCAGAATGGACATTCTTATCTTGGATTACTGATATGCACCTACAATCTCTTTCTGTTTCCTCGGAAAGTATGAGACAAAGAAACAGGCTCATGATAAGATTGATAATGAAAATCATGGCATGGATTTGTATCAGTTAAATACTGCCACATAAAAAAAAAAAAAATCCCAGAATTAAGTGGTTTAAAATGATAACTTTTTATTGACTTCTTTAAGTCTGCATTGACTGGGTAATTTTGCTAATACAGGCAGGCACGGCTGATCTTGACTGGTCTCACTCCCATATCTGTGGTCGCTGGGGCCTGGTGGGTCTAAGATGCCCTTGGCTGGCATGATTCAGCTGTCCTCCACATCTCTCCAGTATCCGCTCAGCAGGCTAACTCTGGAATATTCTCATACAGGTGACAGGGTCCTAGAGAAAGAACAAATGGACAAAAGCAATCACTTTTCCAGTCTACATTTGTATCAGATTTGCTACTATTCCATTGGCCAAAACCAGTCAAATTACCTAACCCAGAGTCAGTTTGGGATGACACCACCAAAAGGATGTATCAAGCATGGCGCATTAGTGTAATCAATCTACCACATAAACAAAGCCACGTAGCAGAAGATTTCTTAGCATAACTCTTGATGACATTTGATCTTTTGGAAATGAGAGTCTGAAATGTCCTAATTAGCAAGCTTCCTGCACATTCTCTTTTGGAAAGACTGAGCCAGTCAGTTTGTTTAGAGGGTCATGAATTGTGTTCTTCTGCTGTTATCCAAGCACAGAGGACAGACTGTGTTTGAACAGCTGGAGGATATATTTTAAGAGGGCTCTACGTCAGGCTTGAACAGGATGATTTCAAATGGGACTGTGACCAAGTGTGAGAAGTGTGCATTTGTGCTATAGCTCTAGAAATATGATGAGCCATTAAAATCCCATTGTTCGAGCTGGTCATTCAAACCAGGTGCATGGTTAATTTGTTCAACAAAATTCTTCCTGTGCTTATAGTAACCACATGAAAGGTACAGTGGTAAACACTGCAGGGAGATATGAAAAATAAAAGTAGTAAAGGATCATTGAGTTCTCAGCGTGTGCCAAACCCTCTGCTAAGGACTGTACCTTACTTCCAAATCTCATTTGTGAGGTATGTGTTATTTCCCCTATTTTTTGGAAGAGGAAATGAGGCCCAGAGAGGAAAACTTACTTAAGGTCACATATCTAGTGAGTAGCTGTGCTACTCTAATGGCAAAAAATACCTGCGGTTCTTTACTTTCTCTCTTTGCAATATGCCTTGGTAGCCTTTCTCAGTGAGAACTAGGGTTTGTTTTCCCATCCCCTGAATCTGAGCTGGCTTGTGATTTGTTTTGGCCAAGAGAATGTGGTGGAAGAGTAGGTCAGTCCAGGGGCTGTCTGGGAGACAGTCAAAACTCTGTCTTCATTTTCAGAGAAAGCTGTGGCTGAAGAGGTGGGTCTGGGACTCCTCAGTGTATGTACCATCTGTTGGAGTCGGGCTGTATCCTTAAGTTCTCAGTAGCACACAACAGAATCCACTTTAAGGAGAAAGGCCTTTAAAAGAAATTTTGGAGACATTTCTGATAGTTCACAGAATCTCCAGGAGGTCTTGAACGCTAGGTTTAGAGGCTACCTGGCCAGGAATAACAGTAGCCAGGAGAAACCAGTCAAGACTGCTAGTGGAAACCGTCCAGTGACTGCTTCACCCAGGACAGCACCTGCAACATGAGGACTGGATGCAGAACCTTCCCCAGGGCTGTCCTGAAGAACCAAGTGCTTCTGCCGCCAGCGGGCTGAAGGAGCCAGTCTCCTCCCACACTGTGGCTACCTCACTGAGGAAGAACCCAGGTTAGTAGGCAACCTTAGCCACAGGGGAATCTGGGAAATGTAGTTCTAGATTTCCATTTTCTGTAGTTCAGGGAAGCAGGTTAGAGGATGTTGGAATGTGTGTGAGTGAACCAATGTGGGGTACCCCCAACATAAGCACACAGGAAATTACACAGGGACGTCGTACAGCGAGGAACAGAAGAAGACACACTGTGGAGTAGATGAAAAGTCCCCTTCTCATTTCAACTGGATTGAAATTTCTGTCATTTGCAGCCTGAGGAACCTTGACTAATAGGGCACCCAAACTTTATAGAAATGGCATCCTTTCTCCCCAGTGCCTTCTTGTCAATATTCCATGTGTTCCCTCCCATGATTAACCACAGAGCCAAGTGGGAGCTTTCTCTGAGCTGGGGCACCCCTGGCCCCTTGCAATTAAGCTCCAGGAACCTTTACGCAGTCACGCACAGGGCTTGAATTCAAAGAAGACCCGTATAAAGCAACAATTGTTGTAAATAATTAACCTACTAAGAAGTTTGAATATATGCACAGAGGTGGCCACAAGGAGTTCTTTTCCTGGGATGGGACAAAAAAGCAAAAAAAAAACCCCACCAAAAAATCCAACTTGTTATTCTGGAAGCACAAACTGTTCATTGGTGTTCATAAGTGATGTGCCTCACATCTCAGTGCATGTTTTCATGGGTTTTACAATGTATTTCTAAATGAAATTTGAATCAGCATTTGCAGAAATACCTCCACAGAACCCCACAGTAATACCGAATACCATTTGGTCATGGATGCCCCATATGGCATTTTCTCTAGCTTCGCCAAAAGGGACCAACTCCTTTGTTACAGGTTGAATTGTGTCCTCCAAAAAAGACATGTGGGAAGTCCTAACATCCATAACCTCAGAATGTGGCTTATTGGACCTACAGTCGTTACAGAGGGAATCAAATTAAAATGAGGTCATTGGAGGGGCGCCTAGGTGGCTCAGTCAGGTAAGCATCTGCCTTCGGCTCAGGTCATGATCCCAGGGTCCTGAGATTGAGCCCCGAGTTGGGCTCCCTGCTCAGCCAGGAGACTGCTTGTTTCTCTCCCTCTCTTTCTGCCCCTCCCCCCACTGCTTGTGCTCTCTCTCTCTCTCAAATAAAATCTTTAAAAAAAAGGTCATATGACTGGTGACCTTGTAACAAGGGGAAATTTAGACACAGAATCACATGTGCACCAAGGGGAGGCAGTGTGACGTCACAGGAGAATGGCTGTGTGATGCATCTGGATGTCTGTGGCCCCTGAAGCTGGGAGAGAGGCCCAGGACAGCTTCTCCCTTAGAGTTTTCAGAAGGAAACAAACCTGGTGTCACCTTGATTTGGGGCTTCTGACCTCCAGAACCGTAAGACTAGGAATTGTTCCTGTTTTAAGCCACCTGGTTTGTGGCACTATGTGATGGAAGCCACAGGAAGCGAATACACCCCTGCTGATGAGAAAATCACAGACTAAGAAGGCGTGGGACATTTTTAGACCAGGCGCAGTGTGGTCCAGGAGCAGCGTATTTTTGTTTTCATCATGGGATGAAAAGGATTGTGATGGAAGGCCAACGTGCAAGGTTCCTTACTCTCCAAAGAGCCCCAGTGCTGAAAGTCGCACGTGGAGGTCTTATTTCATCCAAGATAAGGGAAGGGCCTGGGGGTGGCATGGCAGGTGGTGTGTCCTACCCGCAGTTGCTGGAGGGGGCACCACTGTTGCTTTTGCCACGATGCCAACATCACACATAATTTGTTGATTCCCTATTGTTGGTTTCTCTGTGGGATGGGAAGTTGTCACCTGGCTTCTTTCTTTCTTTTCATCATCGTAACTGCCTCCACTCTGTCATCCTTCCAACTCTAAATCAAAGGGAAGCGTGTCTTCTCTCATCTGGGAACTATTCTGGATGCATACCATTAGCACAGAGGAGCACTTGACATTTCAGATCATCATTAGGGCTTCGTTATTGGTTTCAGCCGAACCTTGGCACTCTGGTAGGACTGTGGGGGCAAATAAGCAAGAGAGATGGAGATCCAAAGTTCACGGGCAGCTGTTGCCCTGGCAGAGAGTCACGAGCCCCCCTCCTCCATCCCCTCCCCCCCCTCCCCCCCCCCGCCCCAAGAGCCGGGTCTCTCCCGGGATGCAGCGTCTGGCTCAGTGTGGCAGATCTGGTTGTCATCCTTCCGCCGCCATCTTCTGCCTTCAGAGGAATTGTGAAGTGGATTAACTCTTCTCTCCCAGAACTCTGTACCTCCCCATGACTGTCAGCTCTTCTTCTGCAGCAGGCTTCTGTCAGGCTTGCCCCTTCCGCATTGTTTTCTGGGACCTCCAGACCCATCCTCTCCCACCAGGCTTCAGGAAGGCTGTGCATGCATTATCCTAGGGGCATTTTGATGGCTGCCCTTTCTTCTTAGTTCTGCAGAGCAGTGAAGAATGCTGTGGAGGAGAGAAGCATGGGGCTCTGAGGAGGAGAGTGACAAGCCTAAATCTGAGTAGCTGAGGGAAAGGACACCGGCCAACACTTCCAAGAGGAACTGATTTTGAGTAGTTGGTTAACATTAAAGTCTGGTGAGGATAGAGATTTAGGGTTAAGTCTCAGCCTCTTACGGGACTGCCTACTCATCTAACTGTAGTGCGGTCTTGTTTCTCTTATGCCAGCCCCTCTCTGGATTTTGTTGGAACATTCGAGTACAGTTTTGATTTCACAAGTAAGCTGTTGGCCCAGGTGGCTGGAAAATGGATTTCCACCAAGGAGGTCAGTCATTCGGGAAAGGGCCAATAATTTTTTTTTAATAGTAACAACAATCTCTTATATAGGAATAAAAAAGGATTTTTTCTTCTATAAGCACATCTGAATGTTTTTCCTTAGTGGAATGTTTCTAATTGATTGATGAGCCTCTTCCTTAGTCACCAGTGTGGACAGGTTTACTCTTCCAAAGCTGAGTGATTGGTATCATTTAGTGTCTCTTGTTCCTCTATGGGCTTCTGAGTTGCTGACAGCTCCTTGTCTATGCCCAGGTGTTTGTTAGGATTCAGTCCCAGAAGTCCAGAGAGCAGAGGATGGAGGGACAACTGGATTTGTTCAGAGTGGGCCATCTAAATAAAACCAGATAATTATCTGCTAGGGTTTTCAATTACAAAAATGACTGACAGTAAAAAAAAAAATCACCAAACATTTGAAAACCAACCACAAAATGAGATAGAAATTATAGAATTACAAACTCAATAAACTGAACAAGTTACATAGGAGAAAACAGTTAATAGAGAAACTGGAACAGGATTTTAAAATAGGTACAATTAATATCCTCAGAGAGATAACATAGAATACTGCATCCAAGAAATCAGAACAGAGATCCTTTATTTACCCATTCATTGATTCCACTAAGATTTAATGAGCTGCTAATATATGTTAGGTGCAGATGGTGAACTGGGGAGTAAATCGTAAGTAAAGCTAAGTCCTGGTCCTCGTGGAGCTTCTGGTCTAGTTAGGGGAGACAAAAAAAATACCAAGTAAAGACATGTCAGGTGATGTGTGTTGCGGCGAGAAATAAGGCAGGGTAAGAAGCTTAAGAGATACAGGAATGGGGAGGGGGGATACTATTTATATAGGATGGTCAGAAAAGACCTCAAGGAAGTGAGGGAGTGAATGAGCCAAGTGAAAATCAAGGGGAAGAACGTTCCAGACAGAAGGAACAGCAGGTGTCAAGGCCCCGAGTCAGAAGGATGTCTAAACTGTTCAGGGAACAGCGAGGAGACCAGTGTGGTTGGAGTTGGATATCTGAGCAAGGATGAGTGTCATAGAAAATAAATCAGAACCGTAAGGGGCGGGACAGAGCAGATTATTTATGGCTTTGAAGGATTCTGGCTTTTACTCTGAGCAGGAAGGGAAGCCATGGAAGGTTTCAGACAAAGAGCTTGATTTGACTTGACTAAACAGTCTAAAAAGAATAATTGGACTTTTATGGGAAAAATCAACTGTGGGGGATGAGAACTGGAAATGTGGTAACCAACTAGGAGACTATTGAAATAGCCCAGGTAAGAGACAGCGTGAGTTGGACCATTACCTCTTGAAGGTGGTGAGAAATGGTCAGCTTCTGGAAATCTTTTGTAGGTAATGCCAACAAAATTTGTTGACCTGTGAGGTGAGCGAGAGAAAGGAGTCAAGGAACCCAAGCAACGGGAAGAGTAAAGACCACTTTAGGGAGGGAGGGGCGGAGGGGAAGGAGAACATCACTGGAGATGGAATGGAGCATTTGTTTTGGACGTATGTTTGAGATGCTTAGGAGGCATCCAAGTGGGGATGTTGAGGGGCAAGTCTGGCGTTCAGGAGAAAGAACCCAGTTGGAGACATGCAGTCATGAGACTGGGCAATTTCATCCAGACGGTTCCCGTAAATGCAGAAAGAAGAGGTCCCAGGACAGAGCCCCAGGTCTGTCCACCTTTCAGAGGCTGGAGAGATGAGGAGGGGCTGCACAAAGACTGAGCGAGAACAACCCGTGAAGTCAGAGAACCCAAGGGAGCACTGCACTGTAAGAAGGTGAAGAAGGCGTCTTAAGAGGCTAGAAGTGATCCCCTTGAG
Source organism: Leptonychotes weddellii (assembly GCF_054177405.1). Lineage (NCBI taxonomy): Eukaryota > Metazoa > Chordata > Mammalia > Carnivora > Phocidae > Leptonychotes > Leptonychotes weddellii. Next base: position 9,297,454 of record NC_138372.1, read on the forward strand.
AACTTCTGCTGATTGATGAGCTAGAACGACGATTCCAATCGACTGTTGGACACAGCAACGCACAGGAGGTCGGTGACCGTGGCAGGGACAAATTTGGCAGCGCAGGGTAGGGGACAAAACCCAATGGGCGTGAGCTTGAGAGAGAATGGAGGAGGGGCATCGAGGCAGGGAGTGGAGCGGACCTCCTTGAGGACTTTTACTGAGGAGCAGATGATTAGTGCAGAAGCTGGAGGAGAACGTGGAGTCGTTTGTTTTCTTAAACGGTGCATATTCTGTCTTAAAGACAATGACCCAGCAGAGGAAGGAGGGCTGATGATGCAGGGGAGTGTGACGGGCCTGCCGGGAGAGGTCCCTGTGTATATAGGTTGTCAAAGAGGAGAGAGGGTAAGAAAGAACCAACTAGAGATCTTGGAAATAAGAAAAATACAAATACTGAAACCCCCCACCCCCACTACCTCATTTCCTGAGGAGCCGAGAAGAACGAACAACAGGAATGTCAGGCTGCGAGATTCTCCCAGGATGCAGCAAGGGGGAATCACGGTGGGAATTCTAAAAGAACAACGAGGAGATGCGGACTGCAGGGAGCAAGAGAAGCTGGAGAGAAATAGGGGGAAAGAGGGGAGACAGTGTGTGAAGACTCAGCTGGAGGAGATCATGTGTCCCCATACTGGGCAGACCCCTGGGTCCCAAGCAGGGGTGGATAATAGCAGGGGTCAGAGTCCTTGCGGTAGCAGTGGCAGGAACTCATGCATCAGAACACCGTCGAGACTTTTCCAGTGATCAAGAATAAAGAAAAAAAATGGAAAAGGCGCTGGAGGAGAGGTTGGTGTGACTCGGGTCACAAAGGGTCTTGGAGGTCCAGGAAAACGCTTGAATATTATTCCAAGAGTAATGGAAGTCACCGAAGGGTTTTAAGAAGGCGGGAGGGTGGTGACAAATACTGGGTTTGTTTACCAAGCCGTATCGGGCTGCTGATGGAGATGAGATGGGGAAGATTGGAAGGCTGGGGGTGAGCGTGGAAGCCGGGCAGCTACGTGACAAGATGTCAGAATCGCGCCTTCAGGAGGCAGATGCTCTATGAATAGGGAGCTGGCGGGGTGCTAAGCACTAAACACATGTTATCAATTCATTCAGTCTCCACCATGACCCTTCCGTTACCTCCATTCGACAGATGAAGAAATGGATGCGCAGACAAATCCGACCCAGCCAGTCGGTGGCAGAGCCAGGATGGGAACCTGGGTCATCTGGCCTCAGAGCCCAGGCTTTTAACCAATACCCTGTAGGACTCTGGACCAGAGCCATAATAAGGGAGACTGGAGACGTGGATGGGTTTGGGAGGCAGCAGGGGCAGGGGGGATGATGCCGGGGGATGGTGAAGAAAGGAATTAAGAATGATGCCTGTACTACTGCCTTGTGCAAATCGGTGGTGCTTTTGCTGACGTGAGTTCACGTCCCTTCTTGAATGAGAATCTCATTGTCCCCCCCACTGAATGGAGAATGAGTCCACACTCTTCCTCCGCTGCTAGTAAGTCTCTGTGCTGAACACCCAGCTGAAAAGGCGACCAATGCTCGGTTTGCCCAGGACCAGAGGTCTTCAAGGACGTTTAAAACTGGGGAAGTCCCTGGCAGGCCGGGATGAGTCGGTCACCCTCCTGCCATCCCCGCATCCTCACTCTGCGCAGCCACACTGGCCTTGCCTTTAGGTGGGTGGGCCTGGCAGCCCTCAGCCTTCGCAGATACGGTTCCTGCCTGTGGACAGCTTTCCGCCTGGCACTTGGCGCGGCTGCCTCCCCTGGTCCTCCGCTCTTAGCTTCAGTGTCACTCCTCAGACTGGCCTTGGTGACCCCCTATCTCATGTAGCCCACCACCAGCATTCCTCGCACCCTTCGGAACTTATCACAGGTTCAGTGGCTTTATCGAATCATCTGATTACTCCAGTGCTCAGTCATTGGCTCCATGAGGGCAGGGCTTACATCTGTCTGGTTCACCTGCGTACATATTGAAAGAAGGTCTCTGAGGACCAAAGGAGAGATGTCGTCCACAAGGGCAGCAAGAGACATTTTACTGGTGTATCAGGAAAGACTGCATTACCAGAAACTCCCAGAAAAGGTTACCAAGACAGCTTGCAGAAAAACACATTTAGAAATTAAGGCTTGTGACAGTGTTCCCAGCATTTCTCCCCTCTCCCCTCTCCCTCTGCCCTGCTTTGGTCCCTTAAGGACAGAGCTGAGGGCCTCACACCGGTCTTGGGCTTAGTTGCTGGACAGACTATGAATTCTGCAAGCTGTTTTTCACCTGACATCTTCCTTTTGCTTGTCCCTGCTGCAGACAGCACAACTCAGGTTTGGGGAAGCCACTGCTTGGCGTTACCCAGATGACTGCTCTGTTTTATTCCTATCACAAATAAAAGTGGGCAGGATTCCTATACGGTTTAACTTTTCTTTGACACGTGCATGTCCTCGCCAGTCTTGTTTTGGTGTTCTTCTAAAACTTAACTCTTGCTCATAACAGTGAAAAATTGGAAACCAAGTACAAATCTCATAACATTTGATTGGGTAAATGAGTTTTGGCACATTCCTAGAGTGGGATACTCTAGAACCATTAAACACAATTAGGTGGATCTACGTTCACTGACATGGAAACATGTCTGTGACAAATTGGTAAATAAAAAGAAAAAAAGCCCAGAAGGAAATGCACAAAAATGATCACGGACACAATCTCTCAACAGTAAGATGATAGATTTTTAATTTTCTTCTTTATTTCATTTTGCTTTTCTGAATTTCTGCAGTGAGATGTATTCTTTTCATAACCAGCAGGGGAAAGCCCTTCCGCTATGTAGAAAAAGCAAAAACCAGTTTGAGAGGAAAAAAAACGTGTCTCATTAATATTTATTTTTCTGCAGAACTACCCTTAGTCTCCTAAAGATTCAGAATGAGCCTGGAATACATATGTTGTGTATAATATATGTTCTTGGTAATATATTTCAGACTACATATATGAAAGGCAGAAAACATACTGTGGAAGTGTGTAAGATGCCACGTGCTTGTGATACACGTCTGTTCATGTACACGTGTCCACATCATATATAGTTTATATGCATGTATCTTATCCTTTATTCGGTATATTGTTTGGCAAAATTTATTTTTCCAAGTGAAATAATGCACATCCTATTCAGATAATCAATTTACAACATAATCCTTTGTCACACCTGTGCTGGAAGTGAACACCCACCAATGGTCTCAGGTTGCTTTTTTCTTTCTTTCCGTCTTCTTTTTCTTTCTTTTTAAAGATTTTTTTTTTTTTTTTTATTCATGAGAGAGCGAGAGAGAAAGGCAGAGGGAGAAGCAGGCTCCCAAGGAGCAGGAAGCCCGATGCGGGACTTGATCCCAGGACCCTGAGATCATGACCTGAGCCGAAGGCAGACGCTTAACCATCTGAGCCACCCAGGCGCCCCTTCTTTTTCTTTCAATAAGACTTTTTTTGAAAGCTAAAGCACCCAGCTGGCTGGCTCCACCAAGGACCGTGGAGCTCCTGGCAGTATCTTAGTATTTGTTACTCAGACACAGGCTTTCCTCAAGAGTGCGCCCCACACACCTGTGCCTCTTCATTTGCTTGGTGCGTGGCCTGTCCCAGCCCAGTCTACCTGGGGGGGGGGAGGGGAAGGGCTGGGTGTCAGGCGAGGTAATGAATGATGAGCTAAGATGGCCTTTGGGGATCTGGTTTTGCATCTTGACTGATAACACACTCTCAGCTCCCAAATGCCTGTAATTGGGCGTTGCTTTTGAGCCGTTTTGTATTTAAATTTTTTTTTTTCCCTTCCTTCCTCCTTCTCCCTCTCTCCGAGCCTCTCTCAGAGGAGTAGATGGAGTGTCATCAGTTCATTTCCATGGTGGAGACTCTGCAGGGAGCTTTCGACGGCACCCAGTGCACTGGTCCAGGGGCCTCAACAGGCCCGGCTGCTCAGACCAGATGGGTGCTTGGCATTGGGCCCCCGTTTCCCTGGAGCTGTGGGCCGAGGCTGGCAGTTGTCTTGCAGGTCAGGCCGCCCTCCCCTACCAACGTCCTCACCCGGGCTGGCCCGGCTGCTTCTGAAAGGGGCCCTTGTGTATGGGCCGCAAGGACAAAGCTTCAGCAGACATTTATCCCATAGTTAATTCCCTCTAGCACCAGCTCACTTGATCTAAGAAAGCTGAGTAAGATTCCCTGCCCCTAGGCATTGTTCCTCTCTTATTTTACTGAATTATTTTGTTTTTACAAATACAAAGTGCTTCCTACATGCCAGGCTGTGTTATAGGCATTTTTATTTATCTAATCCTTAGCAACCTGATGAGGTACATATTAAATTATTCCCATGTTACGATCAGAGAGTAGGGCAGGTGGGCCATGAGCGACCTGCCCAAGACAGCAACATATAGTCAGTGCTGGAGGCAGGATTAGAACCAAGACACTTGATTCAGGAGCTCCTGCATTTAGCCTGCATGCCGTGTTGCGGGGTCCTCTTTAGCTGGTTCCAAGCCTCCGGAGACATGGGTGCCATCTGCTACCACTGGGGCTGCTTTGGAACAACCATTGGTTTCCATCAGTTCTTCCCCTGAGGTTTGCCGGGAAGGCATTCTCAACGTGTGACTTGCCGACCTGATCTTGCCTGATGCAGGACATTATGGATGATCAAGCCTATTCAGAGGGGCTTCTCCCCTATTGTTTGAGAACCCCCCTGGACATCCCCACACTTGGGGCCAGTGCAGGGATGGGGTGTGGAGAACAAGCTCCAGGTCCAATCCAACTACTAACTTGCTAGTGACTTTCTGAAGTCTCCTTTAATCTCCAGGGCTGGTGTTCGTGTCACAAAAATGGGACAGTACTATTTTAGCTAGCAGCCTCAAGAGTGTAATGAAGGAGGCAGCTATTATTAAGAAGGGCATACGTTGGTGCAAGTCACCATGCTGGGTGTCTTCACATTTCCCCATCTGAAGTTTGCAATAACCACACGAACGGAAGACTCATGATCAGAGATAGGAAAGTCTTTTACTAGAGCAGGTGCTCTGCAAACATCAGGAATTATTCAAATAGAAACATGTTGCATTATGCTAAATGATGCATCAAGCAGATCTTCTTGGGAGAATGGAGGGCAGGAGGAGGTGTCCTGTGCCTATGCATAGTAGGGGGTCAGTAAATAATAAGCAGTGGGTAACAGAGAACATCTCCAGCGCACAGGCACTGTTAAGCATAAGACTTTTCCCGTCTGTGTGTGTACGGGTTACCCCCCAGCTGTCTGTCTTCCCTCCTTGATCCTGTTCTTTGGATTTGATCTTTATTAATTGCTCCCTTCTGGGATCTGTAACACCCTTCGGTCTTAATTTTAAATATAAGAACATGTTTGGGAGTTTAAGAAATGAAGGTATTTCAAGCAGAAGAAAGAGAGATTTTGAGGTAAAGCAGAGATGCACATCCCTGGATTTGACAAAGGAATAATTGACTGGGAGTCCAGGGCCTTCTGGAAGGATGGCCTTCGCTGAAACCAAAATGTTGTCCCATAACCCAATAAACTTGGGTCCAATTCAATATGTGCCGGAGTAATTTTAGAAGCCATCATTCTGTTTCAGCAGTAAATGCAGCTTAAAGTGGTATGAATTCCCCATTTAAGATGATGTGGTGGGGAGAGTGGAAGAATCTTTTGGTGCAATCAATTTATTTTAGTGTCCCAAATGTTCATAGCAACAGATCACACATGGTTATAGCTGCTGTTGGGGTTGGCTTCCTGTCACAGAGGGAAATGAATGGCTCTCTCCTTAACCACCAACCTGCGCTCCTTCCACCACAGAGGGGCATCAGTTCTCCCCAGACAGTGGAATAGAACCCGCATTTGGGTGTGTTGCAAATTAAACTTTTAATGGAAAACCAAAGAAAGAAGCTTTGCCCCTTTATTTTATGGGTTGTTGCTTTTGCAGAAGGAGAAGGTGGGATAATACAGGTGAGAGGAGTTGAGCTACTTTTGGGAAATTTTCCTTTTGAAACATTTGCATGTTTTATGAAACTGGAGGTTTCTTTGCCATTTTGTTCCGGTTTCCTCATTATTTTCCAAACAATCCCCAGAAACGATTTCTTCGCTGTTTTTCTTTTCCCTCACAAACAAGCAGAACACTCCTGATCTATAACCTTGCACAGGACGTGCCAGAATTCATTTGTCATACCTGTCCTCTGAAGAAGTCACAGAGTAGGGAAAGGATTACTGTAGGCAACTTTACCTTCAAAGGACAATGGTCCAATTATACGGCTTTTAAACTGCTCAAGCCTACCTTCAAATAGTAAATAAAACTGAGGTTAAGTTATGGCATGTTAAAAATGGGACAAGAGTTTTTACATTTTTTTTCTCGTTCCACAAGGAAGTTTGATTTTATCTCTCCCCTTTTCTCTGATGTACTGTCCTCTATTCCTGTAAGTGAAAAATGACCAAGTGACATATTTAGTCACATGGCCTTAGAATTATTGAAAAGTGACAAACGTGTACAAAAGGGCTCAACTCCTGGAACAAAAAAAGAGTTTTATTTATACACCTGTAATTCCACAAATGCAGAATTGACAAGGCACAGACTCATTTTTGCCAAGGCACATAAAGTAGCAAACTCATGGCATTTTTCTTAAAGATTTTATTTTTATTTATTTATTTAGAGACTGTGTGAGTCGGTGGGGGGAGAATCTCAAGCAGACTCCCTGCTGAGCAAGGAGCCCAATGTGGGGCTTGCACTCATGACCCTAAGATGACCTGAGCCGAAATCAAGAGTCAGACACTTAGCCGACTGAGCCATCCGGGTGCCCCAGATTCGTGGCATTTTTTTAACTGGTGCTGCCCACATGAGCTCACGGGATAGATGAGACCTAGTGGGAAAACGAAATATTGGAGCTAAATTCTTTTAGCCTGTTGAAGACCTCAGGAATGGAGAAGAAGAAGGTGTATTGGAGAATGCTAGCTGCTGTCAAATGTAAACCTGAGGTCTCAGAACCGTAACCAACCAAAGCTGATTTCCTGCCAGTATGAAGTTCAAAACAGGTGTTCCTGATTTCTTGGAAATTCAAAACAGGGCATGGCCTTCCTCGATCATTCAGGGACCCAGGCACCTTTCACCTTTCATGGTTGCCTCCTCTGTCTTCAGTAGAAGGTGGGAAGGAGGCTGGAGATTGCATGTGGGAGGCGTGGATGGGCCATGCCTGGGAATCCATCACTTATGTCTACGTGTAACTGGCCAGGACTTGGCTGCCATGGCTATGGAAGTTTTCTAGAGACGCCGGAAGACGTAGTGCAGCTGGCTCTCCAGACTAAGGGGAAAAAAGTTTGGTAGTCAGCTGGCCTCGTCTCTGCCACAGGGAACAACGTCCTTGAGGTTTAGGAAGGAGAAACTGGAGTTTGAAAGAAGATCCAAGAGTTGGGTCAAGCTACAGTGGAGGAGGGACTTTGTCAAGAGGAAATGAAAATATGCAGCATTGTCACGTACCTAACATATGGCAGCGCCCATTGTACCGTGGCCACAGAGAGCATCTCAACTCTTTCTAGATACACATTTCCAATTTATTGTGAAGATTTTTTTTTTTTTAATGGGAACAATACACTGTAGTGGTGAAAACAGGATTTTCTGTATAGCCACCGTTGCTCGAACACATTAATCTACTGGTGAACGCATATATCTAACTATAGTTCCATCCAAAGAAAGGTAAGCTGTACCACATGGGCAATATGTATGCACACGTGAAATTAATGAGAAAGCAGTGGAGTAAATACAGACCCAAATTCCCATCCACCTCTGTTTTTAATTTTGCAGTAATGTAACTTTGTAAAAGAACATTTGCAAAATACAAGTGGTTAATATTTTATCCTGTTTTCTAGCCCATCTAGTTCAGTTTTGTTTGGTTTTGCTTATATTTTTTTGAGGGACTGGAAGTGCCTGCAGAAAAGAAACAGTGTAGCTGTGTTTATGTTTTACCTGCAATTTTGTTTTTCAGTCAGTAATAGAAAAAGTGGTTCTTCTCCCTGCTCAGTATACATTGCAATAACCTCACCACACCAGTAGACGAAGGGGCATCTTGGGGCAAAACTTGGGGCAGAAATTCTCTCCGTGGGCTGTGTGGTGATGTGTACCTCATGGTAATTCCTGCAGAGTCTGCACTAATTAGATGTCATCACCTTCATCTTGGTTAATATCCTTTGTCTTCGTACTGTGTTGTCCTTTTTCAACGTAACATGACTTTGTGAGCATTTTCCCATGCCATTACACATTCTTCAAAATGGAAGTGTTAATGGCTGCTTGGAGGTCATAGAAAGTATTTGGCCTCTGTCTCCCATTCTCGGCAAAGAACTCCTGAAACCCTCGTAATTCCCTAGGTGATAAGAACCCTGGGAGCGTCTTTTGTTCTCATACTTGGTCTTTGACCCGGTCCCTGCCACAAAGCTCCTGAAACCCTTGTAATTCCTTGGGTGGTAGAAGTGTCTTGTTCTAATGCGGCAGCTCAGGGTGGGCTCCTGGATGGCGGCTGGTCACTGGGAAGACCGAGCCATGATTAGAAGCTTGGAATTTTCAGCCCCACCTTCCATTCTTTTGAGAAGGGAGAAGGGCTAAAAATGAAGTTAATGATTGATCACACTTACGTGATAAAACCTCCATAAAAATCCCAATAGTATGGGTTTTAGAGAGCTTCCAGACTGTTGGACACATACATCCACACAGAGAGGGTGATGCACCCCAACCCATAGGGACAGAAGCTCCTGTGCTGGGGACCCTTTCAGACTTTGCCCAGTGTATCTCTTCATCTGGCTGTTTATCTGTATCCTTTATCATGCCCTTCAACAAACTGGTAAATGTTACTTGTCTCCCTGAATTCTGTGAGCCACTCTAGCAAATTAATCAAGCCCGAGGAGGGGGTCATGAGAACCTTCAGTTTGTGGCCAAATGGGACAGAAGTTATGGGTATTCTGGGGCCCTAACTACTTGCAATTGACATTGGAAGTGGGGACAGTCTTGTGGGACCAAGCCCTTCACCTGTGGAATCTGGCGCTATCTCCACGTAGGTGGTGTCCCAATTGAGTTAAACTGTAGTACGTCAGGCTGGTGGTGTGGCGAATTGCTTGGTGTGGGGAAAAACCAAACATATCTGGTGACCAGCAATGAAGTGTTCTGTGTGGGTAGTAAAGGGGGCTCCCAGGAAAGAAACACGCAGTAGGGAAGAACTGAGATTTTCCTTACTCAAGAGGAAAGCTGTAGGTGTTTCCTCATATTCCAGGGGCATAACATCCCTGTGCTGGTGTTGAGTGAACCGATCCCCTGTGGCTGGACATTAAGGTTGCTTCCAGGTTTGTGCTATAAATAACACTGTGATAAATGTCGCCGTAAATTAATCTTTGTATGCGTTTCTAGATCTTGCCTTACAATAAATTGCTAGAGGTGCTGCTGAGAGGTCAAAGGGAATGAACACTTTTAAAGGATTTTATGGCTTATTGCCAAGTTCCTGACCTTTAGACTATCCAACCCACTTGCTGCTGATGGTTGTGAATGTCCTCTCGAAACCTGAGCACCATGTTTTTCAAAGCTTTGCCGTCATGACCAAAATACCAAACATAGAAATAAAGACAGAATCCAGCCCTGTAGGTGACCTCACTCACCTGACCGTGTCAGATCCTGCTTTTGTTTTGAATCTGGGTATTTCGTACCTCATAGATTATTTTGCATTCATCTTGATTTTTTTTTTAATTTGTATTAAAATATCATTTGTCTTGATTACTGAGGGTTTTTTTTTTTGGCACCCCTTACATTTTGCATCTGAGGTGAGGTGACGTTACCCTAGTCCCAGCCTTGGAAATTTGAACCCAGTATCTATACTAGGCCTTTTGTTGTGCCTGGGGACATTATAATCCCTGAGAAGAGACACCTTGTGCCAAGATCAAGGACAGTAAACGCCAGAGAATGATACAAGACCTTCTGTGGGGTGGTGTGCACACTTAGCATTTCCAAATGGAGGGAAAGGGGCAGGTCAAGGAGGGCCCACAGTGGCCGATGGCAGATGATGGAGGTATCAGAACGTGCTTTGAAGTGCTTACAACAAGTCGTTCTATTCTCCCGATGCAAACACTTCACAAAGATTTCTCCCGAGATCCCCATTCCACTCCCATCAGTTAAAAATATCGCTTACTGGAGCCATGTGCCCTATTAGTTTCAGCTTTGATCTTTTCCAATCTAATCGCAGACTAAAAGAGTGTCCATGCTGTTTGTGCTGATATAATACCAAAGCAAACGAGGATTATCTCCTGTACCCATAATGATACTTCTCCGTTCCCTGGCGTGCAGGAGACAAAGGCTAATGGTTAGTGGAGAGGTGGTAACTGGTCGTATTGTGCCAGCTATCTGTATTTAAAAATTAAGTCCTCATTTTAATCCTGAAGTGTTTCTCATGTAAACACACACGCATGGTTGCCAGTGCTCAAGGCTGTATAAAAAATAGCTCTTACAAAATTATCCATTAAAGTAATTCAGGGGACAGTAAATAATAACTCCTGTTCATTATCTCATTCATTCAAAATTGACGGAGTATTTATCATGTGCCAGGTACTGTGGCTGGTCTCTAGTAAGCCTGGGGTAAACAGCTGCTAGGCTCTGCCCTCATGGAGTTGACAGTATGGGTGGGAGAGAGACAGGAAACAAATATAGTAATCACTTTGTGATTACAAACTGTGGAGAGCATAAGGAAGGAGCACAGGGATCTGAGTGCCTTCGAAGGGCCCGCACTCCGGGCTGGGCCGTGTGCTGTCTTTCCAGCCTCAGAATCACGCTGTTTTGCGGGTATCATTTTCTGCACTTCACTGGTAGGAAAACAAAGTCTGGGATAGTCCCCCAACCGGCCCCTGGGCTCCCAGAGCTAGGTGGAGGTCAAGGAGGGTTTATACCCCAGAGCTGAGTCCAGGTCCGTGGTCCTACCTCTGTTCGGGCTGCCTCTCCAATCATTTGTTAGCCGACTCCTACTCTGTCCTCTTGAGGTTCTGAGAGGTTCATAAGTAACATTCCTGCATCCCCATGTTTCAGTTTGGAGCCATCGTGAGAACTGAACATAGGGCCCAGTAGATGGGCATCACAACGTTCCTCTTGGATGAAGCTGTTTGGAGACTATGGCTTTGCTGTGCACCTGAAAGACTTTTGAGCCCTCTCTGTTCTGTTTGCCTGTATGCCCACTCTAGACTGGAGGCAGCCACCGAGGGAAACTGGGATCTTCAGAGTCTGTATCTATGTAGTTACCCAATGTTGCAGCCTCTCATTGACCCAACACAGACAGGGAAGAAAAGAGAACCCATATACAGCGCTTGCAGATTTTCTCCAGATCAGCTCCACCCCAGTGAGAAACAGGAGTCAGGAGCCACTGGCTGTCATCCCTGGTTTAGGTGACTTGCTCCCTGCTCCTTGATGCAGTGGATGAGGGGCTGGCCCAAAACGCCTGGAGGTCCCTCCATGTGGAAAAGTTAAGACTCGGGGTGTTTTTCCCAGCACACGCCCATCTCCATCTATGCCCCTCTTGCTTACAGGAACAAAAACCCTACGCCTTCTGGGTAATTGTAACTTTTGAAAAAATCTGCCTGCCATTCACAAATACTTCTGAAATTTATATATGTTTTCTTTTATAGTGATAAGGGCAATAATAAATTAAGGCACAACCATCACTTTAAATAGCAGGTGATGATTGTAGATTACTATAATGCAAGTATGACCATAATAAATTTCCTACTAACAATTTATAGATCTAGACGCAAGTTCCAATTTTATAAGCAAGGGAATATCAAGATAATACTGCATGTATCTAGAGCTGATAATTGTAGCTGTTTGTATAGCAGTCCAATACTGGTTCTTAACATGCATCTAGCTATGTCTACCCATGCAAGGTGGTCTGCATGGAGATGTTGTGTCCCGAGTGATGGCAATCTGTCTATCAAGATGAGGCTGTGGATAGCAGCATGAGGCCAGTCTTCCTCTTGGTACCTGCTACGGGCTGTCCTTGCAGACGAGCACCTACTCTTTGGGGCGTCTGGGATCATGGGATCATTCTTAGGTTGGATGTCTCCCTCTGATGCAACTTTATCCTTTCCCTGCTCCCGTTCAGACTTTCAGCAAGCAGATGCGTACCTACTCTGGGCCAGCGATGGTGCTGGCTCCCATGGCCTGATGAGAGAGGAAGACACTTACATGCATAATCATCCTCCAGTGGGATGCCAGCTCCATGGAGGTGAAACACCAGTGGGCAGGAGAGTCTAGATCTTTCTCTGCAATGAACGCATTCATTGGACATGCATTATTGTATAGCGGTGCTTTTCAAACTTGTTGGTCTTGGAAACCAATCCCATTATACTCTTAACTATCCCTAAGGACGCTTAAGAGATTTTTGCTTGTGTGCATTAAATCTATCCATATTCACCATAATAGCCGTCGGAACCGAGGAATTTTTAATTGTTTATTAATTCATTTTAGAAAAATACACCCATTTTATATTAACATAAATAACATAATCCATAAATTACTATATCCTACTAAACAAAAAGTATTGGGAAGAGTGGTGTTAGGTTGCATTTCAGCAGTCTCTTTAATGTGCGGCTTAATAGAAGTCATCTGGATTCTTACATCTGCTCCTACAATTTATCTGCTACAGTATCACACATCATGTAAATACGGGAAAGCTCCATTGTATACTCATGAGAGAATAAGGGTGGGAAGACAAATAACATCTTAGAATTATCATAAAAATAATTTTGACCTCACAGTTGTCCTGAAAGAATTTGGTGGGGGGGACATGCAAAGTTTCCCAAGTGACACTTTGAGAACCCCTGTTGTGTGGAATTCTGTCATACGTGTGCATTTACTGAAGGCACCCACGTACCCAAATCTTATAGTATTCTTTGGAATTAAGTCACAGTGTCCAAGTATTCAAACCTATTTTTTACTTTTAATCTTCATTATGAAGACAGGGAACATGATATCGGACAAGAAATTGATGACAGAGAACTAGGGTTGGTGGTGTTCTGGACCTAATTTTATGGACTTGAAAGAGCCGATTATTGAAGATTCAGGAATTTTGCCTGTTGTTAAGCCATGACTAGCCTGCAGTTGGCCATGGTGGGAGTATTTCTACCATGGAAATAGGCAAGTGCTACAAAGAAGGCATTTTTCTTTTCAGAGAGCTGGTTTAACAGACCGCTCCTGAGTACATCATACAGTAGAGATCCAGAATGGCAGCCCAAGGCATCACCCATCCCGCATGCTTTTCCTTTTGGCTAGGATAGTAGATTTTTGTTTTTTTGCTTTATTTTTGTTTTGTTCGTAGTGGCTCAGTCTAAGTACATTTATGTAGGCAGGCAAGTTCCATATTTCCACCTCCCCATCACCTAGTTCTTTTTGTCCTAACCCCCCAGTCTGATTCATACATTTTTATAGACTCCTATAGGCCTCCTAGGCATTTCTGTTTGTATGTGTGGTTCCAGGTTTTCCTCCTTTGCGTGGGGGCTGGAATGTCTCTTCTGAGAAGCCCATGTCTTTTACTCCTGCCCTTGATGATACAGGGATGGTGTTTGCCAAGAGTGTTTTGGTGAAATGGTTTAGAAACTACAGCCAATTCTCTTCTTGGAGACAAAGTAGCACCAGGGCCTGGCACGGGTTATGTGATGCAGACGGTTGGCATTATTCCTTGTGAGGATTTACTATTATTTGGAAATTAATGATGGCACCATATTTTGGGGAGGGGTGGGTGGGGAGCTGTGATTTACGAACCTCTCTCTTACCATCTGTTCCTTTGCTTCAAAGCACTGCTTTTCACAGCCTTAGAAGCTGAGGGAAATTATGTTAAATCGCCACACATTTTCTTTAAAGTTTCATTTTAAAGAAAAACAAAAGAAAGCTTTTAAGTAACTAGCTCTTCTGTAGGTCAATACACCACAGATAGCAAACCAGGAAAAAAGGAGATTTTGTTTGGATTTGTTTTTAATTAAGATCTAAATCATGATTCTCTTTGAATGGAATGGAAAGGGACACCAGCTCTGAGACCTATTTGATAAATTTTGCAATATCCCCACTGCCAGCAGGGAAATAAGAGCAGGTAGGTGTTCCAAAGGAATTCCATTATATCTGGTTGTCAGAGGCCAACACCAGCCCAAGTCAGGAAATCTTACTATTTCTATCTTCCTGCCTCCAGGAACAAAACAGATTATACTTGTCTATCCCTGCTAGTAGAAAACTTTTATGAATCCTGTCCTTAAAAAGTTCTCTGAAAACCCACCTCTCCACCTAGCTAATTCTTGGGCCCATATGCTCTGATTTTATGCATTTCAGATACCCGAGTCCGCTTTTATATATGAAGTTAAAGAAGATACTGATGATTCACTTTACATTAGGATTCTTATAGGGATTCCATCAAGTAATAAACTCCTATAATAAATTTGAAATGACATCTAGTCTTTAGAAATTAAATGTACCCTCCACTTTTCAGGAACATGTTTATTTTATAAAGCAAGGCACACACCTGTCTTTAACCATCTTTACTTGGGACGATTTTCTTAGATGTAAATTCTCTCTATTTATTTAAAGACTCTTTTAGACTCTTTAGATTATTTCTTAAGTAGTTATAGAAAACAATTTATGTTTTTACAGCACTTGTGGCTTCTTTTATGAGTATCAGGTGTGCAGAGTTGGATTTATCGCACTCCTTAGTGGCTGGGTCAGTGTCATTGCTGGTCCACGTAGGACCCCTCTCTTGTGCTACTAATATATTTATTTTCCTACCCACCTTGCTTCCCATTCCTTCCGGCCTAGACAGGGAAATAGAGCCAGGACGTATGACAGAGTAAGCCACAGAGGTACGAATTGTGGTTTTACATGGGGCCATCAGAGAAAGGCTTCTTTGGACAAAGACCAGAAGGATATATGGGGGAGGAATATTCAGGACTGAGAAGAGCAAGTACAAAGATCCTGGGGCTGGGGTACACCTGCTGTGTTTGAGGAGCAACATGGAGGCCAGTGTGGTTGAAACAGTGAGCTGGAGGAGATGCAGAAATTAGAAAGGCAACTTTAGGCCCTTTTGAGAACTTTGGAGGACTTTGATTCTGGGGAACTAGTGGAGGGTTTTGAGACAAAGAGTGATGTGACTTGGCTGACTTTCAGAAGGAACATTCTGACTGCAGTGTAGTCCTTATGGGAGCAAAGAAGGGTTAGAAGCAGGGTGACCAGTTAAGAGGCTGCTACGGTGATCCAGGAGAGAGATGGTGGTTTGGATCAGCACGGTAGCAGTGGAAGTGTCAGGAGACTAGGCATATTTTTAAAGAAGCAACAAAATTTACTGATGGCTTGTATGTGGGATGCGAAAGAGAGTAGAGAACAAATGGAAGGATGGAGGTGGCCACTTACTAAGAGAGTGAACACCTTAGTGTGAGCAGGTTTGGTGTGGTGATAAGGAGTGCAGATTTGGAAATACCAAATTTGAGATGCCTATTAGACATCCAAGGGAAGATGCTGGAGTAGGCAATTGGATATATAGTCTGAATTTCAATTTGGGGATCATCAATGTATAATTAGTGCTTGGAACCATGAGATTGGATGAGATCATCAAAGCTGTGAATGTAAGTGAATATAGAAATGGTCCAAGGACCTTGCTCTGGCTCACATTCCCACCTCAGGGCCTTTGCACTTACTGTTCTTTCTGCTTGGAACACTGTTTCTCCAAATAGTTGTGTGGTTTACTTCCTTATTTCATTCAGATTTGTGATTAATTTTTGCTCCTTTAGAGAGTCATTCATCTGGTTCAGAAAGTATGTCAGAAAATTAGTACAACAATTCCAGTTGCAATTCATGAGGTCAGTATGAGGGAGAGAATTAGAGCTATGTATTGTTTTTCATTTTCTTTTTTAGGCCGTATCAGTGGATTCCCCAGAGCATTGTGCTGTAGGACTTATTTAGACAAAATGTTCATACCATTGATCACCAAATTTCTCCCTGATGGACAGGCTCGGAAGGAATGTGGGAAGGACCTCCTCCTCTGTGCCTTAGACTGCCATTCCTTAAATATTCCTATTTATCTTAACAACTGAGTATTTTAATATCTACTGATGTTCTGAAGCCACATCTCAATAGTATCATATCAGAGTGAATTTTACTGTTTCATTTTAAGTTCCATTTGAGTGACTTTAACTTGTACAGGGATTGATCCTTCTAGAGCTGCTTTTTTCTAGAAGTGTAGGAAATGGCTATAATTCTGATGTTTGGGCTTTATAATGGTTCATTGTCTCCACTTTACAAGTGAAGAAACTAAAGCTCACAGAGGGGCTTATTCAAGGCCATGCAAATAATAAGTGGTAGAGCTGGATTCAAACCCAGGTCTGATGGGCTCTGTCCTATGTCTGCCACTCCATTCTGGGCTTGTGCTATAGAATCCCAGAACTAGAGAAGAACTTCAAGAGGTCAGATAATCTGAACTTCCTCTCACTAAAGAAATGTTCATCCAATGTCTACATGAATGATATCTGTAATCATATTTCTTTTATTTCCAACTAAAACAGACCACATATTTCAATTTCTTTTCTTACTGTAGCAGTAACATACAAATGTATAAATATTTTGGAATATTATAGCAATGAGAGCATAATTTTTAAATCTTCTCAATCCCTGCCCCCCCCACACACAAAATAGAGCAAAGAGATAGCCAAAATAAAACACATGAGTATCATCAACAAATGAAGCTGACATAGTATCCCCCAAAATCATAAAATCAGGTTTTAAGAGGGATAAGCCATTAACAGCAACAAGGATATGCATGATATTAGCAATAATTTAGCAGACAGGAGTGGAGGGCAGAAACAAGAGAGCTGATGTACTTGAGAATCTTAAAAGTCCTCACTGGAAAGTAGCCCAAACCAGGGGAGAGGTTTTGTGTACCATCCTGGAGGGTCCATGAGAAGTTCTAGAGGGGCTGGAACACGGGTTTCCCTTGAACTCTTAAAACTTCCTTCCAGGATAGTCCCTTAGTAGAAACAAACTGCTGAGAACAGAACCCAAACCAAGCAATGTAAAGACAAGGGAAAGAGAAGGTATGCGTGAAAAGGAGGAGGAGCATCGGGGTAAGAGATCCCAGGGAACAAGCTGCCTTATGTTTTGAAAACTACATGAAAAAAGAGGGTGTTGTCAGAAAAGTTAGAGGTTCTTGAGCTGCACACATATTTAAGTTCAGAAAAACTAATTTTACATAAAAATAAGCAACAGGAAAGATCAAGGTGTAATTCTATACAAAGTTACTGTAAGAAAGTAGAATTGCGGAACGCCTGGGTGGCTCAGTCATTAAGCGTCTGCCTTCCACTCAGGTCATGATCTTGGGGTCCTGGGATCAAGCCCCACATCGGGTTCTCTGCTCAGCAGGAAGCCTGCTTTTCCTTCTTCTGCTCCCCCTGCTTGTGTTCCCTCTCTTGCTGTGTGTCTCTCTGTCAAATAAATAAAATCTTTAAAAAAAAAAAAAGAAAGAAAGTAGAATTGCCCCACTGACAATGAAAGAGTGCTAGAAAGACAGGCCCATCTACCCTTCAAATAAAACTCTAACCCACTATTTCTAAAAAGCTGAAATATACAAAGAAAATTATATAGTATGAGAAAGAAAATGTATACCTAAAAATTAAAGACTTCAGAATGAGATTATATTACTCAGGAAACGATAAGAAATAAAAGAGAAAAAAAAAGATTCAAAAAGAGGGTTTGACAGCAAATGATTAATTTTGAAGACAGAAAAAAAGATCCAGCATACATATTATAAGAAATATACAGGGTCCCAAAGAAGAACATCAAAACAAGGGAACAAAAGAAATAGTAAAACTACAATTTAAACAATTTCTAAGACGATTTTTTGAAATTACACATTGCAAGTGCACATTACCTACTTGAGAAAATTGACCCAGAATGAGCAATAATGAGGCAAAAATTAGTAAAATTATTAGACTTCCAAAGAATCAAAAACTTTAGGCATCAAGGCAAAAAGACCAAATCACCTATAAGAGAAAGCAAATCAAGCTGTCTTCAGACTTTCCCACAACGGTGCTTCCTAACAGAAGGAAATGGTGTAACATCTTTAAGATACTTATGGAGGGAAGTGTGTGGTAAGGGTTTTATATACAGCTAAAATGACTTTCAAGTGAAAGGCGCAAACTGCATGAGCAAACTCAGTGACCTGGGGAATTTTTTTCTTCTGAGTTTTTTTCTGAGGAATCCGCTAGAAAGCAAATTCCAGTCAACTGAAATAAGTAAAGAGCCATTGCCATATGGTTTGACAGTAAGTGCTAAATACATATTTTCTTGTGGAACTAAGATCAAATGGGACTCAGAAAGGAGAAAGTATAGTAATCTCCATATGCTCTCACAATGTAGATACAGTACAACTGTAAAAATGTAAGAAAAGTATAAAAATATGACCTATAAAGAGGATATTAAACAGTCTTCAAGAACCATATTTTTGGTGGAAGAATTGCTATTTTTAACTGAGATTGTTTCATATACCAGGTGAGATAAAGCACATGCGCCATTATGTGGTATTTTAATTCTGTAATCTCTTGTGTCCTCAAGAATCAGCATTCTAGGGGTGAAAGAAAGTCAGCACACATATCAGGTAGAAGAGGTTCAGTAAAAATGCTGTAATAGTGAATGTGAATTGGAAGTATCAGACCCATGTGCACAGAAAACGCTTAGGAGTGATAAACAATCCAGTAGCAATGACGTCCGTAAGACCCAGATTGTGATCTTGAAATGCTATTTTCCAAGAAAGGGAAACAAAGAATTCCTGGGAAAATAGATGATTTTAGGTCTGGGCAGACTATGTATGAGATGAGCCTAGGACACTGGTCATACTGGTTAGCAAGTAAGCTAAAAGACTTATTAAGTTTATGTCTAAAGGATGTAGGAACTAACTTAAAGGTGTTCCCACTGGACCAAGATTAGACAATATGAATTCAATAAAAATAATTTCAGTGGATTGAAGCTCAACAGATTTATTTAAATCCATGAGTTCATAAGGATATTAAAAAACCAATTTGCCATCTATGGAGAATAATAAAGAACCACTCATTATTTTAAAAACTGGTAAATAGTGGGAAAGAAAGTCATTTTATCCTACCTTCCTACATAAACTATACCCTGGGTAAACAAACAATAGATGAGTAAAAGTTTCTCTTTCTAGAAATATTCCAACTAATACCTAAAGAGGGAATGATTGAATTTGAATATTACTATTTTTCAACCCTAATGAATGTAAGTTTTACACATCACTGGCTGCTAACATCACAAAAAGAGATCACCATACATCATGTAGCTCTGATGGAAGGATGCAACACCGTCTGTGTATTGTCTTGCCAAAAATTAAACCTGATGGTCAACCCTGTAGATCCATGGAGATGCAATCAGCAAATCCAGATAGTGGGAAACTCTGTGGGACAAGCAGCTTGTTTTCTTCAACAAATAAATTACATGAAAAAAAATGTAGAGGGACAGAGGGGCTGGCTTATAGAGAGGTAAAACTGAAGTGTTTAGGGATGTCATCATCAGGTTTATAAGACCATAAAGGAAAGCTCTGAGGTGGTTACCGTAAAAGTGAGGACAGTGGTTACTTTTGAGGGGTGGGGAGAAAATTGTGATTAAGATGGACATGTAGAGGGCTTATGAGTATCTGGCAAACTTCTGTTTCTTGACCTGGATCATGGCTACAAAACATTCACCTTATACTAGTTTATTAAACTAAGCATTTATTTTAATCTGTTTTCTGTATCTATTGTATTTTATAATTGAGAAGGTTTTTTAAAAAAAATTAGTGTAACCAGGGGTGCCTGGGTGGCTCAGTCAGTGAAGCATCTGCCTTTGGCTTAGGTCATGATCCCGGGGTCCTGGGATTGAGCCCCGATTCAGGCTCCCTGCTCAGCGGGGAGTCTGCTTCTCTCTCTCCCTCTGCCCCTCCCCACCACTCATGCTCTCTCTCTCTCAAATAAATAAATAAAATCTTTAGAAAAAAACTATTTTAACAAAAGTTTTTGTTTATCTCCTCCATAGTTTTTGTGCACTCTCCTAAAGAGCCCCACCACATTGGGCAGGCAGACCTGCAAGCATGCAGGCCTTTATTAGTTCATTCCACGATTATTTCTTGAACAACCAATTCTTGTGTAGGCATCAGAGAAGCACTGAACCCAAGATGAGGCAATTATAGTACCAAGTATAATATGGGAGATGCTATGTAGACAAAGTGTTACAAGAGTACAGAAGAGTGGGAATTTATTTCTGGTTGGGATTAGCAAAAGCATAACAGGGCAATAGCACTTCAGCTGAATCCTATAACATGAATAATGCATGTTCTTTTCTAAAACCATCAATCCATATAGAAAGAATATTTATAACTCACTGCCTTGATAACTATTCATCCTTAACCCTTATATTCTGGTTTCCATCGTTCAACACAACCCATTGAATCCCACTGAAACCCATTCAACACAACCCACTGAAACCCAGTGCTTGAGGGTCTTTGGTCATTTCTTAATGACTTTTCCTTAGGCCTTACCCTCCATAAACTCTGCCAAATTCATCATTGTTGAGTATGGCCATCTTCTAGAAACCCTTTTCTTCCTTTTCTTCTGAACCTTTGGGGTACCCTGATCTTCCCCCTATCTTGCAACTGTCCCTTTAGTGTCCTTTGGCTGCTTTTTTCCACTCCCATGCTTATGCCCTCTGCCTCTCTCTGTATTCCCTTGTCATGCTTCACCTGCCACCCTATATGGTATTAACATTGTGGTATCTATCAGATTCCTGCCCTGTGGGAACCCCAGACGTGTACTTCTGACTCACTGCTCATTATTTCTTTCTGGATGTCCTTCTGTCACCTCAAAATTGAGATGCCCAAAATTGGACCCACTTTTTCCCCCAGACCAAATCCTCCTCCTAACCTTACCAGTTCCATTAATAGCCCCTCCATCTCCCTGGTCTTAACTTAGAGTCTTCTACTCATCCCTATCTGCCCAGTGGATATATTGTGTCCCAAACTTGGAAAGCTTCTGTTTCTCTTGATCAGGAGTAATTGTGTACTCTTTAGAACTGCTTCATGTGCAATGGACTTCATCCAAACCCGATGAGAAGCTTTCCTCTGGTGGCTTAATCGGCATAAATCCACCCTCCTTCTTTGCTGGGCCGTGCTGTGTCTGCATATCCTTTGGTGATGGCATTCTCGGGTTCTATCCTAGGCACTTCATACCACCAGCTTCGGTGAAGAGTACCGAGTTTAACATGACCATCAACATTAAGGAGCTGAAGATGAACAAAGTTGCGAATGTTTCTTCGGTGAAGGTGGAGGCTGTCAAACGTGGACAGTCCCATAGTTAACCCCTAAGGCTTCTGTTCCCTTGCCGTACTGATACTTGTCAGGTTATTTTTTTATTTTGCCGAGGAAATGGGCTAAGTTTACCTTGATTTAAAAAAAAAAAAAAAGAGGAGTGGGATGCCTGGGTGGCTCAGTCGGTGAAGCGTCTGCCTTCGGCTCAGGTTATGATCCCAGGGTCCTGGGATCGAATCCCCCATCCGGCTCCCTGCTCAGTGCACAGTCGGCTTCTCCCTCTGCCCCTCCCTGCTCCTCTCTAGTCGTGCGCTCATGCACTCTCTTTCTCAAATACATCTTTAAAAAAATTTTTTTTTTAATTTTTAAAAAAGATGTATTACAAGCACATGCACTATTGTTTGTCCTAGAGGTAAATGTTTAGGTTGAAGTACTTCATCTATTTATCTGTTTGTTCATTCAACGAGCGTTACTGAAAGCTGACTTTGGTGCTAGATGCTTTCAGTCGGGTGAATGGTGTGGTTCCTGCCCCCAAGGAGTTCACTTTCTAGGCCACGCTTGTACTATCTGTCTGCTTGCTTAATGTTTATGAGCCCTGAGGATATAGTCGCTCACTCATTCATCTTGCCATGCACTGCCTTTCCAGTCTGCTCCTGTCCCATATCCATTTGCTGATGAGTTTCAGTGTGTTTTAGATTCCTTGCTTGACCTTCACAACTACAGTCAATAGATAATTATGGAGTTCCAAACATAGTACAAGCACTGTGCTAATGCTTGAGAATACTGTCATAAACTGCTAGCGTGATCCCTGCCCTCTGGGTCTCCTGTTAACATTACCCGGGTGTCCATACTATCTTTGCCCTCTAGGAGTTTGTGTTCAAAAAGCTGAATCCTATAACATGAATAATGCATGTTCTAAAAGTACTACGGCTGTAATCACGATCAATCCAAATTGTTTTAGTTTTCTTTTGCTTCCTGCATAGACAGGTTGCTTCCAAGAAGGGAAATAATAAGTTGCATAAAAATGCTTCTCAAAAACAGGAGTTTGGGGTACCGTTTACATAGGAAAACCACTGCAGAGCTTGTCAGCTAGGCTTCTTTTTTGGCAAATCACAATCCTGATACCGGTCAACCTTATTACAACAGTGTTGTAAATAATACAGCTACACAAACAAGGCAGTAATCAGCTACTACTGAATGCCATGTAATTTCTCTACCTTTAAAAAATCTGTAGGAAAGGGGGTGGGTGGGAAGAAGATGACAGGGATTTTTTTTTTAAGTGCCATGGATAATCAAGAGTGTTTTTTAAAAACGGCCTCTAAATATATGCCTGTGTCCCCTTAAATCTGTCATGATAAAACATCTCATTTTAGTTGATGTATGACAAGGAAGCAATCACCGTTAATCAGAAGGACACATTTCCATTTGCTTTATGAAAGAGAAGGTAGATGAAGGTCATGAATAAGAAAACAAAGCAGCTTGTGATTCGTGATGTTTGGGGTTTCTTTTGAAATTCATCTCCTTAGGAAGTTCATAATCCATCGTTGTCTTCTCTCGAGGCTTCATCCATCCAAATTTGCCAGAAGTCCTTGTCAGTGAAGACGGACATACTTTGTCTTCTCTCCTGAGTAGAGAAATAGGTTAATTTGCTCTGGGTTCTTTGACAAATTCAGGCCTTAAAAGTGTAAAATCTCAGAATTTCTGGCTCTAGATATCCCTTTAGGGGGTACCAACTCCATCCTCTGTGTGATAAAATTATACCTGCAAGATTAACATTCCAGCCGGTCACAGCCATGCCCATGGGAAACTAGGAGGGCAAAGGACTAGAGGCTTAGTGCTTTATTAGAAGCAGACATCAGGAGCCTCTTTCTACTCTCCGCTCTCTGCATTTTAACACATGTAACTGTTTAAGTGCCTAGCAATAACTAGGTGCCTGGTTAAAGCTTTACCTTCCTTGGATATCACCTTTCATTAAAGGAGCACATTTTCTGGCTTTTGGTCTGTGGTTGGAGTTGGGGAGCGAGGTGATGCAGGCCTAGCTTTGGAGCCATTAGATCTGGCTTCATGCCCAAACATTTGTAGAACCTTCCACAAGTCAGTATGATACCCCTTTGTGCTGTGGACTATTATCAGCTGGCTGGTATGGTCTCTATTCCAAAAGTTAAAACATAATTTGTGAAATAGAGAAAATCTTGGCACTGGGGATCCAGTACAGATTTCTCAAGAGGCATGTAGATTATTTGTTCTAAAATCCAAAGATGGTACTCTTTGAATCCACCAAGGTCATGATGCCCCAGGACACTGAATTTGTAAATACCACGATGCCTAGGCATCTTGGGATAATTTTATGACCTAGCATTTAGCTCATCCAAAGCCTTTTATTATCATTGTCATTATTGTTATCATTTTATTATTTAAACTGGGGAAGTTAAAGAATTGTTAAGCTATAGAACTCTAAAGGGCTCCCAAAGGGCTGAGGGAGAGCACTCAGGGAAGAACAAATATGGAAGGTGGGCTCCTGCCCACTCTTTGGAGAGAGTGTAGTTGCAGCCACTGGTGGAGAAGTTCTCTAGGTTACTCAGGACAGAGCTGATCCACAGTCATCAGAAAAAAAAAGAAACAACCCACTAGGGCATGAAAAGCTAGTTATCTTATTCTCTTGTAGAAACAAAGATGGCAGCCTGGAATGGTTGCTTAGCAGCAGGCTCTTTTGAGTATGCTTCCTTCCTGGAGCTTTGCAAAAATCAGACTGTAGCAGGCTTTTTCCTGGAACAAGCTGTGGACCCAGTGCCAGTGGCTGAGGAACTTTGTGGTGGCTATTTGGGGTCTGCATGAAGCCAAGCTTTACAAATCCTATCATCAGCAAGCCACTTGAGAGAGACCCCACTTGGTGCCACTTGAATCTGGCTCACCCACGATGTGAGTTCCCTGCCCACACTCCTTTTGGTGTGGCAGAACTTTGTAATCTACAATTATAATTTTCTTTTTGTGTATTCCCCTCTTTAGTGTTCTTTGGTCAGTTTTTTCTTCCCCCCTAGGAAAACAAACTCCAAATTTGAATATTCTCCCAAATTGCTATTCTTTTTCCAACTATTAGGCCAAATTTGACAGGAAATCATGCTTAAATGACTGTTAAACTTCTTTGAACTGATTTTTCAGATAAAACAAGAATCTCGACCATGAAACTGATCCAAAAGAAAAATCTCTGGATTAGTTAAGACTGTTTGCCTATGAGGGAAACATCATTGATTGGGCTGGAGAGAACAAAAGGTGGGGGAGATTTATAAAGTGTCTAAGAGAACCTGTGGGAAAAGGCCCTGGGCCTTGCCAGGTACTGAAACCAGGCACTCAAAACCCCCAGGGCCCTCTATCTGTCTTTTATTTATGATGCTTGCAAAATGTCTGAGTTTTTCCTCCTTTTCTGGAGAAAGAATGTCTCTGTCTCACAGTCTTAGCATTTGTCTGTTTACTTACTTCTTGACTTAATTACTTAATGCATTTCTCAAGTGCCTAGCCCAAACTGCACTAAAATTTTGCTGACTTCTTAGAACCAATGTGAAGTTCGCCAAAGAAAGACTCTCATTGGTCTAGCTTGATTATTTGTCTTCTCTGAGTCTAATCTGCTATGTCAGAGGGGCAGAGTCATATCTGGTACAGGCAAGGCAGTTGGGAGTCCACATTGGTGGACAAGGGAGGTGATCAATGTAAGGTAGGAAAACACCCCAAAAAGGATCTCCAACAAACACTGAGGGAGTGCCCATGCCATTTAAAATTTCTGATAGTTGGGGCATGGGCGCTGATCCCCTAGAGAAGATCTACAACCCTCTTTTACTTTAGCAGGGCAGACTTTATTTTTCTATTTTTTTTAAAGATTTTATTTATTTATTTGACAGAGAGAGACACAGCAAGAGAGGGAACACAAGCAGGGGGAGTGGGAGAGGGAGAAGCAGGCTTCCTACCAAGAAGGGAGCCCGATGCGGGGCTCGAACCCAGGACCCTGGGACCATGACCTGAGCCCAAGACAGACACCCAACGACTGAGCCACCCACGTGACCCAAAAATGAATTTCTGATACCCAAACTGCCAGTGGTTTTGATGTGAAAGTCAAAAGGTGTCTTAATGTAACACCCAGGATGCCTACAACAAGCTCAGACTTACTAAGGATGAAAGGTGCAGGACATACTCATGGGGGAATATAAGCCTGGAAGACCTGCGGGAAAGGCAGACCAAAGAAAGAGTAGGACATGCTGAAAGAAATAATATTTGGGTTTTAAAGCTTATACCAGATCAAACAATGAAGTATAGAAGATTCTAAGAGAAACCAAAAAGAAATATCATGTGACTTTCAATAGTTCCAACAAGAGCAAGAAGATAGAGAAGGAAGAGGAAACTGTCTTTTGGATCTAAATGAGCAATGCCTGACAGATGTCAGAGAAAACTCAGCTTGGCTTGATCTCTTTGGGTTTTTATTTTCTCTGTCAAGGAAAAAGAAGAGCCTGGTTGGAACTAAACTGGATGTCCCAGGCAAGTCTCCTTGAGTTGAAAGAACCTACCCAAGCTGGCTAAGAACAGGTGGTTACAGGAATACTACAAAAATGTCACTGAATTGATGGAGTCAAAACAAAATACAGCCAGATCTCAGGAAACTAGGAAAACTAGCAAAACTAAGAAACTAGCAAAAAAGAGCGCCCTCTCCAGGTCTCAGGGAAAAGTGCCTTATTCAGTGGTTTCAACCTATTGGACCCAACTCTCTCTTTTTATAGAAAATATTCTCGGGCGCCGGGGTGGCTCAGTTGGTTAAGCGACTGCCTTTAGCTCAGGTCATGATCCTGGAGTCCCAGGATCGAGTCCCAGGATCGAGTCCCAGGATCGAGTCCCAGGATCGAGTCCCGCATCAGGCTCCCTGCTCGGCAGGGAGTCTGCTTCTCCCTCTGACCCTCTTCCCTCTCATGCTCTCTGTCTCTCATTCTCTCTGTCTCAAATAAATAAATAAAATCTTTAAAAAAAAAAAAAGAAAAGAAAATATTTTCACAACATCTGTTTTCTTATCTTAAAATGAACTTCACAGATAATATAACCTACCTAAACACTAATTCAAAATGAAATTAATATAATGCCCTAACTGAAATATGAAAGGGGATGGCAAGGGATGTAATTTATCTAAAACAAAAAGATATAGTATAATCTCTAAATGTTAAGACGGGAAGAAAAATGAAGCAGCCATGCATTTGTAGAATCACCATCAATGCAACAACTTTCAAATCTAAACTATTGTGGTCAGATTGTACCGCCAACATGATTTTCCAAAAGGGTGAGTCTTCCAGTTACCAACTGCAGTATGACAAATCAACACTCAGTGAGCCCCAAGCAATCATTTATGATGTTTCTAGATCCTATGGGCCAGGAATTCAGGAGGAGCACAGAAAGAAAGGCCCTTTGCTGTTCCATGATATCTGGGCCCTCAACGGAGAGGACTCCCAGTGGCTGGCCCCGGAACAGCCAAAGCTGGAAGAACCACTCTCAAGATGGCTATACTTCACTCACTTTCCTGGACCCTGGGCCAAAAGGTCAAGGACTAGACTGCCTACAGAGGGTGATCTAGCTTGGTGATCTCGGGGTGTTCAGACTTCTTACGTGGCAATCAGGGCTCAAAGGACCAGTGTCCCAGGAGATGCCACATGGGCCTTTACAACTTAGTCTTGAAAGTCCCACAGCATCATTTCTGCCATACTCTTGATCAAAGCAGTCATATGAGGTGGGGGTAGAAAGTGGGGAGGGTATGATGAGTATGGAGATCCCACTTGTGGATGGGAAGAGTGTCAAAGAGTTTGCAGCTATGTTTGAAACCACCATGGTGACTGACTTAGCAAATTTCCAACAGAACAAACTGTGGCCTTTCTCTGGTTTACATAACAGATACATTCCTGGAAAATTCAGTATGTATTAAAACCTTGTAAACAATATGTTTGTGTATATGTAATGTGTAGTTAGATTCTAGGCTTGAGCTTTATACACATCATCCAGCAGTAGTTTTGAAAGTCCCATGGGACACAGGATGCTTCTTGGTCATATATAATACTCCTGTACATTTAAGGATGCTCAGTATGCTTGCCCTTTGCCCACTAAATGCCAGTATTGCATGCCTTGGTCATTATCTCTCACCTGCAGACTGGTTCCCTCTGCTTACTCGGCGCATTGCCTATGGATCAAAATGGCAATCTCAACCCTGCATCTATGAGCCTTTCAGCTTCTCTCTTTTATGCAGCTGGGTGATGATGATGATGATGATGATGATGATGATGGTGATGGTGATGATGATGATGACGATGACAATGAAACCAGTGGCTCACATTACCAAGTACTCATGTTTTGTTTTGTTTCGGTTTTTTAAAGATTTTATTTATTTGACAGAGAGAGACATAAGAGAGGGAATACAAGCAAGGGGGGGTGGGAGAGGGAGAAGCAGGCTTCCCACCGAGCCGGGAGCCCAATGTGGGGCTCGATCCCAGGACCCTGGAATCATTACCTGAGCTGAAGGCAGACGCTTAGCAACTGAGCCACCTAGGCGCCCCCAAGTACTCATGTTTTGCCAGGGATTATGTTATGTACCATCTCCCCGTACACTGACTACAACCCAAAAGCAAGTATCACTGTCTTTGTTTTTCACTTGAGGAAACTGAGGCTTATACAGTTTAAGTAATTTGCACAAGATCACAAAGCTAGAAATTGGAGAACCAAGAAGTACAATTTTTCTCCCAGGCCTATGGACAACTTCAGATGATGTTGTGACTCCATCCAATTAGCTTTGGCTGTGGAGAGAGAAGTAGTGTTGTGTGTGTAATTGGGAACATTTCCCTCTGAAGAGGGCTATGGGCAGGCAGGCACCATGATCAGCATCTCCAGTACAATGAACAATAGGAAATTGAAGCTCAAAATAGATGTGGAAATTGTAAAAGAACATTATCAGCCTGCTCTTCTGGGCCAGATAAATTACCTTCCAAACTCTGAGAGAAGATGGCGGAATCACTACCAATAATCTTTGGGAATCCTGGGGAGCAAAGCAAACATAGTTCTAATATTGAACAAAAGGAAGAGTGTGGAGCCTTTAAACTTCAGCTGGATGCAAAATTCTAGATCATGTTATGAGAAGGGAGACATCCAGAGACCCAGTGATCTATTCATTGTTACCTGGAGAGGTATCTGCATTGTTTTCTCCACACCATTAGGGAGGCCAGGTGTCCCTGCTTTGACCACCCTCCTTGTCTCTACTGGTCCACATTCCCAGAACTGCACTCAGGATATTATCCATGTGACTCACAGAACCACTCAGTTACATCCAGTGGGAGAGCTTTGAAGATCTGTGATTCAACTGAAGAAAATCCTAAGCCTTAGAAATGTTTTATGCACCCACACATCTGCTAATGAGTTGCCTTCATTTAGCAAGAAAATAGTTTATAAAATCTATTTGTATGATCTTTAAAAATGGGGAAAATAAAATATGAACTATAAAAGACAAGGAAGAAAAATATCTTGCCATTCCGTAATTTAATTGCAACCAACTGGATTTCTCTCTTCTTAGCTTTTTTTTTTTTTTAAACAAAACAAATTTATAATATAAATGTTTTTTTGGCACGTAACATATCCTGCTTTAACATTGCATATATGTTTTATAAAAGTGTGTTTATAAAAGCCTTTGAGTGTTTCTTGGAAATATAACAACATTTTTAGAAAGAAGTGTTATTGAGGTGTTGTTCTCCAAATTAAAAAAAAAAAAACAACAACAGCCTGAACATAACATATTTTATGCCCATGTAACATATTTTATGTAAAAATATGGTCATGTTGGTGGGGGGAAATGCAAAAGATGAACAGATGTAAAGAAAATTCATATTCCTGTTTGCTTTCGGACCATTGATTCTATGGCAAACAATGTCTCTAATGTTTTATGTTTTCCTTGAATGGTATTTTCACAACATATATGATATCTTATTCACACAAGTGCCCTTGTATGGTATCCTTCATCATATCTCAGTAGTCATTTGGACCCTTTCAGGACCCAAGCCCTGGACAGGAGTCAAGCACTCGAGGCACACCAACCTAAGTTTCTGAGATTTCCTGCCCAGGGGAACCTGGTGTCATTATTTAAGGAATGTCCATCCAGGAAGATGTTCTGAAAAATCGAGTATCTCTCCAAGGAGCATCAGATTCCCATGGATGCAGAAGGACCCCTTTGGTCCATCTGGTCCATCAACCTGTCTCCAGCTGGATGCAAACTGTCCCGTGCAAATGAGTGGGTTTCCTAAATTCTTTCCAGCTCTGTTCTTCTAGACCAGCGTTATCCAACGGAACTTCATGCAGTGATGGAAATATTCTGCATCTGTTCTAATTTGGTAGCCACTAAATTCATGTGGATGTTGAATACTTGAGGCGTGACTATTGTGACCAAAGAATTGACTTTTCAATTTTAATTAATTTAAATGTAAATAGGCTCATGTGGCTAGTGGCTACTTATATTGACCTATTGGCCATGCAATTCTAGAAATTTTGCAAAAAAAAACCCCAAACAAACAAGAAACAACCCCCCCCCAAAAAAAACCCCACAAAAAAACAGAAACACACAAAAAACCCAGAGGTGAATATAATCAGAGTTCTGTCTGAGTTGAATAAAACTTCTAGGATTACTTGGAAAGTTGCCTTTTACAAGAAGCTAATTAACACTTGAAATAAACTCTACCATTAGGCACCGTCTAGGAGCCAGGCAAGGTGTGAGCTAAAAGCTTTGGCAGTATTCTTTTATTTTACTATTTTATTTAACCCTCATAATATCCTTATGAGTTAAGTATTATTGTCTGTACCCACCTTTTTTATTTGCAGATTTTAAAAAAAAAAAAAACCCATGGCTTAGAAAAATTAAGACCACAGCTTGTTCTTGGCAGAGGGAGGCTTTGAACTCAAGCCTGAGCACAGTGCCTGTGTGTCTTGTTTCATATTCTTCTTAAATACCTTGTCAGAATTCATACTTCCTTCTAACCAGAAATTCAAAAGGCCCCACTGACTGGATAAAACAAAGGTTTTTTCTGGAAAGTGCCATTTCCAATGAGACTCTCTTTTAAGATTCTAAGCTCTGTCTTAGGTGACCCTAAGACTGAATTTGTAACTGCTTGAAATGTCTACTAGCCCCTTGGTCGCCCACTTTTCCCAGTCCAAAAGTTATAAAAATAATTCATGGCCTCCTGAGGTGCTAGAAAACACTGCTTTTGCATTTCGTCTCATCACATGACAGTCCAATTTAGTGGTACATCACCAGCTATTGTCTCAAAGATGTCTTATGCATAAGGACATTATACTAGTAACTAGCAGACTATTAATCTTTGGAACCTCTGTTTTGTCATCAGTAAAATGGGCATAATAGTAATTCCCACATTAGCAGTCCCTTTCTGTGGATCAGTGAAAGAGTGTATTTGAAATGTTTAGCATGGTGCCTATATAAAGCAAGCGCTCAGTGAATGTTAAGGCTAGTGTCATTATTACTCTGTATCCACTTCAGTTCATGCTGGGCCAATTGTTAATTTCTTACCTGAGTTTTACTAGAGGGAAAGAGATAATGGCAGTAAAAAAACACATGGATCGAAATCAACAAGATGACTTATCAAATGACTTTTTCTCCCTCCTGAGAGGCAGATACCAATCAACCCAGCACGTGAATTGCTGGTTGATATATAATGGGGGAAAACCTTAAAAAAATGCTATTTTCCCTTGAAATTAATAGAATGCACACGGAAGAGGAGACTCTTTCTGAGATTTTTTTCTCCCCAGCATGGCTTACATTCTTGACTATTTACTATTTACCTTTGGGTTGCAACTGCCAGTGCTGCTCTGATATGTAAAATATAAAGAAAGGTCACATGGTAGGTTAGAAACAGTCTCTGGCAGAACCAAAAAGCCTGGGTCTGATTCCCAACTCTGTGGTCTCATACAAAGTACTTGAATTCTCATTCAGTCCACTTGTGAGATGAAGAATTTAAACTCCAAGAATTCTCCCACGTTACCTCATTATAATGCTGGTTTTCAGTGTCCAGTGCACCAACCATGACTCAGAAACTACTTTATCAACAGCCATTTAGTTACATCTGGGTGAGTTTAGGGTGATGCTAGATACTGTAATAGATAATGTTCCAAATCTGACTGGCTTAGCATGGCAAGAGTATATTTCTCATGCATGTAAACTCTGAACAGGTGCCCCTGATAAGCAGAGAGCTCCCCTCCAAGTGGTGACTCAGGGATCCAGGCTCCTCTTGTCTTGTGATCTTGCGGTCATCAATACTTGCTACAAGGTTGCTAGCTTAGGGGAAGGGTCTGGAGGCTGGCTTGTGGAGGTTATGTGGGCCGGGCCTGGGAGTGGCACATACCACTTCCACTCACATTCCTTTAGTAGAAGTCAGGCTCACCGGCACACCTAACTGCAAGGGAAGCTGGGAAGGTAGTCTGGCTGGGTGCTCAGGAGGAAGACGTCATGAGTGTGGTAAACATCTTCTTATCCATGTTAGATGATTGGTACTGATGCGCAGGTGTCTCTTATTACAGTCAAAGCAACGAAACTTGAAGTTTTAGATATTTTGGTGTCTGAGTGTTTGTGTGTCTATGGTGGGCTTGGGGATATGACATTTCTAGTAAACTTTTTGAAATATTGAAAATAGTTTAATTATTTTCTCATTCCTCTAGATTCTTAGGTCTCAGCTTCTTGCCAAAGCATGGGGAAACTCCATCCCCTGTTGCTAGTGCCTGGTGCCAAGGACACAAAGACCCTACCCCACTTTCTGGGTTCTTAGGGATCTGGAGGGAAGACTTGAGCTCCCCCGAGAGGCCAGCAAGGTCCCTTCCATTTCTGATACTCTGATAGTCTGGTACTCTCTTTGAGTTGGCTGCTGTACCCTAGGTGATATAAGGCTTAGATACAAGGGTCCCTTACCTATTGCAAGATCTAAAGCATTTCTCTTTGGCCGAGAGGAGTCTTGCATATCGTCCCAATTTTCTTGTGTGCTCCTGCCAGATTTTATTCACTGTTGTTTGACTTTTTTTCTCTTATAATTACTGTTTTATTAATTTACTTCCCTAGTACATCGAGTTTCAAGAAAACGAGTATTTTAAAATAAAAAAAAATAATATATGAATTTCTCAAGATTCATATCAATTGCAAGGAAAAGCTGTGTATGATATCACATGCAAATGTGTTCAACATTTTTAGGGTAAAGAATTTTTATAAAAAATAGAGGAAAAAGGAAAAAGAATGAGGCTTCTTTCATATTTGGAATATTTTCTTTTTCTCCCTGTAATTTTAACAGCATTCCCCCAGTTTTCTTTTTCTTTTTTTTTTCCTTAAGATTTTATTCATTTATTTGAGAGGGAGAGAGAGAGAGCACAAGCAGGGGGAAGGGCAGAGGGAGAGGGAGAAGCTGACCCCCCATTGAGCAGGGGCTCGATCCCAGAATTCTGGGATCATGACCTGAGCTGAAGACAGACGTTCAACCGACTGAACCACCCAGGCATCCCAGCATTGCCCGAGTTTTGAGGCCCTAGTAAACAGCAGACAGTAGTGACCCTGTGGTGACATTCTGCAAGACCACTTCTCTGGGTCTCAGGAGTCTCCTGTGTAAAGTGACAACAGTCGCACTTGGTTACCAAATTCTACATTGACTGAGGTTGAGATGAAGTAAGTTATAAAGCATATGGCAGAAGTGCCTGGCACGTGGTAGTGGCTTCCTCACCCTTCTTACGTGACTGGTGGAACTGCAAAGCTCAAGAAGGCTGATTCTCTGCCTTCGAAGATTCTCCAGTCCAATAGAGGACCCAGGGGCAGGAACTTCAGTCCTGCTGGGCAGCGTTCTTTAATAATACAGATGCATATAACCATTTGCCCAACTTCCATGCTTCTGAAATTACTGGTCAGAAAGCCTTCACTGAGTGTCTTTCGTATGCAGATTCCTTCCCCACTTGCTCTGCCAAAATAGAAAATAAATTGAAGACGTGGTTCCTGACCTTCAGGAGCCTCAAAGGCACTCACAGGTCAAGAGTGTTTGAGGAAATTCCTAAGTAATTTACAAACTGAACTTGAAGAGCTGGGTGGGGGGTGGGGGGAGGAGATGTGGGCCGCGCATGGAGAGTGGAGTAAGGCACATGGGGATAAACCTTCCTGGACCAAAGGAACTTTGTGCCAGACTGGGAAGGTGACAGATGTGAATTCATGACCCCAAAAGAAAGCTGTTAGAAAAAGTGCTCATGTTCCCTTTCAGCAAACCAGTTTGGCAGTGTGTATCTAGAGGCTGTAAAGTGGAAATCTGTCCTATGGAAGGAATTCTCACAATGGACAAACTCCATTGCTGGTGGGATTATAAAATGAGCCAGCCCTTTAGAAAATAGTTGAGCAGTTCCTCAAAATGTTGAACATCTAGTTACCACGTAGCCCAAACAGTTCCACTCACAGGCATATGCCTAAGCGAAGTGCAACATACCCACACTGAAATTTGTGTACAAATGTTCATAGCAGCATTATTCATAGTGGCCCCAAAGTGGAAGCATGCCAGTGTTTCCATCAGTTGATGAATGGATAAATCATGTGTGGCATCTGTACAATGGAATATTATTTGATCAGAAAAAGGAACGGAGTACTAGAACACGGATGAGCCTTGAAAACACCGTACTAAGTAAAAAACGAGTCACAAAAGGCCACATAGTATATGATTCCATTCCTATCAAATGTCCAGGATAGCAAGTCCATAGAGACATAAAGTAGATCAGTGTCTGCTAAGGGGTGGGGGAATGGGAGGGGCTAATCCTAATGCGGAGTTTCTGCTAATGGCTAAGGGGTTTCTTTGGGGGATGATAAAAATATTCTAAAATTGGTGATGGTGATTGTTGGACATCTCTGTGACTATACTGAAAACCTCTGTGAATTATATATCAATAAAGCTGTTATAAATAGGAAGTGAATTATATATCAATAAAGCTGTTATAAATAGGAAGTTTTATGCACAAAGTTATGCCTTTTTTTTCTAAGGGTGAAAAATTGGAAGCAATCTAAATGTCAACCACAAATGAAATAAAGAAATGATATGGCCACTGGATGGACTCTTAGCCATCCATTTAAAGAATTTTTTTAACTCAATGCAAGAGTCCCTTCTGGCTTTAATTCTGGAGATAGCCTGCTTCACAGTAACCCCCATCTCTTTCTGAGCACCTCTCCACTCGCTCACAGGGACAGCTTCTTAGGTTTTGCTTTGTTTTGGTTCTGGTTTCCTTCCCATGCTGCCTGGGATTATCTCTTCAGTGAGCAAAGCTCTATAACCAATGCCATTCTACCTGCGGGAGAAAAGATATCTATGTAATACTGTCCTCAAAAGTAACACAGAACCTTCCCCCTTGATTTTCCAGTATACTGTGGTGTGTTCGTTTGCTGGGGCTGGTAGAACAACTGGGGGGTTTAACCAACTGGAATTTATTGTCTCACAGTCTGGAGGCTGGAAGTCCACGATCAAGGTGTCAGTAGGGTTGGTTTCTTGAGGCCTCTGTCCTTGGCTTGTGAGTGGCTGTCTTCTCCCTGTGTCCTTGTCCTCACATGGTCCTACCTCTGTGTCTCCGTGTCCTCTTCTTACAAAGACACTATTCATGTTAGAAAATGGCCTCCCCCAATGACCTCATTGTACCTCAATCACCTCTTTAAAGACCTTGACTCCAGATATAGCCACATTCTCTGATCCTAGGGGTGACATCTTCAACATGTGAATTTTGGGAGAATACAATTCAGCCCATAACAAGCGGAGACAGAAATCCCACTTTAGAAAGGTAATTTGGGGCACGGGAGTGGCTCAGTCGGTTAAGTTGTCCGACTCTTGATTTCGGCTCAGGTCGTGATCTCAGGATTGTGAGATCCAGATCTTCGCTGGGTGTGGAGCCTGCTTGAGATTCTTTCCCTCTCCCTTAGCTCCTCCCCAACTCCCTCTCTTAAAAAAAAAAAAAAAAGATAATTTATTAAGATATAGGGGAAATGGGAAAAAGGTACTATAAAGGTGATCATTTGCCCCCTCCCCCCCACCCTGGGCCACACCAGTCCCAGGACTTCTAGGCTCTAGCTCCTGCCTCACTTCCATTTTGCTTTCGTGAGGGTTTATTTTGGGGAACCTGCAGTATCACTAAAGCGCTCTGGTCTTTCCACACCTTAGAATAAAGGCCCAACTGACTCCCAGAACCCAAGAGAGAAGGGAGGGTTTCCCCTTCTTCCTAGTCCAGGATTTGTCACCTGAGT
This sequence comes from Leptonychotes weddellii, assembly GCF_054177405.1. NCBI lineage: Eukaryota > Metazoa > Chordata > Mammalia > Carnivora > Phocidae > Leptonychotes > Leptonychotes weddellii. Next base: position 9,333,101 of record NC_138372.1, read on the forward strand.
CTTCCTCGTCTGCATTAGGGCTGACCTCTAGTGAAGATAACTAGGAAGAGTTTATCTTTTCCCGTCCCTCCCCGTAAGGGTGTGGCTGCCCTCAATTCATTTCCCCAGATACAGGTTGCTTGATGGATTGGATGAAAACCATGTCAGCTTCCTCTAGCCCCCCCTTCAGGCACTTTTCAACGAGGGCTCAACAGTTTGGGGCTAGCCCCACCCACTGTCATATTTTATAATGAGTAGGTATCGACACAAGGAAGTGTTATTGAAGTAATGTAAAAGAACAAAATAAGCAATCATATATAAACAAGCAAAAATAAACTAATCTATAGAGGGGGGAAGTGTCTGAATTAAAAACACCGAAAGTTGTCAGAAAATACCTTCTTTTGTTTTGCACTGTTTTTCTCATGAATAAATACTGGGTGGGACCCTCTTTAAGGTTCATTTTTAGGGAGAGCAGGTAGGGATGGAATAGGTTTGAAGAGAGCAGGAGACCTTTAACATTTCACTCACTGATACTGAGGAGTTGTTCAATCTCCTAAAGTGAAAAGTGGGTTCAGGAGAGAAGAAACACAGAGGAGGAAAATGTTAATGAATCTCTGGACAGTTCTGGACTGAAGGGCCAGCGTATTTTCCCATTAACATGATCGTTACTGGCCGAGGAGCAAGCGAGACCCAGAGAGCCCCCAAGTACCAATTGCTTGGGAAACTAATTGCAAGGAGCTCTGACCTTTTGCTTTAAATCATCTGCAAGTCTCAGGAAATCATTCCAGGCATCCACTGGTCCTTGGCCCCTTTCATTTCCAAATCCATGTTGAGAGCTCAGTTTGCAGAAACTCTTCTCTGAATATCTTTAATTTAGTGATGCCCTTTTCCTGGCAGTGAACAAGAATACTCTGTTATAATGCAGTATAAATCACCCCCGAATGTGCTAGAGCAAATGGCTACAGAATGGATTGGTGTAATCAGTATAATAATTCAAGCAGATAATCCATTCCACAAACATTTATTAAGTACCTACTAAGTGTGAGGCCATGGGGACATGAAGATGAATGCCACGCCCTGGGCTTCATACTGCCCTCCTGGTAGCTCACGCATCGTGGGAGACCACAAACTGTATAGGGCCTGTGAGAACATCAGCGATGAGGCTGGGGATACCCGGACAGGGACCCAGCCATACACATGCCAGCTGCACGCCCCTGGCTGTGGGAATGGATTCTGCCCCAAAGAGTTGTATGTGTTTGGTTTTTTTTTTATTTCCAACTTACAGAGTTGGATCCTGAGCTCATTAATTTTTGGCCTTCTTTTCTAACCTGCAAAATTAAGGCTCTATAGCTCTTTCTTTAGCAGCCTCCATATTTTTTTTAATACTATTTTTAGCAGCTTTATTGAGATGGAATTCACATGCCATGCAGTGGACCCATTTAAAGCATTCATTTCAGTGGTGTCCAGTGTGTTCACAGAGTTAGGCAGCCATCACCACCCTGCCTCCCAGGGTCCTTTTGAGAATGAAATGAAATAATTGTCTAAAGCATTAGACTCAGTGCAGGACACCTCATAGACATTTTTCTGCTGGCGGTTTTTCTTGCTACTCCGGTTGGGGCTGCGGTCAGTGTCATGGGAGGCAGAAAGGACAGGGTGACCGAGCCAAACTGGAGGGGAAAGGAGCATGGGGGCCACGCTGCCTGGGTATCCTTACCAGATGGGAGTGACAGACTGTCCTTCCTCACAGCTAGCGGGTGATTTTCCAGCCCCAATATCAAGCCAATGAACATGGCTTGACAGGAGCCATCTGGGACTGATTTGGGTGGGTTAAATTCAAAACTGCATATTATTGGGCCTGGCCATCACACACCGACATGTTAACAAACAAACAAGCAATAACACACTTCTGAGATGAACGACTGGGAAGCTAAATTTAGCTCCTCTTAGCCCTTCCGGCTGAAGCCCACGAGGGGCCAGACATCCCTCTGGACGCCTCTCATTCGAGAAAGCACTCCAGCTGGCTCACGAGGGTGGCAGCCAAGTGCAGCAGGTGCCTCTCATACCACACGGATGCTCGAAGTATTATGATCCTGGGGGTTTGGGGAGTGAGGAGGGGAGGGAAGGAGAGGGGGTCTGGGCTCTTCCAACTTCAGCGTTATTTTTAGAGTGTTTGCACGTGTCTGAATCCCCAGTACAAACACCACTCTTGGATTTGTTACCCTGGGCAGAGGACCAGTGTATAATCCAGGCTGACCACTTGCTTTTGAGCGGCCAGCAGGCTCTTGAAGGTCACTTCTCCGTATGCCCAGGTAGGTGAGGGCTCTGGGATTCTGATTGCTTTAATGTTGGGTGAAGACTTTGGCCGTGATTTCATAGATTCTCTTGGAATTTCAAATTAATGGTTCTAGCTCTCTTTTTCTGGAGCTGAATTGCTGAACTGTGCGTTCTCCTATACAAAAAAAATTTTAATGAAGCCAAAACCTCCCTGTTTTCAGGAAATCATGCTTTTGTTTCCCACTTCAATACAGTAATTGGTCATATGCTTTACTGGACAAGGACAAGCAGAGATGATACCTTGACTCGAGTCCTCAGCAAAATAAGGGGCGCCTGGGTGGCTCAGTGGGTGAAGCGTCTGCCTTCGGCTCAGGTCATGATCTCCGGGTTCTGGGATCGAGCCCTGCATCGGGCTCTCTGCTCAGCGGGGAATCGGCTTCTCTCTCTCCCTCTGTGCTCTCGGGCTCTCTCTCAAATAAATAAAACTTAGAAAAAAATAGCAATTTCAGTCATTCTTGTGTCCCATGCTGCCACCCCAGAAGTGTTCAAGGAGGCTGGTTCACAGGGTGTCACTTTCTCTGCGTCATTCCGCCAGCTCTCTGAACACTCAGAGCTCGGGAACCTGAATCGAAAAAGGAAACTAAGGAGTTTGAACTGACTGTTTTTTTCTTGGTGGCAAATTAGAAACATAAGTCGGGGCTCTTGAGACCGCCTGAGGGTGGTCTTGCCCGCTCCAGGATATTTGCCTGGAGGTGGGGCGGGTGTTCCTGACACCGGGTGGGTGGAGGGCCGGGGCGCTGCATTCTCAGCATGCCCGCAACACCCCTGGCCGTCCAACAGAAAACTGTCGGGCCCCAGATGTTGTAGGTGCTTAGGCTGAGGCTGGATTGTACGTGTGCTGGAGGTGACAGTGGCGGAGATCTGGGACAGTGGCTGTGATTGGCGGCTTGCCCTCCTATGTGGCGGAGCCTCGCCTGAGGAGACCCGGGCTCGCAGATGGGCAGCAGGGCCTGCGATCAGCACACGCGCTGAGAGTAGGAGAGGCCTGGGCCTGAGAGCAAGGTGAAAGGCACAGATCCTTGTCATTTCTTCACACAAACTGAATCAGCACAAAAAGGAAATGAGGGCCTGGGAGACGGAGGAAATGTCTGGGCAAGGACAGCTCCCAGGTGCCTGGGACCTCCCGTGCCCATGGGGGCACCTCTGTGATTAGACAAGAGTGTCCGTGCTGCCCTGTGAACACACACATCCAGCAGGCAGGTGCAGTCCCCACAGGGTGCGCAGGGCAGAGGCAGGGCACCGGCCCCACCCTCTGCACTCGCACCCCACAGCCAACACAAGGGGGCCCTACTTGGCTCCTCTTTCTGCTCCTCCTGGGGAAGCAGGGAGGAGTGATGACAGTCTGCCCCGGATGAGACATGTGCCAGGCCCAACGAGCCCCCAGTGAAGGAGTAACTGGGCTCTGAAGCTGCTGCAGGGACCTGCTTCATCAGCACCCATGAACACGGCCACCACGGAAGGCTGTCATTTTGCTTCTTGGAGATCCATCTCTTTTTTGGCCCTATTGTCCCTATCTGGGGTCTCAGAATCCTTCCTGGGTCATGTTGTGTGTCCTCTCTTTCTGTTTATACTAGGTTATGGAATCTCCTTCTGCTGGAGCCAGCTTTGTGGGATTCAGGAATGCTCCATTTTTGTTGACTGAGGGGCATTCCGTGGGCAGGGCTCCCATGGATTCCCCCTTCATGAGTTCAGGTCCCTGCTCTACCAAGACTGAGGGTATGACCTGCAGCAAACATTTGTTTAAATTTCCCTGAGACTTCATTGTCTCATCTATAAAGTGGGGATCACAATGGTACCCCCCTCATAAAAAGGGTATGGAAGTTAAATGAAATCATAAATGTCAGGTGTTTAGCCAGAGTCCTGGCCAAGTGGAGGAGGATACAGAAGACATCATATTGGGTCCTCTCACACTCTTCATCCTGTTGAATGCCCCAGCAACTTCAGGCTGGGTGGTTTCTGTCCCCCTCACTTGGCAGATGTAGAAAGCAACACCCAGAGAGGTCACTTGTCGAGGAAGTGAAGAACCGGGACTAGAACCCAAGCCTCTGGTTTCTATTATGCTATGGCCTCTGCTACACAGCTTGGCTCCCTCTTCGAAGATGCAAATGCCATATGATCCAGCAATCCCACCTCTGAGCATCTATCCAAAAGAATTGAAATCAGGATCTCAAAGAGATACCTGCACTTCCATGTTTATTACAGTATTATTCATAGTAGCCAAGATATAGTAACAAGCTGTGTCTATCAGCAGATGAATGGATAAAGAAAATGTGGTGTGTACACACAATGGAACATTATTCAGCCTTAAAAAGAAGAAAATCCTGCCATTTAAGACAATATGGATGAACCGGAAGGACATTATGCTAAGTGAAATAAGGTGATCACAGATGGGCAAATCCTGCATAATTTCACCTATATGAAGTATCTAGAATAGTCAAACTTACAGAAGCCGAGAATCCAACAGTGGTTGCCAGGGGCTGGGAGAGGAGGAAATGGGGAGTTTTGATCAATGAGTATGAAGTCTCAGTTACGCAAGGTAAGTTCTAGAGCTCTGCCTTGCAATGCAGTGCCTAGAGTTGACGATATGTATTGTACACTTCAAAATTTAAGAGGGTGGGTCTCATTTAAGTGTTCTTGCCACAGAAAAACAAAAGCAAAACAAATCAGAAAAACCGAAAGGCACACAAGGAAACTCTGGGAGGTGTTGGATAGGTCTCTTACCCTGATTGTGGGGACAGCATCATGGGTGTCTGCAGATGTCCAAACTCATCAAATTGTGCACATGCGCAGTTCTTTGTATATCAATCATGCCTCAAGAAAGCGGCTAAAAAAAAAAAAAAAGAGCAACTGGGTGGCCCTCCCCTTCCTTGGCTTCAAGGGCACTGGGCATCCTGGCTGCCCTCCCTTGCCTCTCTCAGCAGTGAGAGTCTCTCTCCTACTGGTCCTGAAAAGCCCATGTTGTCTCTTCTGGGTTGTAGCACTGAAGGCAGCTCTTAAATGCACATTGTATTTGGAAGACAGAAGCAGATATAGAATAGTAATAATAAATGTTGTTAATAAAAGTAGTTAGCACTCCTTTCCTCACCAAGTCGTTCTTTCACGTCTACTGCGAGCCAGGGATTGGGCTGCCCCTTCCTGTGCTCTAACTCACTGAATCCTTCCCGTGTGGGTGCATGCATGTGTGCTCATGTGTGTGTTTGGGGGGATGGGTCTTGCCATTCTTCCCATGTTGCAGATGAGGAAAGAGGCTCAGAAACAGACTTGATCAAGGCCATAATGGATGGACGGGGGAAGGGGGTGCTTTAGAAGCAGGAAAGGAGTGAAGTGGGCTGTGAAAGAGACTTTGAGTTCCTGGCAAATGTCAAAAAATAGAACTTGCTTTTCTTAACACAAATCTTTTAAAGGTAATCCAACTTTTTGAAAGCATTGTGTGATGTTTGCTTTTAGTATCCATCCACTCCCAACCCCCTGCCTCCGAAGTGTGCCAGACCCTCCTTACCCGTAGACAACAGTTGGAAATCTTACACAAAGCAGCTGCAGGGAGGCCCCACAACTGTTTGCACAAATCATTTGTCTAATTCGACTCTGCCCCATTTTCTGACCTGTTACTGCATGAAGTATTGTCTTAACTATGCTTTCCAGAAAGTGTGGCCTGAGCCCACGTTTTCCTTCAGCCAAAACACTCCAGTTTTCCCTGAAGATACATCATATTCCTGCACTTAAAATTCATCTTCAATAGCGGAGAAGGAAATGAACCCAGAGATGGTAAGCTTTCCAACCAAGAGGAGAATTACACAGATAAATAGATAATGCCTCTGTTTATAGCTGCCAGTTGTGAAAAATGGTTAACAGACGGAAGAAACATGGAAACCAGCATATGGAGCAAGAGGGCGAACTCAGGTTGTCTGAAGTTCTCTCGAGGGGAAGCCCAGCCAGTGGAAAAAAGAACTTCCGGGAGAATTGCCTTCCAGCGTATGTGATCACCATTCAAGAAGAAAAGAAAAAACAGAACCCTGAAAAAAAAAAAAGAACCCTAAGGGAAAAAAAACACCGAAAACATTTATGTATTTATTCAACCAACAAGTATTTATTGAATGCCCACTTTGTACCAGCTGGGACTATAACACTGAACAAAAGAGACTAAGTCCCTGCTCTCATAGGGCTTGTATTTGGGTGGAGAGATGAGGGAACGGAAGGCTAGAAATTAAGGTGTATTATTTCAAGGGTGACTTAGAGCTAAGAAGACCAACTAGCAACCCACAGGTGCGTGTCTGATGCCCACCAGGTACAGCTGAGGTGCGAGGCCGGCTTGAACTGTGACCTGATGCTAGTTCACATTATCCCTAGCCCCCCGCTGTCTCCGATGTCTGGAACCCGCCTCCTCTGGCCAGCTCACCATCGCACATCCTTTTTGTCCCAGACCTGCCCAGTGTAGAACACAAGCCCTTTCTCTCCACCTCCCTAAACAAATACACAAAAAACCAACCGCACAAAGGAGCAAGAGGAAGTGAAAGAATCCCTCACAGAAGGTATTTGTGTGTGTCAGACTTTTATGATGAGTCGAGGTCACAGTGGAGGCCCCTTGACAGCAGCATGTGGCCGACAGCCCCAAACTGGACATCAGCCCCAAGCCCTCCAGGCACACCCCCCTCCCCACCAAATGGCCACCATACACACACCCTGCGTTTGGTTTTCTGTCTCGTTCTCCTTTGTTTGAAATCATGTCTCTTCTTGAGCTCTCTCCAGAGATTCAGCCTCATTCCCATTTTGGTGAGAGCAACGTCGCCCTGTCCCCTCTCATGGCACCTGCACACACCGGCCAAGTCAGTAGGGTGCTCGGCTGACCTGCGGATTCCCAAGCAGGCCCTGCCCCTTTCCCACAGGCAGAAGGTAAGTTCTCCTTCATTTATCTTTTCCTGCACACTCTGGGAGGAGGAGGAGAAGAGAATGGAGTGATTTATTGTAACATCGACAAAAAACCAATTCTCTCCTTCATCGAGAACATCACCGCAGTCACGCTGGGCTCTGGCTCTGTGTGGCTCTTCGGCCTCACCCTAGCTGCTCTTGGGATGAAGGCGGGACAGCAGGAAGCCTCAGACACGGTGCTAGGAATTGGCAGGTAGTCCAAATACTGTACTGGGCACTTAGGAATTTGCTAGGAGGGTAGATCTCATGTTAAGTGTTCTTGCAACAATAAAAATAAACAAATAAATACGTGAAAGAATCTGCCAGCTCTCTGGGCCAGTGTGTAAAGGAGCGTCCGTGGTTGTTGCTAGGGGCAACCCTTTTTATCTCTGTGCAAATTTAAGATAGGGCCTGCACTCCATGAGAAGGGAAAAGAGTCCCTAATCTCACTCTGGGAAGAATGGGAAAAATGTGAAATTGTGCATGTTCTGAACCACGTGGGATGTGGAGTCCTAACGTCTGGATGTGACAGAGGGTGGATGTCGTTTGCCCTCGATCACAAACCACACGGCCCCACACATGGCCCCGGAGTCAGTCTGAGACAGACTCACTTCCCCAGTCTGCAGTCAATCCATGTTTGTTGTTAAAATAATGGAAAGAGCCATTACACAGGGGAAAAGAAGTATAAAAAAAAAAAAAAAAATCACCTGTGATGTGACCATTATAGGAAACGAGATATCCCCTTGGGGTACACCCTTCAGTTCCTTAGGCACTTCCTCTGGCCTTGAGACACTTGTGTACTCTGTTCCCTCTGCCTGGAGCATCTTTCCTCTGGGTCTTTGACTACCTGGCTTCTTCACCTCGTGCAGGTCGTGCTCAAATGACACTTCATCAGAAAAGCCACCTCCAGCCAACTTAATTTAAAGAAGCAACCTGCCTCCCTGGCCTCACAGGGACTCTAATCCATTATTTGGTTTCCCTACTGCATTATACATTTCACTGTCTGAAACTGCCTTCTTCATTTGTCCATTATCCAGTGACTTATTCATGCGATAACTATTTGTGAAGGCTTATTATGTGCCAAGCACTATTCTAGGTTCTGGAGACACAGCAGGGAACAAAAGAGACCAAATCCCTGCCCTCCTGGAACTGACATTCTAATGGGAGATGACAGACAGCCAACAAAGTGACTGTGTTCTATGGGATATAGAGAGGGTGGGAAGTGCATGGGGGAAATGGAAGCCAGGAAGGGAGTAGGGAATGCTGGTGTGAGGTGGTTGCAGCTTTAAGCAGGGAGGTCAGGGGAGGTCTTGCTGAAAAGGCGGTTTGGAGACAGGAATAGCATTCCAGGCAGAGAACAGAGCAAGTGCAAAGGCCCTGAGGCAGGGGTATGTGTCAGGAGATTGATAGAAAATCAAGAAGCTGGAGTGCCTGGAGCAGGGTGAGCAAGTAGGGAGGGGGTGATGTCAGATAAACAGGGGGAGAAGAGGGTGAGTGCAGAGTGCAGATGATGTAAGGTCTTCTAAGGAAGGCAATGGAGATTTTGACTTTCATTCTGAGTGTGATGGGGTCCATTGGAGCATTTGAACAGAGGGGTGACATGATCTGGCTTGTGTTTTAAAAGGTCCATTCTGGCTGTTGTGTTGAGATTGGGCTACAGGAGGGCAAGGGCTGGAGACTGGTAGGAGGCTCTGGCCTATACCCAGGCAAGAGGGGGTGGAGGTGGGGCAATGTTGGTGGTACCTGCACACACACACACACACACACACGCGCGCCCACACACGCACACACATGCGCATGCACACGCACACACACGTGCACACACACGCACACACACGTGCACACACATGCAGACACACATATGCATACACATGCACGCACACACATGCACACACATGCGCGTGCACACGCACACACATGCAGACACAATGCACACACGTGCACACACACACACACACATGCACGCACAACACGCACGCACACACACATGCACACACACGTGCGCACACACATGCACACACACACACACTTTTGTGATAGAGTAAACTTGCATTCATGTAGTCTGTTCTGTTACTGTGCCCCTTACTTAATATGCCATCCACATTTCTCCATATCAGTAAATATGGAGCTAGATCAAATTTTAATGTGTTCGTATTATTCCCTTGCATGGATTTACCATAATTTATCTAGCCAGTCTTGAATTAAACACTTCGGCAGTTCCACATTTTTTACTGTGATAAACAATCCTGCAGTGAGCATTCTTGAACATACATCCCTGAACACTCACTTATCTAAGTATTTCTTGGAGATGGAGTCCTAGAAATAGAATTGTTGGGTCAAAGTCTATAAATGGTTGAAGGCTTTGGATCTATGTTGCCCAATTGCCTGGAAGGAAAGATATACCGGGCACAGCACATTCCCACTGGCTCTGTGTCAGCGTCCTCACCTGCCCCAATCCAATTCTAGTATTAGCACCGTTATTATTCTTTGCTAACCTGATAGATTAAAATATGGTATTTTTTTTTTAAAGATTTTTATTTTTATTTATTTGAGACAGAGAGAATGAGAGACAGAGAGCATGAGAGGGAGGAGGGTCAGAGGGAGAAGCAGACTCCCTGCCGAGCAGGGAGCCCGATGCGGGACTCGATCCCGGGACTCCAGGATCATGACCTGAGCCGAAGGCAGTGGCTTAACCGACTGAGCCACCCAGGCGCCCTAAAATATGGTATTTTGAGGGGGCGCCTGGGTGGCTCAGTCAGTTAAGCGTCTGCCTTCGGCTCAGGTCATGATATCGGGGTCCTGGGGTTGAGCCCTGCTTGATGGGGAGTCTGCTTCTCCCTCTCCCCTCCCCCACCTCCGCTCATACTCTCTCTCAAATAAATAAAATCTAAAAAAAATATGGTATTTTTTTGTTATTTACTGCCATTTCATGGCTTTGCCCCTATATTATTTGGGCTATTGGCCATTTTTTAAAAAATATTTTATTTATTTATTTATTTGAGAGAGAGAGAGAGCACGAGAGAGGGGAGGGTCAGAGGGAGAAGCAGGCTCCCCGCCGAGCAGGGAGCCCAATGCGGGACTTGATCCCGGGACTCCAGGATCATGACCTGAGCCGAAGGCAGTTGCCCAACCAACTGAGCCACCCAGGTGCCTCTGGGCTATTGGCCATTTTTAAAATTAATTTTTAAGAGCATTTTGTATATCAAAGACATATTGTCAAAAATGTTGCAGATTTTTAAGGATTTTTTTCATATAATCTTTTTATTTTTTAGAAATTATGAAATATTGTATACTTGTAAAATATGACACACTTATAAAAGATATAAAGAATAAGATAAAGCAAACTTCTGTGTACCCACCACCCAGCTTAAGGAATGGAGCATTTCCAATACCTCCTTTGCATGCCCCTTTCTTCCCCAGCCCAACTAATCACTGTCCCGAATTTGATGGTGGTGATTCCCTGGCTGATCTTTCTAGTTTTAGCTAATGCATATGACTTCCTACACAACGTGGTTTTATTTTTGCAAGGTTTTGTGCTTGGTGTAAATAAAATCATACTGTGTGTATCGTTCATGATCTGCTATTTTCAAACAGTGTTATGTGTGTGAGTTTCCTCCATATCGAAGCCAAGCTGTGGTTCACCTACTTTCCTAGTGTGAGAAGGATCAATCATACCTTTGACTTACATACTGTCTTGCTGCTGTGCATGGGGGCTCTTTCTGCTGCTGTAGTATTGTTGCTCCTCATTCCCAGGGCAACTGTGCAAAAATTTCCCTAGAAGTGGGATTTCTGAGTCCCAAGGAATGCACATCTTAAAATTTACTAGCTCATGCTAAATTATTTTCCAAAGTGGTCTTTACCAATTTATATTTTGGGAAGCAATATATGAGACTTCTAATTTGTCCACATCCTTGCCAAGATAGTCAGACTTCTTATTTTTCCCTAATCTAAGATACATGAAATGGGAACAGACAAGGAATATTTTTGATTAAAAAAAAAAGAGAGACAAACTCTTAGAAGAGGTAGCTAGATAAAGAAAAAAATTGTGGATTTTAAAAAAATATTTGTTAGTTTGTTTTAGTGTTCCCAGAATACTAAGAAGGCAGGCAACACTTTCTTTTCATTAAGCTGGAAACGATCAGAACTTTCGTTAGAAATGGAGGTAATTTTAAGGCCAGGAAAACAAGCTATCTAGGAGATAACTTGCCGGAAGAGATGGTTACATGGTTAAAAGGCTGAATACTCTCCTCTTTGGAGTTGTGGATAAGATCAGTGTTAGAATGCACTACCAAAAAGGTAAAAGAAATCCCCGAACTAATTTATTCTGGGCCTCCATTTAAAAACGTTCAATTTGCCCAGGCGCCTGGGTGGCTCAGTTGGTTAAGCGACTGCCTTCAGCTCAGGTCATGATCCCGGAGTCCTGGGATCGAGTCCCGCATCGGGCTCCCTGCTCAGCGAGGAGCCTGCTTCTCCCTCTGACCCTCCCCCACTCATGTACTCTCTCTCGCTCTCTCATTCTCGCTCTCTCAAAATAAATAAATAAATCTTTAAAAAAAAAACAAAAAACATTCAATTTGCCTTGGTACAAAAAGGGAATGGGGTGGATCAATAGGTAAGAGAATGTGTTCTCCCGTGTTCTAGGAAGTGCTTGCTGATCAATACCTATGAAATGGAGCCATGTGGGCAGTGTGCACCATCTTGATTTAGTTTAGGTTCTTTGTATGTAGATTTCTTTGTAATACAGTTTTACTTTGCACGTGTGACAGGTTCATGAAAAGTGAAAATTGTTCAGAATGTTCTAAAGCATTTCAGAACAACTGCTCACCTTTCTGGGGTTTTTTTGTTTTGTTTTGTTTTGTTTCCTGGCGATAATCCTTCTTCATATCGGCGTGCCAAACATCTGGCCCACGTGTGTGGGGAACCAGCAATGCTTGTAACACACATTTCAGCTGGGAAGTACAGAGCCTGCTGGCAAAATGCATAAGCTAATTAGGCATGAACTCCAACGCGATGGGTTCTTGTTTCTGCAAATGTAAAATGCCACTCTCAATCTACTGTGTTTTCTTCTCAGGTCGAAAAGCATCACAAATTAGTGGGGTGCGAACACCAGTGATTTACCTGGCAGAGATTGACTGCACAGATGTTCTTGGGTTCATGGCTGCCATATGCAACCCTTTCTGAGTGTCCTTGCGGGTTTATGTTTGGAACAACATGGTGGTGTAGGGAGAGTAACACGGGAACAGGAGATGTGGATTCTAGACTCTTACAAATGAGCTGTGTGACTCTGACCAATGTACTTTTCTTTCTGGGCTGGTACTTTCTCATTTGCAAAGTGAAGGGGCTGGACATTTTCGCTAAATGTATATTTTTTAGCATCTTCTGTGTACCAGGAGCCAAAGAAATAATTAATAATTAATAATAATAATAATAATAATAATAATAACAAATAATGGAAAGCATGGTCTGTGCTCATTAGGGTGTCCACAATTTGGAGACAAGAGACAAAGAAGAATGAGACCATTACAACATGGCGAGCTGAGTGGAGGGTGTGAAGGCAGCAGAGCAAAATGAGCCCTAGCCCAGTTCAGAAGAAGTCAGGGAACACTTCTTAAGGGTAACATGCTACAGAGCCTTGGAGGATAAAGAGAAAGTCCACTGGGAGGACTAGGATTGGGGGAGAATATTACCTGACCGAAGAATCTGCAAAGGCTGGAATTGTAAGGAAAACAATGCCATACGCATGGTACTCTTAAAACATAGCTCCCAATTCTTTGACGTGAATCTGGGAAGACGTGTAAGCGTGGTGGAAATGGTGCTCTGTGAAGCTAGGTCATGATCTTGTTCCTGGGACATTTGCTCTCGGAGCCTTGAGCTGACCTGTAAGAAATCCAGCTATCCCAAGGCCTTCATGCGGTGAAGAAGCCCCAGCTGGCCACATGGAGAGGCCATGGGTAGGCTTTCTGTTTGGAAGTTCCAGCCGAGCCCAGCTCTTGTGTCATCACGGCCTGGGCACCGGATGTGTATGAGCAAAGAAAGCTCTACAGGACTCTAACCTCAAATGAGTCACATCTTGCCTGCGGGAGCCTCGGACCTCAGGAAGCCCAGACAAGCCACCCCCACTGCTCTCTCCGAGCTCCTGCCCCACAGTATCCATGAGCATCCACCAGTTGTTGCTTTACACCATTATGGGTTAGGGTGGTAATAAAGAGCAGGAACAGGACCCTTTCAGCTCTGAAATTTAGTTATTCTGTAAAACCCAAATATATTCTCCTATTCTCCAAAAAGAGAGCTCTGAATACATGAACTTTTGGTTTGAAGAGAAATGGTTGCAGCAGCATCAAGAAAGACACTGAATTTTCCAGAGAAAGTACAGTAAACAAACCTAAATTGGTTCAATCACAGAAATAATGTATTGATTCACACAACCAGAAGGTCAAGGTGTGACTGCGGCACATCAGAACCCAGGTGTTCAGGTGATGATTGGAATCTAATTCTCTCTGATTCTGCATTCTGCTTTGTTCTGTGTTATTTTCATTTCCAGGCAGACACTCCCTAGGTAGGGGTGGGATGGCCATGATCGGCACCCACAGAAAGAGACCATCTCTTCCCCAGGCATTTCGGCACATCTCCCAGGGTTGACCACTGTTCACTGGCCTTGACTGGACCCCAGCTCAAATCACATACCTGCCTTTCACCCATGATTATGGCCATGAGAAAGTGGTACCCTGATTGGCTAGGCCTGGGCCACATTTCTACCTTTTGAGTCAGAATATGTTTTTGAATCCCTAACAGTGGGAGAAATAAGGTTGTTGCTTCTTGTATCCTCCAAAGGAGAAATAGATGCTCACTAAGGAAAGAAAACAGATACCCCCTTAGGCAGAACTTTCTTGTTCCCATTTGGCATGACCCAGTACTGCTCAGGCTTCATAGAACTACCTCTTTTACAGGTTTTGTTAACACCAGAGCAACAAAGCAGTTAACCCTCCAGTACAGATGTGGAAAAATATTTCCTAGACTTACAGTGTCAGGGAGTCCTCACACTCATTCCTTTTGTCATTCTCTTTTTTGTTATTGTCAATTAATAAACATTCCTGAATTTTAATGATGGCTTCTCTTAGACCTGCTTTCATTCAGCACTAAAAATTGAAATACCATGTCCAAATTTCCTTCCAGATGATAGTCTATTATGAAAAAGAAAATACTTAGTTTCGTGGGTCTCTAATCATGATGTTTTACTCGAATAATGCAATCTAAAGCCCCAAGCTCTCTACCCGTGTGCTTTTTTCCCATGTGTTCTTTTGCTCCAGCGTCTTCATGTTAGAGCTTATCATCAACCTCAGGATGCCAGCACACGTGTGCACAAATCTAGGACTTTTCCTTGGGGCCAATCAATAAAGTGGAACAAAAAGAGACCCGGTATCAGCAAGACATTCAAAAGATACCTTGTGCATTATGGATAAAAGGTGGAGAAGAAACACAGAGATCTAAGGAGGGAACAAGACAACTTGCGTCATGGAAACCGTAGTATGAGAGTTCAAAGGAAAAAAGAGCATGTCTTCCCTCCTAGCACGTTCCATGCCCCACCATGAACTTTAACTACCAAGCAAGGAAGATTCTGGCCCTAGACTTAAATCTCATCTGTGTGAGCTATGCTTACGTGATTCATCAGCACGTAATTCTGGGACCTTTCTGATTGCAAGGATCCCAGGATTCCACCAGTAAAAGTGACAACACTGGCATTATTGTTGGAATGGGCCACCTATTGATTTGCTATGGCCGCCATCATTTCTGTCCCATGAGGCAGAGGCTCTGGTGCTCTTTTAAGATAATAAGGCTGATTGAGATAAAAGCACCTCAATCTTAGAAAGCCATCAAACATTCTCTTCCCCTGGATCAACGTGTTCTTTCCATCACCTCCAGGCAGGCCGTGTACCTTCCTCTCTCGTTGGGTGGTCTCATTCTCTGTCCTGTTGGATCCGCCCTCAGGGAGAAGAGGGAGAGGGTCAGAAGTTGCCGTCAGGTTGGCTCAGACTCCATATTGGACATTCTGGGAGAGAGGGAAGAGAGCCTGCTCTGCCTTTCTAGGTTTTTCTTCAGCTGGGTCTGGGAAGACTCAGGAGGCCAAGCTGATCTCGGGGGGCGTCTAGGAACATCTGGGCACAGCCAGAAGTGATCTCGATCTCCTCCAACTGCTAGACAGTGTCCGGGATAGAAGGACGGTCCTGCCTGGCCAGAGAAGCCCTGGCCCCAACACAGGGGCAGCAGTGAGAGGGAATAAAGCGGCCCCTTCCTTGTGTTTATATTGTATATTTGTGCCTGTAGTGTCCAGTGAGATTTTATCTGAAAATGTATTTTTCAAGCTAGAAACTGTTTTCTGAGAAGCCAGATGTTCCTAACGGGTGTCTGCTCCATCTGGTTTCCGTTCAGTCACAGGGATGGACATGGTATCCTTCATTTTATTTTCAGATCTGTTGCTTCAATAGTAACAAGCTGATGGATAAATCTGGAGTTCTTACTACCAGCATGATTTGTCTACAACCGAATCTCATTACCATGGCTTTAATTACAGGCCAGACTGTGAGTGATGGTGAATTTTTCCTGGATCTTTTTTCCAGAAAAACAAACAACAAGGAACGTTAACTTAGACCATGGCCCTCTTAATTACACTGACCTCCTTTCTGTTTCTCCAATATACCAAAGCCTGGCCTACCCCAGGGCCTTTGCTCACACTGTTCCCTCTACCTGGACCACTCCTTTCCTAACTACTTGGGGGACTCATGTTCATCTTTCAAACATCAGTTCAAGGGCCGCCTACTCTGGTCTCTGTTGGTAGAAGTCCCAGCCCATCCTACTTCTTCTCCCCTATTTATTTTCTTCATAACACGCACAGTAAGTGTAACAATCTCATGGGTTTGTTTGCTTGATGTCTGCTCATTCCACAGCCCCTGTGGGAAGGTCGGGTCTGTGAGAGCAGGTGCGTTCCCTCTCTGGTTCACCACTGTGTCTGTCCCCTGTGCCTCGCACCAAGCCTGGTGCAATGTGTGCTCAATAAATCTGCATTAAGTGCATGAACATCTGAGAAGAGTGCCAAAGCAAGGTCCCAGGAGGAACGCGTCTGGAGAGTGGTGCTGGTTAGTAAGTCCCCTGGTGTTGCTAAGGGCCATGTGAGCTACTAGGTGGGTGGGTTCGGTTAAGGCCCTTTGTGTGCAAACTAGGATCTGTGAGCACAGGGGATGGTGGGTCCCTCCCCAGCTCTTTATGCCCCTCTTCCATCAAAAACGACTTCTAGCCATGCAGGGAGGGACGTTCATTCAGTACCCACTGTGTGCCCAGTCCTGTGCTGGTGGGTACTGGATGAGCACTCACCTTGTTCACCGTCATAGCCAGCCGGTGAGGGGACATTCCTCTCCCCACTTTCCAGGTGATGGCACAGAAGCTTGCAGAAGCTAGATGTCTTGGTGGGGGGCACATAGGGGAGGTGTCCATCCTGGCACCAGCTGGTTCAGGATTGGCACCCACTTCCATCTTCCACTTCCACTTCCATCTGTTCCATCTGTTGCTAAAGCCGGCTTCCTTTGTTTGTAGCCAGAGCTTACATTATTCTCTAGGTGGGTGGTCTTGGGCAGGTTACTTAACCTCTCTGAGCTTTAGTTTCTTTACCTGTAAAATGAGGATGGTAACAGTACCGATTGCATATCAGTATTTCGAGGATTAAAATACTTAGACAGGGGCACCTGGGTGGTTCAGTCGGTGAAGTGTCTGCCTTCAGCTCAGGTCATGATCCCAGAGTCCTGGGATCGAGCCCCACATTGGGCTCCCTGCTCAGTGGGGAGTCTGCTTCTCCTTGTCCCTCTGCTGCTCCCCCTGCTTGTGCTCTCTTGCTTGCACTGTCTCTCAAATAAATAAATAAAAATCTTAAAAAAATAAAAGAAGATACTTAGACAAATCCTTGGTGGGTAATAGCCACAATAATAATTATTATATTATTAGTTAGAATAAGTAATGTTAATTGCTTCAACAAGTACACCCTTGAAATCTCAAGGGTTTAACACAATAGAAGTTTCTTTCTTGCTCGTCTTGCAATCCAGGGTGGGTCCACGGAAGGGAGAGCTCGGTTCCTCACAGACCTCCGGGGCTCCGGGCTCCAGGCTCCTTGTATTGTGGGCTCCATCATCTCCTCCACCACTGAACTGTGTGCACCGGCTGGCAGCTGGGCAAAGGGAGCAGAGGATCATAAAGAGGTTTCCTAGGCCGGCCAGGAAGTAGCAGAACCAGGTCTCCCTGGGGGCCCCACCTGACTACCTGGGGCCGGGACGTGTGGGCTAGCTGGTCGCCCAGAAAGAAGAGGTCTGTGGTACTGGTGAGCGCTAAGGGTTTCTGCTACACGATTGCAATTATAATAGTTTCCAAGCTCCTTACCCCATTTTAGCAGCCCACCTGGGCGGGTCTTCCCGGAAAGGTACCCCATCCCTCCCATGTTCCCGACCTGCCCATTGATACTTATCTGCCCAGGGTCGTATTTCTTCAGAACCATGGTCACAGACAAGGGTGCCCCACATCAGAAAACAGATTTTTTTTTTGGTCTGAGTGAGTGGCTAGTAATGGGCTCATGTGTAGTTGTCCATAGCACTGTTTGCATTTTGAAATAAGACATGCAGAGGAAAAGAGGAACCGAGTCCAGTAGGGGAGGGATTCGGGCTGGGGGCAAGTGGTGACCTTGTCCTCAAAGGTAAAGTCCAAGGGGAGGCCTTGGTGACAGTTTGTTCTTTCTCATCTCCCTTCAGATAGAACAGTCTCTTCCCGCTAGGGAAGGCCTCCTCCCTGCCTCCCTGTGCCGGGGCTTTCTCCTGACCACCCTGCAGCCTCTCTCATTCCTCCCCTCCACACTGCCCGGGCAGAGCTCCTCAGCATACAAAGTAGGATTCAGACTTCCTTATCAGTGTGCTTTCTCTCATTTCCCGGAGTCCTCGCTGACCAGACATTCGTGTTGCGGATGTGTGAGTTCCTACAGCTGTTATCAATTACCAAACACTCAACAAATATTTAATGAGTGGTTTCTATGAGCAAGGGAGTCATTAGGTTTCTGTAATGGGCGGGGGGAAGCATGTATTTTTGGTTTAGGCTATTTGGTTTTTGGAGTTTATAAAATGTCTTAACCGGCAAGTCACCCAGAAAAAATTCTCTACCTGAAAGACATAAAATCTCTTCTCCTATCTGATCTGCCTTTATGCATTTTTTGAAGCCTCTGGTTTTCTAATTAGGGGGAATGAAGAGGAAATTTTATCCCTGTGCCCATTATAGCACGTGACCGTGTTTCAATTATATTTTTCTTTTGGTTGGATAAGGGTAATGAATAGATCTTTATCAAATAATTTGATAGACTTTGTTATATCCAGCAAGTTGTGCTAATAAATATGCTCAGAATCTCGGCTGTGTTTGAAGTTTGCACCCACATCTGCAGAAAGCCAGGGAGGCTCCTGGAGATTAACCCTAGTGTTTGTGATCTGCACATTGCTCTGCAGAAGTCAAGCTGCATAAAACCATTCTTTTTGTTGGCAACTCAAGCCAATGGCCCCGAATGGTCTGTTTGGTAAAAGAGCAGTAACAGCCTCAAGCAGCGGGGTGAGGTTCAGCAATCAGTGAATAAGGTAAAATAAATTTGTGAATGGCCAAAATACAGTTCTTTAAATCGTCCACACAGTATGTTGTCTCCCCCTCCCCCTGGAAATGGAACAGATAGCTCTCCTACGACTAAGCATTGAGGGAAATAGTAGGGGACTCGTTTCACAAACTTTTATACCTTGTTTTTATATAGATATGTGCATATAGTCGAACGCAGTCAGCCTAGCAATATGGAAACTCAGAAATTGAGATCAATGAAGGGATGGCATATTCAGGTCTGCCATCTTGTACTGGGCTTGTGCACATCCAGTGGAACGTCCGGTGGAATGATGGGCAGACTGACTGGCACCAGTCAGAACAATCTGTCCATCTGTGTCACATTTATACCGTTGAAGTCACCCAAGTAAACGATGTACAGTTTGACTTCTACACCAATCACTTATCAAGTCCTTACAGTGTGCCTGATGGGGCCCATGGGGCTGAACCCTTTACAAGTGGGATTCCATTTTATCTTTTCAAGAACCCAGCGGATTAGATAGTTTTATAGATGAGGATGTTGAATCACTGTGAAGTTCAATCATTTGCTCAAATAAGTAGTGAGCAAAGTAATTGGACCCAAGGTCTGATGGCCTCCAAAGTGTGTGCCACTCTGTGGTGCCACCTTGTGCATCGTGACCCATAACGTCACTCGGGAAAGAAAATAATTGGAATTGAGGGAAGCCTAGAAAGGAAGCTGGATTTTCCTTTTCTTGTGTAAATTAGAGTCTCCCCGTGCCAGCCTCTCATCCCTCAGCGTCTGCACTTGGCAACTCGAAATAAAATGCTTGTTACTCCTTAGATTCGGGTCCCGGACTTTCTCTTTCCCTAATATCAAAACTTATTACCTAGTTCTCTTCAGCATCCCTCTCTGCCTGCCCCTCGGGAAGGACGAGGCCTCCAACTCTGTATCTACTAGCTACTCGAGCAGATGAGACTTTTGCCACACACGTCATCACAGCTCACCCTGGTGCTCCTTGTACCCTCAAAGGTGAGCCAAGAGGTTTTTGCCACAGTTAGTATTTAATACGCACATGGATGTCAGAAAAAGAGATACTCCATCTCACCTTCTGCATGATGATGTAATGGTCTTTTTTCTGAAATTAAAAAAAGGAAGGAAAGAAGGAAGGAGGGGAACAGGAGAGCCTCATGTTGCCCACCTGCTCCCTGAAATTTTCGTTCAGGTCATGCTAGAACAAAATGGCCAAGGAAGCTGCATCATTGGCTTTCGAGTTGGGTCTTCTTGGAGTAGATCTCTTCTTAGCCATGGGGTGACTCATTCAACTTTCCTGAGTCTTGGCTTCGTCTTCCATAAAGTGACAAGAATAATGGCATGCACCTCAAAGCACTGTTGGGAGAGTCCAATGGGATAGCATATTTAATGGAGATGGCACTGAGTGGGTACTCCCCAAATTTAGTTTCTTTCCTCAGTGAGGTCTTTGAGTCCTTCCTCCTCGCAAGTTCTTCATTGAATTGCAAGATCTAAATGGCACAAACATGCCTTCTGTTTCTTTAGTGACTCTTCCTCTCCCCACCCGCTGCCCTAATGGTATAATTGGAGTCCTTGCTACATTCCCCCAACGTTATAAATCAGCATATTTTTTTTTTGTTCAGAGGCCATGTCAATGCGTAATTACTCTTCTGATCAGAAAGTTTATCCTTATCTCTTTGGGCTCTTCTGCTATAACTTATTTTTATTTTTGCTTGTTCAGCCCTGAGTGTAGTATATTGTCTTTATTTTTCAAGGCAGCATTGATGAGAAGGGGGAAGGGTAAGAAAGGAGAAAAAAATGGGCCATTTGATGGCAGTCTAGATGTTTCTATGAAGGGCCAGATATTAAGAAGATGAAAAGAGAAGAGAGGAAGGAGAAACTGAGAACCTCCCTGCAGTGTCCCAGAGAGAGCCAGGCACAGTCCCAGAATGATGCTTTGAGGAAAGTTTCAATATTATTACTTTTCTGCTTTTTTTAAGACAGAGGTCAACTGTCCTTCTGAGAGAGAGATCTCTTTTGCCATTTGTTGAATTGAGAATCTCTGCCAGCAAGAGCCAAATGCATTGGCTGGTTGAGTTGCTGTGATTCAGCATTTTAAATTCATTTCTCAAGTGTTTGATTTCATGGCAGCTGGTGGGCGTGTTGTGAGAGCAGGCCGGGTCTCAGTCCCGGCTCTGCCGCGTCCTGGCTGTGAAGCCTCATGAAAGTTGCTTTTGTTCTTAGCATCTCACGTGGAATGCAGGAATATGTGAGGATTAAGAGACTTAAGAGGAGGAGGAGAATCTGACATTTGTGTCTTCATGGTCAATGTTCAGCACACGTCTTTTGCACTGGAGCTTAGATTCTGACAACAAAAGTCAGAGTAGCTTCACGTTTGGGGGTGGGGGAGAGGTAGTAATGGGGTTGGTGAAAAGTGGGGACACCCCAAAGGTCTCTGGGTTATTGACATAGCAGATGAACCACAAGACAGGTGAATGGCAGGCATGCCCTCGACTCAGAGTTGAAGTCACAAAAACAAATAGTCTTTGCCCAGAGGGTCATGGGAGTCCTCGCCGGCCCTGGGCGGGACAGCTTGTTCCAGATGCACACAGCTGCGAGCCTCTGAGGGCCAGGGGCCCAGGCTTTCTGTATTGTGCTCTCTCCTTTCCTGACTGGAGCTGATGTCATCCAGCTCAGTCTCTCACTGTGCAGAGCTGGGACAGCGGCCACCGCAGAGAGGAAGGCACATGATGTCCCCAGGCGCCCCGGACATCGGCACCAAGACCTCCTTTTTAACTGTCCAGCCCTCTGTGGGATGCCTCTCCCTTTCAGCCTTAGGAACATTCCAGCTCCTCTCCCTGAGTGTCCTGGCAAGACCTCCGTCCATCACATTGACCTGGCTCTGGTTCAGGAACCATCTGGACGAAGCACATTAATTGCGTTAGTCCGGGGTTTATCAGCCTTCCCAAAGGAGATGTTAGAAACTCAGCACATGTGACAGACATTGGTCCCTTTAATGCTTCCTCCTCTCAGATTAAGAAACTGCAGAGGTGTGAAAGGAATCTTTACTACAAGGCTCGACAGTGGCTTCCCGGCCTCAAGAAGGCTTTGGAAGAACTCGAAGGTCCTCTCTGAGGTCTGGAAATTCTCAATGACTTAATCTCTCTCTTTTGTAACAGGGACTTTGGGTGACCTCGAGCCTTAGACTGGGTCTGGGAAATACGAGAGCTATGGAGTTGTCCCCTCTCCCCTTGAACACAGAAATGTGCTTTTACCAAATTGTGAGGCTTTACAGAGGCACAAAGCAAATGGATTTTTCTTTTGAAAATGGACTGATACTGCCAAGTCTTTTTTTATTTCTTTCTATTTTCTGAGTCGGCTGCTACCACTGTTTCTGATTTCTGTGCTCCTGAAGTCAGTCTGTCCTGTGTCTTGAGGAACATTTCAGGACATCACCTCCTTTCTTTGCTTCCTCCATTTCTTTATTCATTCAGCAAATGTTTATGAAGGTCCTGTGATGTGCCAGGCACTTTTCTAGACACCGAGGATACAGCAGTGAGCAAAGAAGACAAACAAACACCCCCACTCTTGTGGAGCTGATGGTCTAGTGTTGAAGGCAGACCATCAACAAGAGAAACAAGTGGACATATACAGAATGGCAGATGGGATAAGTGTACACAGAACATGAAGGATTATAAGGGAGAGAGGGAGGTCTGGCCATCTGTGTGAAGTTTGAGGAGGTGAGAGAGCCATCCATGGAGCATTCCAGGTAGCTAGAACAGCAAGTGCAAAGGCCCTGTGGCAGGAGCATTCAGCTGTGTTTAAGTGTCAGCCAGAGAGCCAGTTTGGCTGGAACAGAGGAAGCCATGCGAGCAGAGGAGAGAGATCAGAGCAGTTGTGGGGAGACAGATCATGTGGGGCTGTGACAAAGGATGTGGACTGACTTCGTGTGACATGGGCGCCGGAGGAGAGTTTTGAGCAAAGAAGGGACATGATCTGACTTGTGAAAACGCCCCCTCTGGCTGCAGTTTTGAGAATATGCTATAGAATAGTAAGGGTGGCAGCAGAAGAACAGTCAGGAAGCTCCCGCAGTATGGGGCGGGGGCGGAGGTGAGAGAAGATGGGGCTGGAACCAGGGAGGCAGCCATGGAGGTGGTGAGAAGTATTTGGACACCAGAATGATATTATGGAGGTAAAATGGACAGGGTTTGAGGGAGGGGTGCAGAATCATGTCCAAGTTTCCAGCTGGATGGAGGTGTCATTTACCACCACCCCTCGCCCCCTGAAGAGGGTTTGACCCTGCGGATAGCTCTGATCTTTGCAGCTGGCAGGTATCGGGCTGCTTGTCTGCGCTCATTCACAGGGCATCTTATCCAGCACCCACGACTGGCCAGCCACTGTTTATGCACCCTGCAGACAGTCACTAACGTAACCCTCATCACACTGCGATTGGCCCATTTTACAGATGAGGATGCCAAGGCTGAAGGAGATTAATCCCTGGTCCCGGATCACACAGCTAGTAAGTGAGGCATTGGGATTCAAAGCAGGCAGACCCCGTGCAGGGCGCCTGCGCCTACCCAGAGCACGATACCACCTCTGCGTTGGCATGACGATGATACCCAGCACCAGGGGCACCTTACATGTGAACACGCTGTGTTGTGTGCCAGGACAGATGTTCTATTATTTGACAGTAGAAACACACTCTGGGAAGGAAGAGAGTGAGACAGTAACCAATCCAAGACGCTGGGGAACTTAGGTGAGACCATTCATTGGATCAGTTCTGAAGCTGTCTGTCTTAGTCCACGTGGGCAGTTTTTAACAAAATCACCATAGACTGGCATCTTAGACACAAACATTGATTTCTAACAGTTCTGGAGGCTGGGAAGCCCAAGGTCAACACACGGGCAGATTCGATGTCTGGCGAGGGCCCAGTTCCTACGTTTGTAGATGGCTGTTTCTGGCTGTGTCCTCACATGCTGAGAAGGAGCAAGGGAGCTCTCTGGGGTCTCTTATAATTATAAGGCCACCAATCCCATGACCTCAGCACCTCCCAAAGAACCTCAGGAGGTGCTCTCTCCTCCTGAGGCCTTCACATCGGGAATTAGGTTTCAACATACGGATGCTGGGGGGACACAGACATTCAGTCTGTAGTGGTGTTTAAGGAGGTAGAGTGGAGCCTTATACTTCCTGGTTTCAGATCCTGGATCTCCTGCCTACTCTTGTGTCACCTCAGACGAGTGACCTCGCTGTCCCGAGACTCACATCCCATGGGTGTAAGGTGCTGTTATGGGTCGAATTGTGTCCCCCTCACATTAATATCTTGAAGCCCCAAATCCCGGGACCTCAGAATGTGACCTTATTTGGAAATAGGGTTGTTGCGGATGTAATTAAAGTTGATGTGGGGGCATCCTGGAGCAGGGTGAGCTCCTAATCCAGTATAACTGGTGTCCTTAGTAAAGGGGGACGTTTAGACACGGGTGCATACACAGAATGCCAGGGAAGATGGAAGCCAGGATCAGGTGATGTGTCTACAACCCGAGGAACGCCAAGGACTGTGAGCAAACCCCAGAAGCCGGGGGAGAGGAATGGAATGGGTCCTTCCTCCTGGCCCTCGGCAGGAACCAACCCACCAACACCTTGATGGTGGACATCCAGCCTCCAGGAACCTGAGACAATACATTTCCATCATGGAAGCCCCCCAGTTGGTGAGTTGGTGGTGCTTTGTTCCAGCAGCCCTAGCAAACTACTCCAGATGGAGTGAACAAGAGTGGGTGCTTCGTGAGGACGTCTTTATCTATCTATCTATCTATCTATCTATCTATCTATCTATCTATCTATCTATCTATCTATCTAATCTGACAGAGAGAGACAGAGACAGAGAGCACAAGCAGGGGGAGGGGCAGAGGGAGAGGGAGAAGCAGGCTGTCTGCTGAGCCAGGAGCCCAACGTGGGACTTGATCCCAGGACCCCGGGATCAGGACCTGAGCTGAAGGCAGACACTTAACCAACTGAGCCACCCAGGTGCCCCGATGATGTCTTCAGGTGAAATGAGATAATGTATTCCCGAGTCCTGGCACCCAGTAATAAATCAGTATGTTTCAGCTCTGAGCATCACCCTCAACTGGTTGTTCTAATCTCAAGTTCCCGTTTCAGGGGCACCTGGGTGGCTCAATCATTGGGCATCTGCTTTGGGCTCAGGTCATGGTCCTGGGGTCCTGGGGTCGAGCCCCACATCGGGCTCCCTGCTCTGCGGGAAGCCTGCTTCTCCCTCTCCCACTCCCCCTGCTTGTGTTCTGTCTCTCGCTGTGTCTGTCTGTCAAATAAATAAATAAAATCTTTAAAAATAAAGAAAGAAAGAAAGTTCCTGTTTCCCTGCCTGGTGCCCTCTCCGCCTGGGTTAAGGTGAGCCAGGTCCTCAGGACAGAATCCAGGCGGTTCCCACAGGCCCGATCAAAAGGCTATTGATTTGCCGCGTGGCCTTCTGTCAAGTTGCCTCCCCTCCCTTAGTGCTCGTTCTCCACTTGTGAGGCACTTGACCCTTCCGGAAGTATGTGAGGAGGCAGAATAACCCTTTGTCAAGTCTCGGATGTTTCAGGGGAAGGTGCTGTGTCACTGTGAGGCGGGACTTCCTCCCAGTCACTTTCCAGGTCCGATGGGTACCCCTCTTCCAAAGGTCACTCTCTGGGCTTAAGAGTTTCCCATGACTCTGGAGCTGCAGCTGAGGCAGGTGGTTCTAGAAGTTCTGTCCTGTGCTGTGCAGGCATCTTCGTCTCCCTCCCTGCCCGAGAAGCTCTAGAACGCAGTTGGAGAAACCACACAGGCTCCAGCTCCCGCAGCTCAGCAGCAGGGAGGCGGTCGGAGACTCACTTTACCCAAATGCCACGGTCCCCAAATGGTGATAGGCAGGTAAACACTGGACAGGTGAGTTTTTAGAGCACATGTGGGGGAACACTAAGGTTTTAATAGGTATGTAGCTAATATAGATGAGAAAAAATATAACCAGCACATCAAACCAGTGATGCAAATTTTTAAAATTAAATTTGTATAAGAAAAAGTGAGTTGTTTTTTATTTTTAATTTTTTAAAGTTTATTTCATTTAAATTCAATTAATTAACATATAGTGTATTATTAGTTTCAGAGGTAGAGTTCAGTGATTCATCAGTTGCATATAACACCCAGGGCTCATTATGACGTCACGGGCCCTCCTGAATGCCCATCACCCAGCTACCCCATCAGTGAGTTGCTTTTTAAAAAATATCAAACATATCATGCAAATGGCACATATAGGGCAGAAGCCATCATTATGGTTCTTAAATGACTGAAATTTGGAAAACATAAGAGGTACTGGATGGCTCATGTGGGCTCCATAAGTACATAGAAGTACAGCGTTGACAATTGCAGCTTTTTAAAGGTTAGACTTTCTACACGTTACTAGTCATTCCAGCCCCATTACCCCTGCTGGTCCTGCTCACTAAATTCTGCACCAGAGCCTTGTTGGAACACTCCAGTTTTATACTGCGGAGTCCAGCAACACGAGATGGACTGCCTGCCTTGGACACTGTCCAATGTCATTTAAAGGACCCCATCATTTAAAGGATAAAACCACTTTCAATCTCTGCTCAAAAACCTTGTTAAGCCTTCTGTTCAAATTTATTGTTTGAAACTGTTCTGTACTAAGAAATACAGGCCTTTCTGAGAGCCGATTCTCAAGCTATCTCTTGTCAGGTGTTTGTATGAGTTGTAAATCACTCAGTCGTTGCTGGGAGAAGTCATCGTGACTTCGTGACCAGATCTGTAGCGTTCGAGAATGGCATTGGAGAGGCGGCTGTTTGAGTCTTGTCTAAAATCAGAGGGGAAGTTTATCACCTTCTGCACAACCTCTGTAATGCTGTGTAACCTACCCACTTCCCGCTGTGCGATCCCTGAGTTTCCCTTCTGAGCCAGACCATGTCGTGTGTGCATGCGCACACAGGTTTCAACCCCGTGAGCTGATTCAGACACCACCGGTGACCACTTACAACTCTGCTCGGAGCTTTTAGGGGAGACCCAAATTAAGTGTCCCTATGCATTTTACAAATTTCTTTGAAGATGCTTGGAGCCCAACTTTACTGCCCAGAGTCTCTTACTTTCGTTCTTTACCCCTCCAGGCATATTTTATGTCAAGCAGAGAAGACTAACTGATGTAAGTAATACCACCGACAGCTAATTACAAAAATCAGTTCCTGTAACAACTCGGAAGAGGATCTGGGTCTCAATGAGGAATGAGAGCCGGGTTGTGCACGCCTCATTTTGAGATGGCAAACTGAAATGTCAGAGGGTGTGCTCTCAGCTGTCAGCTTCTAATCTAATTAGACAGGATAATTGGGGAGGCTGAGCCTGCTGACGGCTGACAAACATACTGGTCTAATTTCATTCCCTATAATAGGACCGTGGCAACACCAAGTTTCTCTTGTAACCATGTCAGTCCTGGCCGGCCCCGCCGCAGAGAGGAGAAGGCTTCTAAGCTCAAAGACAAAACTCTAGTTTGATCCACAGATGGTTTCCGGGAGTAGAGATCCTCGCTGAGGGGGCTGGGAAAATGCGTGCATTGTGGGCTCAATCCAAACTGTAAAAGCAAACCAACAGGAAGGACAGTTTTTGATTGGATGAGGTAGAAAGCTGAACCAGATTGCTCAATAGCTACTAAAGAATATCCCTTCTGTGACTTTTGAGGACATGCCACGACCAGAGCCTAAACTTAGCGCTACCAGGAGACACTGTAGAACCCTGTTGTCATGAAGAGCTAAGAGGAACGCACCACCACCGTTTCCAGTCTTCATCTGCAAGGCTGATTATTCAAGCAGGACACACCATATTGGCCGTCTGGCCATCTGACTGGTGGGTCATCAGTTCCTGGCCATATTGGCAACCGTTAAAAATAGGTACCCCTGTTGTATTAATTTTCTATGGCTGCTGTTACAAGCTACCACACATTTAGTGGCTTACAACAACACACACTGATGATGTCACAGTTCTGTGGGTCAGAAGTGTGGGGTGCAGCATGGCTCAGGGGAGTCCTCAGCTTTGAGGAGGTCAAAGCTCAAGGGCCAGCGGGACCCTGTTCCTTTCTGGAAGTTCTAGACACAAACCTGCTTCCATGAGCCTATGTCCAAGCTCACTCAGGTCATTGGTCAAATTCAGTTCCTTAGGGTTGGACTGACGTCTCCATATCCTTGCTGACTGTCAGCCGGGAATCGGTCTCTGCTCCTAGAGGCTGTCTAAATCATTCTCATGCTTCCCCAGCGTCCTCCTTCCAGCCCAAGGGGGTCAAGTATCTCACACTCAGCATCTCTCCAACTTCCTCTTCTGCCTCATCTCTCTGACTCCAGCTGAAGAAAGTTCTCTGTTCATCTTCACAGGATCCAGGGTTGGGGCATGGACATTTTTGGGGAGGGGGGATAAATGAGTGACTGCCACACAGTCGTACATGCATGGAAATGTTTTATCTTCATATAGTTTAAATGTTGGCCCCTAGATCTTATCCACCTTAATCATTTTAATTTATCAAATACATTCTTTTCCACAGAGAGCACAAACTTAGATTTTTGGCCCGGGCGATATCCCATCTACCATTTATTATTCCAAATTAGTGAGATTCAAAATAATGAAAGTTCACAAAGTCAAAGAGAAGGTCTAATATTATTGTGGATCAAGGATTTGCCTGGCCACCTTGTGCACTCACAGTCTGTAGGCCCAGAGATGCCAACACTTTGGTTTAATTAATTAAATTAATTAAATATGATAAGTTGGTTATATGGAAAATGGCTACAGAAAGACACCAAGATTATTATAGTATGCGTACTTCATGACAAGCACACTGGGTATGGAAAGGGACCGCAGGCTGCTGGCTGCGTGGTGAGACACACAACGGTAATAGAAGTGGAAAAAGCCCTGGCCTTGAGCAGGCACCTCTAGGTGCACTCAGGTGACCACGAGGATCGTAGGCACACTGAGCAAGATGCTTCCTTCCAGCTCTGCTCACCCCAAGCTTGACCCCAGCAGTTTGGAGAGGCGGCCATTTCTCCCCTCTTCTCCACAAGAAAACCAGAACTCTGATCCTCAGTGTGGAAGAAGTTTTCTGCCTTTTTCCAAAATAATCCAATTTTGTTTTTACATGCCCCCACAGCCTCCTTGTGATTCAGAAAGGAACAGATGCAGATAGTGATTAAGTAATTCATCAAAGATGACACTACGGTGAAAGTCAACCAGGACTTAAGACCCCGATTGTGGCCAGTGGGGTATGCTCTCCAGTGAGACTTACCCAGCAGGTGGTGAGCTGCCCTTTTCCTTAATTTCCACTTCCATCTCTTAGTGAATCATTTGGAAATGAACTATACATGACTGCAAAGAGAGCAGGTGCCAGGTGTTTCAGAGTGGGATTTACCTGGACTGGCCCCTCCTTGGGGTGTTGCTTCTTTTAAACCAAAGATGACAAATTTGAATCCTGCCTCCACTTGATGTGAACAGCTTCCTTTTTCTTGTGGCCAATGTCTGGCACTGTAGATGATGGATCATGGATGGTTGGATAGGTGGACAGATGGTGGGTGGATGGATGTATGATGGGACAGATGGATGGATGGATGGGTGAATGCGTGATGGACAGATGTATGGATAAGTGCATGGATGGGTGGGTGGATGGATGGATGGACAAACAGATGGATCTAATGGATAATTATGATTGGTGTACCTTTACCTATGTCTGGTTGGGGTGTTAAACTTAATCATGCAGCCAAGATGTAACCACATCAAAATTACTGGCATTGCTATTGCACTGTAAAGACATGGATTAAGGGGCTCCTGGGTGGCTCAGTCAGTTAAGTGTCTGCCTTTGGCTCAGGTCATGATCCCAGGGTCCTGGGATCAAGCCCCATGTTGGGCTCTGTGCTCGGCAGGGAGCTTGCTTCTCCCTCTACCTGCCACTCCCCCTGCTTATGTGCTTGCTCTCTCTCTCTCGCTATCTCTGTCTCTCTCTCTCAAATAAATAAATCTTTTAAAAAAAGACATGGATTAAAATAACAGCATTTTTGCTTTAAGAAGAAATATAACCAAATAATAAGAAATATATATAATCATGATTAAAAGAACAAAAGAAGCTATACCCAGAAAAGCTACCATGTATGCACTGCCTTAATTGTTCCTGGCAGATAAACCATGTTTGTGTTCCTGGAACTACTTATCTCTTCCCATGGAATAAGAATCCTGAATATACCACACTGTTAGACATTATTCATCAGATTGGTGCCAGAGGGTAACTAATAATTATTATTTTTCTCTGCCTTCTTTGCCAACACACACAAACATACAGATACAGCAGTGGCACCTGGGACAGTGCTCTTTGATGTCTTTTCCTGCATACCATGGGTCTGGGCCTTTGCAAAGACATTGCAATCATTATTTCTGATCATCACAACAAGTAGAAGTTACCATCCCCATTTTGTAGATGGAGAAATCAGACCCAAGATCACAAGTAAGCTAGAAGCCAGCTCAAATGCCACAGCCTTAGGTGATCCCTTGGCTCGCTGGGTGACTTGCTCGTTTCTCAGTGATGTCTCATCAACCTGTGCATCTCTCCATGTAAGCGCTAGAATGATTGCATGAAATGTCACCACGTTTGAATCATCCTTCTTATCTGCACACACACAGACGCAGTGCTTTGCACAGACTAGCCCGGTGGTACCTTTTTGCTGGGTGAATGGATGGGACTCATAAAGAGCAAGTTCTTGTATTTAAAGGAGGAGAAAAAGGAGAAAACTCCTTCCCAAGGAGGGGGACACCTACATCTCTTTCCTTCTGCTCCCTCTCATCCACCACACATTTTTCATCAGTTCTCTTAAAAATAATATTTCTGTTTTATTATATATTTGGATGCATTTTATTACACACCAATACCCCTCAGAGATGGTAGCACATTTAAAAAATAGCCTATGTTAATTTTGGGACAATGACCAAAATGAAACCAAAAATAACACTTGTGTGTTTCTTGCCACATTAGTGTTATTAACAAAGACGCAAGATTGCTAGAAAATATGAGGGCTCTTGGTCAAAAATCAGTAAAGAATTAGTAAGAATTTGAAGATGGAAACCAAGCATAAGACCCTACTAAGCATGAGGTCTTGTCAACGACACAGGTTGCATGCCCATAAAGCCAGCCCTGGCTGTAGGAGACAGATGGTAACATGTACCCAAATCACAACTGTGGTTAGTGATTAGTCCAGGTGTTAGGAAAGATCAATTATAAACCCTTGAGTCCCCCACCATGACTACATTGTGTCTTTCACGGAGTAGATGCTCAAAAAATGTTTAGTTAATTGACAGCTTGAAGTGTCCTGATATTACAGGAAGGATTTCCATGGACTGCCACGGAGAACATGATGGACGATTATACTGATAATAGCTAAACTTATCGACTTTGGTTGAAGGCATGATCAATGCCAAGCACTGCATTCAGCCCTTCTTATGTCTGTGTCATTGAATCACTACATGTGCCTATATGTTAGGAGTGATATGATCCCCATTTTTAAGATGAAGAAACAAGTTTTAAGAGATTGGAGGGCACCTGGGTGGCTCAGCTGGTTAAGCATCTGACTCTTGGTTTTGGCTCAGGTCATGATCTCATGGGTCGTGAGATAGAGCCCCAAGTCAGGCTCTGCGCTGAGCGCACAGTTTGCTTGGGATCGTTTTCCTCTTCCTCTCCCTCCCCAATGTCCCTCCCCCTGTTTGCGCAGGCGGGCACGCTCTCTATCTCTCTCGCTAAAATAAATATTTTTTTAAAAAAGAGAGATTGGGGAACTTGCCCAAGGGTGATGGGTGGCGGAACCTAGAAGTTAAGCCAGCCACTGTTTGCCTGACATATAGTGCTGTGCTTTTAAATACCATGCTACGTGTCTCTTCAAGGCTAAGAGCAAATATTTAATGTCTCTTTACTGTGTCCCACCCTGCCCCAATTTTTGAAAAGTTCTTAATCTTATTTTGCTTCCAATTAAATTGGATTGGCCAACACTTGTTGAACCTAGCCCTTGCTCTGTGTAAGGCACAGAGAACCCTCCAAGTACCTGCAATCAGGTGAGGCCAGCGTAACCAGTTCTCTTGCATAATTAACACCCAGAGGTTGATGACTAGGAGGTTGTCTAGGAGGTTGCACTTCTAAAGAAGTGAATATGTATAAAGAGATTTGCATAATGCCTGGTCCATGGTGCTCTCTAGGAGCTAACTGTGTGTTGACATCATTCTCAGGGTATCCCAAGGTCCACTGTGCTTCCTCACACATATTCTCCACTCATATTCTCAAACGAATTGATGGAAGTTAGAAAGGTGAGAGAAAGCCCCAGGAGTTATTGTAAACTGGTTTGAAAACCGGAGGACTTTTTGTTGGGATGAGAAGGATTACAATACAGTGCTGGAGCTGTAGAAAGGACAAAAAAATTAAGTAACACTTTGAGAGGAAAGAGTTAATCAAGGGAGGCAGGCTGGGGAGGAGAAGGAGAAAAGCTTACACTCTGCTGTCACCTCTGTGTTCAAAGGTGACGTGTTACCTGTGGGCGATTATTTTCCTCTCCCGTTGGCTTTCAACTCGAAGTTTAATAGGATGATGATATATATGTATATATAAGGCCACGAAACCAGAATTTGACCTGCTAGGTTAATAAACACTAGCAGTTACTGTAACTCACAAATTACAGGTCCCAATTTTCACAGCCGGGTTGCAGGCATTAATTAAAACTGGTGTTGCAAATCACAGCATTTTGGAATGCCTGCAATGTTTAAATTATCAATGGTGTTGCTACCTTAATTTAAAAAAGCAACTTCCATCATTTTTCAAAAGAAGAGTACTCTAAGCCAGAATAAGCCCATCTCTCACGCTCCCAGAGTCATTAATGCGTTAGAAGCAAATGAAAAGTTTTTAATGCCTTTCAATATGTTTGAGTACAAATTACCAGACCTGCTGCTGTGGCCAGCTCTGCATATTATAAATGGTTCAGAGTAATTAAGGAGATGTTACCATGAGTAAGTTTTTGGTTTGGTTGGTTTATCTCAATCTCTCTCTCTCTCTTGAATTTTCAGGAGGGGCAATATTGCCCCCCAATGGGGTAAAATTTGGTTCTTGATGGGGGAGCTCAGATATTACAATTTCATGGCCCTCCAAAGGCCATAGGACGTAAACAGATGTACAGTATGTCTATGGTACTAAAACTTTATGGAGTGGGATGGTGAATAGGAAAAGTGTCTAAAAAGTCTCCTTAGGGAGATGATGATTAAAAAAAAAAAAGTTTGAGGAACTCAGCTCAAGGCTTCTCTACATGTGATTTCGATCCATCTACCCACTTTGTGATAGAGAATGTATCTTAATGTTTTTCAAATGACAGTGTAAGGGGCTGAATGTTTTTGTCCCTCCCCCTGCAAACTCCTGCCTTGAAATCCTAAATCCCACTCTGATGGCATTAGGGGGTGGGGCCTTTGGGAGGTGATTTGGCCTTGAGGGTGGAGCTTCATGAATGGGACTAGTGCCCTTGTAAAAGGGGAACCCCCCCCCCCGCCAGAGCCCTCTTGGCATCTTTCAACCATGTGAGGACACAGGGTCTCCCGAAAGAGGACCTCACTAGAATACAACCATGCTGACACCCTGATCTGGGACTTCCAGCTCCCAGAACCATGAGGAATAAGTTTCTGTTGTTTGTAAGGCACCGGGTCCATGCTACTTTGTTACAGCAGCCCAAACTAAGACAGGCATTTTACAGAAAAACTAGAAAAGTCGACTCAACAACAGAACCAAAGTGTCCCCTGTCTGTGTGACCTGGGAGAAAGTTAGTCTGGGAGAAAGGAATAAATGGCAGCCAGAGCCTAGAGTCGGATGAAGATGGTAGAACCACGTGAGCCGGGTCAGAGAAAGTGATAGGACGAGTAGAGCAGAGAGCCTAGAGAGCCGTGCTGTGGGGAGCAATGTGGGGTGACAATGGAGCAACACCAGGTCAAGGTGGGCGGTGGCGAGTAGAAGTTAAGGAACGAAGGGACAAGATCATGGGGCTGACCTGAGGCAAGGCTGGAATCGGGTATTTCCATATGTGTACATTAGGGAAGGGGGCACGGGTGATGGAAAAGGCACCAGCTCTGAAATCTCTAGTTTCTCCAAAGTGTGAGTAATATCTCTAATCGGATCAGCTGCCATCACGTGCTTGTTCCTGATCAGTCACCTTGGAATACCCAGCCCTCGATCAATGGCAGTGGGCACCAACCCGAGTCATACTGTGTAGGTGAGCAGTGGAGGGAGGGGATATCTCCAAGGACAGTTAGGACATGTGATTGCCAGAAAGAACAGAGACTGGATGTTGGGGGAAGGGGGACAACTGTGCTGACCCTGGTGTCACACAGAGCTGCTTTCTAACCTGGCTCGGGCGCCCTGCACAGCTTGGTCGTGTCTGTGAGTCTCCGCCACCCCCATCCCAGTGAGTGTGGCCAAGAAAAGAACCAACTCTACAGGGTTATTGTGAGGTTTGAATGTAAAATGAAGGTAATGTGCCTGGCACCTTATCAGTCCTCAGTAAATGTGACTCTTTTTCCTCCTTACTGAGGAATTCTTTCCTACCGAAGAAATGCAGTTTATGTTGATTAATATGTGTCCACAATAAGTAATTGAATGAGGAGAATCAGTGCTGAAATTCATAATTCATTAACTGTGTGCTTTCAATGAGCTTATTAACTCACTAATTCTCCACAGGGTTATTTTTCTTCTCCTCTTTCAATATCCCTCTTTTTTCTAGACCTTATAAGGCACTAATATACTTCCATCGTCCCTTCAGTGCCTTGCCTTGCTCTGATTTTGATATTTCCCCTGCCATCCTCATTTGAATAGTGCCTGGTAATGACAGAGTTTGCCAATAAATGGGGTACATCCCCCGAGAAGGACAAGGATCCCCATGGTGCAGTGAGAAAGGGTCTGCCGCTCTATCGGTTTGCGTGGGCGTCCCTAATAAAGCACCACAGACAGGGAGCTAAAACCACAGAAATGTATTGTCGTACAATTCTGGAAGCTGGAAGTGTGAGATCAAGGTATTAGCAGAGTTGGCTTCTTCTGAGGCCTCTCTCCTTGGCTTGTCAATGCCTGTCTTATTCCTGTGTCTTCACGTGGCCTTCCCTCTGTGCATCTCCTCTTGTGAGGACACCAGCCATATTGGATTAGGTCCCACTGTAATGACCTCCTGAGTTCTTAAAGACCCCATCTGCATTACAGTCATATCCTGAGGTACTGGAGGGTTAGGACTTCAATGTATGAATTTGGGGGTGCACAATTCAGCCCATAACATAACTACTTAGAAGCTGTGAGCCTGTGAACAAGTCTCCTAATGAAGCACTTGTGAAAAAACTCTTCTAGAGACAAGGAACTGAAACCCACTCAAGGCAGTACAAGTAAAAGTAGAGTTTACCAAAGAGTTGAAAGGTGTCATCTCCTGAGACACCTGAAATCCAACCATCCTCTCTCCATTTCTCAGGACAAGCAACATGGCTCTCATCTCTGCTTTATTATATCCTCTCTCTTCCTTTCTTTCCCTCTCCTGCTCTCCTTCCCTCCCTCTCTCTCCTTCTTATCTTTTTCTCTACTTACACGTGGTCCAACAAGGCAACTAATGCCAAGTTAATATGATCTTTTACTTTAGAAACTTTTAGTTTCTAAATCTTAAAGTCTCACGAGGGAAAATTTCTTTGGTCATTGGCCAGCCTCACTGGTTGATCTTGAGTCAGGGGCCCATTGCTGGTTCAATCAGCTGTGTCGGAAGCACAGGGAAGCAGAGCTATGTAATACAGAAGTTTCCCAGGGGCGCCTGGGTGGCTCAGTCGTTAAGCGTCTGCCTTCGGCTCAGGTCATGATCACAGGGTCCTGGGATCGAGCCCCGCATCGGGTTCTCTGCTCTGCGGGAAGCCTGCTTCTCCCTCTTCCACTCCCCCTGCTTGTGTTCCCTCTCTCGCTGTGTCTCTCTCTGTCAAATAAATAAAATCTTTAAAAAAAAAAAAAAATACAGAAGTTTCCCAGACCATCCCATTCAGCAAGTACTAAGGCAGGGAGTTCCCGTGTATGGAGGCTGAGGCATGGACCCACATCCCACACTATGTCCACAACCTAAAATAAACCTCTGCATCACCGTTTGTAAAGTAGACGTGACGATATACACTTCACAGAGTGATTCCAAAGAAGAAATGAGATAATGAGTTGCAGACTTCTTTGGTGACCCTGAAGCATGTGAAGTTTTTGCGGAGTTAAACAAGAGCTTACTAATTACATTGCTAGGTGCCCTGTATCAGTTAGCTCTTGACCCAAAATTGCCATGCAACAAAACTCAGTGACTCAAAACAACCATCAGTTATTCTCGTGAATCTGTGGGTTATCTGATGTTGGCTCGTCGAGGCTGGGCTCAAATTGGGGTGGCTGTGCTCCAGCTGTCCCTCACCTCCTCCTGGGACCAGCAGACTAGCCAGGATATATCCTTCTCATGGTGATAAGGGAGATTTAAGAATGCAAGCAGAAGCAGATAGGCTTCTTCATGCCTAGGAATCTGTCTTTAGTGTTTTCTCTTCAAATGTGATAGATCCTAGGATGAAGCCACCTGGGTCACAGCTTAATAAGTGTTACATGTGTGGCAAATCACTTATACTTTCATGCCCAAAACTAAAATATACTCAGGACTCATGCTTTGAGTTCATGTTAGTGCATGATTTTCACAAGCGCTCCTTACTCCAGGAAGCAAGACACATAAAACTCAAACATTCTTGGTTTTTGATTGCCTTGATGATTCTTGATTCTTTTCCATCAAATTTTACTTATTTAGTGACATTTCCATTGAATTCTTCATTTAAACTAGAGAATCTGAAGAACATTAGAACTCTGAGGCTGGGAGACATTTCTCTTTTGTTTCACAAGTAGAGATATTGCAGCTTAGAGGGGTTAAATGACTTGTCCAGGACCTCAAAACAAATCCCAAATATATCTCGCATTGGGCTAAATGAAACCTGGATCAAATTAAATCGGGAAATTCTGGTGCTGCTAGGGAATTGCAGATTAACTTTAATATATCTGGGATTTTTGTTTTTGTTTTTGTTTTCGATCAAACCTAACTTGATTTAGCCAAAAGGTGTTATTCATTGCTTCTCAGACTCTATCTGGAGATCTGGAAATTAAATAGAAAGGTATGAGTCAGAGTGAGAGAAAATTTGCAGTTGACTTGCCAAGTTGAGAAGATAATTTTCTACCTGCTCTCCGGATTTTTCACCAGCCTCTTAACTCTAAAACTCCTTATAAAATAAGTCTTAATGGTGTATGTATATACAAACCTCTACTTTTCGAATTGCTTATTTGTATTTCTCTACTGTGGGGATTTGATTATTAACCATGACAAAATTACTGGTAGGGGAACTAGAGATTTAGAAAATGCTAGACAATCATCTAGTTAAAAAAAATTATACAGCTTATATTCAAAGCTCAGCACTGAATTAAGGGCAAGAAAAATGCTAATAAATACACAGAAAAGCAAAAATAAAGTCTAATGTTCTCTGCCTCATAGAGTCTTCTTTTTTTTTTTTTAAGATTTTATTTATTTATTTGAGAGAGGGAGAGAATGAGTGGAGGGAGGGGCAGAGGGAGAGAGACAAGCAGACTCCCCGCTGAGTGGGAGCCGGACATGGGGCTTGATCCTGGGACCCCGAGGTCATGACCTGAGCGGAAGTCAGACACTTAATGGACTGAGCCATCCAGGAGCCCCTCTTAGAGCCTTCTTGAACTGCATGAAAGATACTAGACTGTCTTCCTTTCTTTGAATCATTTCAGTGGTTATGTCCTGTCTCCCATCTTCTCTTGATCTTAACCCTTCTGTTCTGAAAGCATGATCTTTCTCAAATTCTGAAAGCTGGGGAAAGCATTTTTATGATTCTCTCAGGCCTTGGGGAAAAAGATCTTCTAAGTAAAAGCACTTGGGCAAAGAGTAACAGATTCAAAATATGCAAATGATGAAACACTCATTCTGCAGTCATCTAGAAGCCCAACTCCTACTACTGTCAAATGAAGTTCTCCCATCTGGGAGGGCTAGAGGTTTGCTTTTCCTATTGATGTATTCCTTTCCAGGGAACCCTGTGCACACAAAGGCTGCAGCACCCAGGATGATTCTGATGCCTTTGTTGTCTGCTTTTGAACGTTAAAAAAGATGTGAGTTGTGAGCTACAAACATTGCCTCGGGGTTAATATTTTTGTAAATGAAAAATGGGATGAAATGGACATTTGCACATCTCTAGTTATTACAACGCTTTTAAACAGAAACACTGTGTTGTATGAAATGGGAAAGATAGTTCCCTTGCTGACGTCACCCCTGTTTTGAAATTTTACATCCCTAGTCTGCTGGCTTCTCTTGCTGAGAATATTCCACCCCACCTCCTTTCCCTGACTCCACCCACCTCACATGTGCACGCTTGTTTTTAATGCACTGGTCCTCGTTTCAAAAGCATCCAGAGTGAAGCTGCCCAAGAATCTGATGAGTTCTGTTGTCCACCATCACCTGGAAGACTGTTGGTCCTAAATAATGCAATATATGTTAAGAAAAAAAAAAAAAGAAGAAGAAGAAGAAGGTAGCAGGAGGGGAAGAATGAAGCGGGGGAAATCGGAGGGGGAGACGAACCTTGAGAGACGATGGACTCTGAAAAACAAACTGAGGGTTCTAGAGGGGAGGGGGCTGGGAGGATGGGTTAGCCTGGTGGTGGGTATTGAGGAGGGCACATTCTGCATGGAGCACTGGGTGTTATGCACAAACAATGAATCATGGAACACTACATCTAAAACTAATGATGTAATGTAGGGGATTAACATAAGAATAAAAAAAAAAGATGGTAAAAAAAAAAAAAAGACTGTTGGTCCTGATTATGACTTCATTTGCACATCAGCATCATCCAAGGAGCATCATAAAATCAGATTGCAAGGCCCACCTGCAGAATGTAATACGGTTGGCTGACTTGAAGCTTGGGAATCCCATTAATAAAATGCTTTATGCAACTTGGATGCAGGTGATCAGCAGACAAGACCTTGTGAGACACTGGTGTGGTCACAGGAGAGTGGGCTCTCAGCCACCCAGCTTGGGTTTGAATTCTAGCTCCATCCTGGAATAACTGATTTTGTGAGCATGTTACTTACTACTCACTTTGTTCTCCAATTTCTTCATCTGTAAAATTGGGAGATATTATTTACATTGGAGCACCATCTTAAGTGAGGAGTTCCTGGTATCTACATGAAGCTCAATTTTTTTTAATTTAAATTCAGTTAGCCAACATATAGAACATCATTAGCTTCAGACATAGAGTTCAGTAATTCATCACTTGCATATAACACCCTGTGCTCATTACATCACGTGCCCTCCTTAATGCCCGTCACCCAGTTACCCCATCGCCCCACCCACTGCCCCTCCAGCAACCCTCAGTTTCTTTCCCATAGTTAAGTGTCTCTTATGGTTTGTCTCCCTCTGATTTCTTTCCATTCTGTTTTTCTCTCCCTTCCCCTATGATCCTCTGCCCTGTTTCTTATATTCCTTGTATGAGTGAAACCATATGATAATTGTCTTTCTCTGATTGACTTATTTTGCTCAGCATAATACCCTCCAGTTCCATCCATGTCATTGTAAATGATAAATAATCATCCTTTCTGATGGCTGAGTAATATTCCATTATATATATATACCACATCTTCCTTATCCATTCATCTGTTGATGGACATCTGGACTCTTTCCATAGTTTGGCTATTGTGGACATTGCTACTATAAACATTGGGATGCAGGTGCCCCTTTGGATCACTACATTTGTATCTTTGGGGTAAATACCTAGTAGTGCAATTGCTGGGTCATAGGGTAGCTCTATTTTTAACTTCTTGAGGAACCTCCATACTGTTTTCCAGAGTGGCTGTACCAGCTTGCATTCCCACCAACAGTGTAGGAGGGTTCCCCTTTCTCTGCATCCTCATTGACATTTGTTGTTTCCTGACTTGTTAATTTTAGCCATTCTGACTGGTATGAGGTGGTATCTCATTGTGGTTTTAATTTGTATTTCCCTGATACTGAGTGATGTGGAGCATTTTGTCATGTGTCTGTTGGCCATTTGTATGTCTTCTTTGGAGAAATATCTGTTCATGTCTTCTGCCCATTTCTTGACTGGATTATTTGTGTTTTGGGTGTTGAGTTTGATAAGTTCTTCATAGACCTTGGACACTAGCCCTTTATCTGATAAGACATTTGCAAATATCTCCTCCCATTCTGTTGGTTGTCTTTTAGTTTTGTTGACTGTTTCCTCTGCTGCAAAAGCTTTTTATCTTTTTTGTTTGTTTGTTTAAATTAAATTAAATTTTATTATGTTATGTTAGTCACCATACATCATTAGTTTTTGATGTAGTGATCCATGATTCACTGTTTTCATATAACACCCAGTGCTTTTTATGTTGATGAAGTCCCAATAGTTCATTTCTGCTTTTTTCCCCCCTTGCCTTTGGAGACGTGTCTAGCAAGAAGTTGCTGTGGCCAAGATAACAGAGGTTGCTGCCTGTGTTCTCTTCTAGGATTTTGATGGATTCCTGTCTCACCATTTAGGTCTTTCAACCATTTTGAGTTTATCTTTATGTATGGTGTAAGAAAATGGTCCAATTTCATTCCTCTACATGTGGCTGTCCAATATTCCCAGCACCATTTATTTGTTGAAGAGACTGTCTTTTTTCCATTGGATATTTTTTCCTGCTTTGTCGAAGATTAGTTGACGATAGATTTGAGGGTTCACTTCTGGGTTCTCTATTCTGTTCCATTGATCTATGTGTCTGTTTTTGTGCCAGTACCATGCTGTCTTGATGATTACAGCTTGTAATACAGCTTAAATTCAGGCATTGTGATGCCACCAGCTTTGGTTTTCTTTTCCAAAATTCCTCTGGCTATTTGGGGTCTTTTCTGGTTCTATACATATTTTAGGATTATTTGTTCCAGCTCTGTGAAAAATGTCAATGGTGTTTTGATAGGGATTGCATTGAATGTGTAGATTGTTCTGGGTAGTATAGACATTTTAACAATATTTATTCTTCCAATCCATGAACATGGAATGTTTTTCCATTTCTTTGTGTCTTCCTCAACTTCTTTCATAAGTGTTCTGTAGTTTTTAGAGTACAGATTCTTTACCTCTTTGGTTAGGTTTATTCCTAGGTATCTTGTGGTTTTTGGTGCAATTGTAAACAGGATCGATTCTTAATTTCTCTTTCTTCTGTCTCATTGTTAGTGTATAGAAATGCAGCTGATTTCTGTGCATTGATTTTATATCCTGCCACGTTGCTGAATTCCTGTATGAGTTCTAGCAATTTTGGGGTGGAGTCGTTTGGGTTTTTCACATAAAGTATCATGCCATCTGTAAAGAGTGAGAGTTTGACTTCTTCTTTGCCAACTTGAATGCTTTTTATTTCTTTTTGTTGTCTGATTGCTGAGGCTAGGACTTCTCGTATTATGTTGAACAACAGTGATGAGAGTGGAGATGCCTGTTGTGTTCCTAACCTTAGGGGAAAGCTCAGTTTTTCCCCATTGAGAATGATATTCGCTGTGGGCTTTTTGTATATGGCTTTTATGATATTGAGGGATGTTCCCTCTGTCCCTACAGTGTAGAGAGTTTTAATCAAGAAAGGATGCTGTATTTTGTCAAATGCTTTTTCTGCATCAATTGAGAGGATCATATGGTTCTTTTGTCTTTCTTTTGTTAATGTGATGTGTCATGTTGATTGATTTGTAGATGTTAAACCGCCCGTGCAGCCCAGGAATAAGTCCCACTTGGTCATGGTGAATAATCCTTTTAATGTACTGTTGGATCCTATTGTCTAGTATCTTGGTGAGAATTTTGGCATCCATGTTCATCAGGGATATTGATCTGTAATTCTAGGTGGAGCTCAACTAATGTTCCTTTTCCAAGAGGGTTTCTGGTTTGCTTTTTTTTGTTTTTGTTGTTGTTGGGTTTTTTGTTTTTTGTTTTTTGTTTTTTTAGAGAGGTAGCTTGTGTGAGTGGGTGGGGGTGGACAGAGGGAGAGGGAGAGAAAGAATCTTAAGCAGGTTCCACACCCAGCATAGAATCCAATACAGGGCTTGACCTCATGACCCTGAGATCATAACCTGAGCCGAAATCAAGAGTCAGGTGCTCAACCGACTGAGCCACCCAGGTGTCCCAGGAGGAGTTCTGTCTTTAACATTACTGAAGACTAGCCCAGTTGTCCATGACTCATTTCTTATTCAAGAACATGGCTCAACAGAGGCGAAAAAAAGTTAGCATGAAATGGAAGAGTTGTATGGGACCAGTTTATTTTTTATGTGTTATTTTGCTTACATTTTAAAATTATGAAATAGATTGTATTTATAAGAGGGTGTGACTGTAATGCATATGTATATTTAAGCAATAATTTTTAAAACACCACCTTGCAAAACAGTCAAGCACCCACCACCTAGTATAATAAATTGGACACGACTAATATCATTGAAATCTCCTGTATGTGCTTTCCTTAATCACATCTCCCTCCTCCACCAGGGTAACTACTCTTCAGTATTTGGTATTTATCATCCCCATGTGTTTCTTAGAGTATATAATCCCTGGTTCAACAGCAGAAACATCACTGGGAAATTTGCTACAAATACAAATTCTCAGGTCCCACTCCCAGACCTACTGAGTTAAAAGCTCTGGGGGAGAGATCCCAGAATGTGGGTTCTAAGAAGAGCTCCAGGTGATTCTGACACTCAGTGAAAACCACAGCTTTGTAGTAAGTAGATGCTGTGTGTGTATGTCTCTACAAGTGTGTATGTTAGTGTGTCCCTAAGCAATATGTTCTTTACCTTTATCTGATTTTGACCTCCATATCAGTGAAATCATACTTTATGTATTCTTTTGCTTCTTGACACTTTTCTCTATCTTCTGTTTTTAAGGTTCATACACATTCATATGTGTATTATAAGGTCATGTATTTTACTGCCATATACTATCCATTGTTGAATACAACAATTTATTTAAACATTTTAGAGCCAGTAGACATTTAGATTTTTCCTAATGTTTTGCTCTTTGGAGCAATGCTAGCATGAACATTCTTGAATATATAATTGAGGCACCTGTGCAAAAGGGTGTCTCTAGGGAAGTGCTTCCTAGTTTTTTCATGTCATAGTGAGCAGAGTAGAAAGTGATAATATTTGTAAACAGAGGTAAACAGGATTCTCAGGGCCTAGAGTGGATTTGTAGTCTTGGTTTTCAGAACTCCCATCCAACCGTCCTTTCATATAGAGAGGTTGGAAATTTTAAAACAAAACAAACAAACAAACTCAGACTGGCTTGTAGCTGGGTTTCTAGAGCCAAATGAGATTTTCCCAATTAAAAGTACTCACACAAGAGGGAGAAGGCATTTTAGGAGCCAAAGCCATCTTCCCTGATGCTCCTGGCCAGTGTTGCTAGCAAGTTCCCTGGGATTGCCTCCCTATGTCCTCCTTCATACATTTGAGTGACAAGGAATAAAGGCAGGGGAAATACAAAGCAAAACCACAATAAAATGTCACATCATGGGGCACCTGGGTGGCTCAGTCAGTTAAAAATCTGACTCTTGATTTCCGCGCAGGTCATGATCTCAGGGTTGTAAGATCGAGCCCCATGTTGGGCTCGGTGCTAGGTGAGGAGCTTGCTTAAGATTCTCTCTTCCTCTCCCTCTGCCCCTCCCCCACTCTCTAAAAAAATTTCACTTCACACCCTCTAGGATGACTATAATCAAATAGACAGATAGTGGCAAGTGTTGGCAAGGATGTGGATCAACTGGAACATTCATACCTATTGGTGGGATTGGAAAATGGTGCAGCAGCTTTGGAAAAGTCTGTCAGTTTTTCAAAAGGTTAAGCATAGTTACCAGGTAACCTGGCAATTTCACTCCTAGGTATACACCCAAGAGAATTAAAAGCATGTGTCCATACAAAAAATGTGTACATGAATGCTCATAGCAGCATTATTCATTTGTAGCCACAAAGTGGAAATAGCCTAAATGTCCACCAACTAATGAATATAAAAACCAAATGTGGCATATCCATACACTGGATTATTATTCTCCCATAAAAAGCAGTGAAGTACTGATATGTGGAAGAAAGAATAAAGTACTACATACAACATGGATGAACCTTGAAAACATTATGCTAAGTGAAGGAAGCCAGCCACCAAAGACTATATTTTGTATGATTCCATTTATATAGAATGTCTAGAACAGGCAAAACCACAGAGACCAAAAGTAGATGAATGGTTGCCAGGGGCAGCATGGGGGTGAATGGGGAGTAACTGCTATGGGTTTCTTTTGGAGGAAATGGAAATCTTCTAGAATTAGATGGTAATCGTCACACAACCTTGTGAATACATTTAAAAATCTCTCAATTGTGCATTTTGGAAGCATGAATTTTATGGTATGTGAGTTATATCTCAGAAAAGAAGGAGGGAAGAATGGAAGGAAGGAAAGGAAGGAAAGGAAGGAAGGAAGGAAGGAAGGAAGGAATTCCGGAAGGAAGGAAGGAAGGAAGGAAGGAAATAGACAATGGGAAGGGCAACCTTCCAGACCTGGCTTCCCTAATCCTGGGATAGAAGCTTTATTTGTTCCATTCCAGCTTCCTGTGTGTGACAGGCAGTTGCAGAGAAAGCAAGGATAAATGCCTCCATCATTAGCTCCAGGGACTGTCTCAGAGGTAGTAGGTCCCAAAGTGACTCCATTCTGTATATTCCTGGGGGGGTCACAACAGCAAGAATACTCTCTCAACCTCTCCAACAATTTTGTAAGTGCCTAATTCCCAACAGCAAATCACTCTCCATTTTAAATACATAGAACAGTTTTTGTTTTGAGCATTAAGCCCTGACTAATTTATGGCCACAGACAACCACCCAGAAATTCCATCCATCCCTAAGTATACCTGCCTCCCTCAAGGATAACAGGATTGTCATCCTAAGGCACCTGTAATTGGTATG
This sequence comes from Leptonychotes weddellii, assembly GCF_054177405.1. NCBI lineage: Eukaryota > Metazoa > Chordata > Mammalia > Carnivora > Phocidae > Leptonychotes > Leptonychotes weddellii. The sequence goes on from NC_138372.1 coordinate 9,377,985, forward strand.
GTGAGGCTTTTTGATTTTGGCCAAGGTTTGAAATGGTATGAAAGGTATGAAATGATATCTTACTGTATTTTGATGGGCATTTCACTGATTGCTAATGAAGATGACATATTTTAATACATTTCTTATCCATTTTCTTTCTATGAAATGCCTGTTCATGTGTTCTGCCCATTTTTTAACTGTTTGTAATTTTCATATTGATTCTCGAGGGTTCTTTGCTCATTCTGGATAATACTCCTTTGTTTATTGTTATAAATGCCAAATATCTTCACCTTTTCTGTGACTTGTCTTCTTATTCTTTAAATTTTCAATGTAATTGAGTTTTGTGTCTTATTTAAGAAATCCTTCCTTAGCCTGAGATAATGAAGGTATTCTCCTATATTATCTTCTAGAAGACTTAAAACTTAAGTTTGACCATTTAGCATAGTATTTACTGTAAGTTTTTTGTAGATGTCCCTTTAAGTTAATGAAACTGATTCTATTCCTTGTTTGCTAAGAATTCTGCTGCCTCTTCCTTCTCCTCCTTCTTCTTGTTCTTCATGAATAGCAGCTGAGTTTTATGGATTGCTCTTTCAATATTTATTGAGGTGACCCTATGGTTTTTTTCTGCTTTATTAATACAGTGAATTCCATTGTACTAGTTTCCTGGGGCTACCATAACAAAGTACCATAAACTGGGTGGCTTAAACAACAGAAAGGTATTGTCTCTCAGTTCTGGAGACTGGAAGTCTAAGATCAAGGTGTCAGTAGGATTGTTCCTTCTGAGGGCTTTGAGGCCTTTATCCTAACTTCTGGTAGCTTCCAGCATTCTTTAGCTTATAGATGGCGTTCTCCCTATTTCTTCACATCATCTCCTCTGTATCTATCTTTTGTCCAAATTTTCTTTTTTTGTAAGGGCACAGTCATATTGGATTAGGGTCTACCTTAATGACCCCATCTTGATCATTACCAAAGACTCTGTTTCCAAATAAGCTCACATTCCTAGGTACTGGGGCTAGGATTTCAACAGCTTTTGGAGGGACACAAGTCAACCCATAATAACATACATGAATAATTTCCCAATGTTGAACCAGCCTTGTATTCCTTTATCATGCTATTTTGTTTTATACTTACATCATTGGTTTAGTTTCTTAATCTTTTATTTAAATTTAACTTTGGGGGCAGCTGGGTGGTGCAGTTGGTTGGGCATCTGACTGTTGGTTTCGGCTCAGGTTGTGATCTCAGGGTCGTGAGATCGAGTCCTGTGTCGGGCCCCAAGCTCAGTGCGGAGTCTGCTTAAGATTCTCTCTCCCTCTCTCTCTCTGCCCCTCCCCCTCTCAAATAAATAAATAAATCTTTAAAAATAAATAAATAAATTTAACTTTGGACTTCTGCCTATCTATTCACCCATGAGATTGGCCCATAATTTTCATTACTGAACTGTCTTTGTCTGGCTTGGATATCAAAATTATAGGAGCCTTGTAAAATAGGTTTTAGGAAGTAGTTCCTGTTTTTTAAATTTTTCATTGAAAATTTTCAAACATACAAAGGTAGAGAAAACAATGAAAAGAGGACCCATGTGCTCATTACTCAGCTTTGAAAATTAACAATATTCAGCCATCACACACTGTGTCAGTCAGCCTGGGCTGCCATAATAAATTACCATAGACTGGTAACTTAAACAACAAACATTTATTTCTCACAGTTCTGGAGACTGAGAAGTCCAAGATGTAGGTGCTGGCCGATTTGGTTCCTGATGAGAACTCTTTTTCCGGCTTGTGGAAGGTTGCCATGGTAGAGAGAGAGATCATATCTCTTGTGTCTCTTTTTAAAAGGGCCCTAGTCCCATTCATGAAGCCTCCACCCTCATGACCTAATTGCCTCTGAAAGGCCCCACCTACAAATACCATCACACTGGGGATTACAACATCAACATGTGAACTTGGGTGGGGGACACAAACATTCAATCCATAGCACATACTCAACCCTGAATTATTTAATTTATTTTTCTTATAGAAATTTAATTTAATTAATTTATTTTTCAGTTCAGTTATTGTTTTTTAAAAAAAATT
>NC_138372.1:9380132-9403732 GCF_054177405.1 Leptonychotes weddellii
CATTTATCATACCTAAGTTCCTTTTCAAAAATATACAAAGTTAGAACAGCGTAATGGACTCTCTCCTGTGCCCATTTCTCTTCTTTGATAATTATCAACTCATCTCAAGTCCCACCCATGACCCTCCAAATTACTTTGAAGCAACTCTCAGGCATATAAATTCTAACTTTAAACTTTTTAATTCGTATGCCTAACTGATAAGGACTCTTGTTTGACAGTACTCCTACTTTGTTACACCTAAAGATTAGCAACAGTTTCTTAATCTGATCAAATATCTGGTCCCTGTTCACATTTCCATTACGGCCTCATATTTTCTTTAACTGCTGATCTATTTGAATCTGATGCAGAGTCAATAGATTACATTTAGTTGATCAATTTCTTTAAGCCTTTTGGCATCTCTGGTTTTCTTCTCTTTTTATTGATCTGATTTGGGACCACTTATTTGTTGAAGAAACAAGATCATTTACCCTATAAATTTCCCATACGCTGGATATTTTGTGATCCAGACATGGTGTCAGTGAACATTTTCTCCTCTCTGCTTTATTTTCTGTAAACCGGTGCTAGTTAGACCCAGAGGCCTGATCAGAATAGTTTTTTTGTTTTGTTTTGTTCTGTTTTTGTTTTCTGTTTTTGGCAAGACCTTTCCTCAGCACTAATGGCACTGCATACTGTGTCAATCAGGAGGCCTGTAAAGTCTGTTTTGGGAAACTGTGAACCTTCTCACAGATTTTTTTTTAAAGTGGTCATCTGATTTGTATTTGTCATAGGTTTAAGGAGTTTCAGAGGATATAACTTTGGACATATTCTAAATATTGACCTAAAAACTGTCTCGTTGCCTTTTTGGCAACGTTGGAATGTTTCCAATATAATCTAAATACCAAAGCAATTTGATATCTTGTCCCCCACCTTCCCGCCAAGACCCCCATTGCCTGGCAGAGAACAGACCAGACCAAATGTGCTCACTGAGCCAGCCGAACGGGAAAGGAAGAGGTAAAGTCAGGCATGCCCAGTTCCTTGTCCCAAACTCACCAGAGAAAACGCTGAATTAGCAGTCGAGAAAGAAAATGGGGGTGTTTCCAGACTACTGTTCCTTCAGAGGAAAACGCAAATCAAAAGGAGAGAGACTCCTGCCCCCTCCACCCTCATATTTACATCTTTGGGCACTTGTTCCCAAATGGAACTGATTTTAGAATCAAACACAGGCATTTGTTAAAAACAGAGATGCCAGGAGATTCTCACTAGGAGATTTGTGGAGAGGCCTTGGGATCTGTTAGGCAGACCTATCTTGTGAGTTTAGTACTGTCAGGGGTCTAGAATGTTCTAGAAAACCAGCAGTTAGGTGGCACCTTCGTCCAAAGACAGTAGCTTCAAACATGAGCAAATCATTTTCTTTATCATAAAACAGGATAATGATGTTTATCCTCCTAGAGGTGTTTGAGGATTAAAGGAAATGGCATATTCCTTCACTTAATAAGTATTTATGGAGTGTCTGCTAGGTGCACAGCAGTGTCCTGGATGCTGGGATGGGCAGGGAAAGAGAAAGAGTGAGGGAGGCCGGCCTTAAAGCTGCAGGAACAAGGATGTGGGGTGAAGGCAGCAGAACTGAGCAGGCACATCTTTGCTGGTCCAGACGGTATGGGGGAATGCTGACCACCTTCTCTACCTGCTTGCTGCTGGAAAAAACTCACAAGTCTAGAAGGTGAATAGCTGTTATGGGTTGAATTGTGGCTTTCCAAAATTTGTAGAAATTCGAACCCCCAGTAGCTCAGAATCTGACCTTATTAGGAAACAGGGTTGTCGCAGTTGTAATTAGTTAAGATCATACAGGTGTAGGGTAGGCCCCTAATCCAATATGGTCAGCATCCTTATAAAAAGGGGAAATTCAGGGGCACCTGGGTGGTGCAGTCAGTTGGGTGTCCAGCTCTTGGTTTCAGCTCCGGTCATGATCTCAGGGTTGTGAGATCAAGGTTAGGCAGCCGGCCCATCACACAAGTGGTAAGTAGCCAGGATTCAAACCCAACACATCTGAAATCTGCCAACTCTAATTCGGAGTCAACACTTAAACTTGGAGCATTGAACATTTGTCAGAGGCACTTGAAACCAATTCACTGGATATTTCTGGAATGATTCCTGACCGTTCTCATGGCACAATGCCATGTCAGGAAACCACCAATGTCTCTTGGCTTCCTTTGATCCAATTAGTCAAAACAAAAATCCAGGAGTCACTCCAGTTGGGGTCCCTGAAAGAGCTGTGTTTGCCTCCAAGTCTACAAATACCCCAACCCCATTTTTCCACCAAATTCGAAAGGTGAAGGCAACTGAGATGCACATATATATTTTATCAGCAGCAGCAGCTTTGGGGATTGCTTCTGCACAATCAGCTGGAAGGCACATTGCAGCATCTGACTTTGAAGGAACTTCGGTGCGCATGAGCTGGATGGGAATCCTAGAACTGCCATCGCCTGGCATGACCCAGGACCCCAGGGACTGTCCCTGCATCACTGAGCACAGCCCCATGGGCAGCTCGAGCCTCCTCTCGGGCCTCCCCTCCTTGGGTCTCATCAGGCTGTTTTCTCCCCCGGAACTGCACGCTTTGGTGGGGGGCTGTGCAGAGCCTGGCCCAGCCCACCCTTCAGGATCTTGCAGCTGCCTTAATCTAGGATTTTATTCTGATGCAGCCCTCCTTCCAAAGCCAGCAGTGGCAGAGTGTCTCCGAGCTCTGGGGTGGAGGGATGGGTGGGCAAGAAGGCCACATGTTGCTAAACAGCATCCTGGCCAAGAGCCCTGGCAGGCGGCAGGGGGTTGGAGCCAAGTCAACCTGCTGAAAGAGTGGTGATCAGAGGCATATGGGGAAGGCAGTGATGAAAGGTGGGGCCCTGCTGGGGTCCCTTTGAGACATACAAAAGTGCAATATGATGGCAAGGTCAAGGGTGCTAGAAGCAGACACACCTGCATTATCCTGTCAGCCCCCATGCCAACCTCACTGTCCTATCTCTAAATCATACCTCTTGGGTTTTCCAAGGTAATGCATATGAAGCATCTGGCCCAAGGTCCGGAGCATTCTAGAAGCCTGCTAGATGTAACTCTCCTGCTCCCTTTTCTTCCTGGCATTTCCTTGATGACAGTGATATTTTAAGTGTGTCCTAAGCATCCTTTGCCATTTCTATCTGAGCAACATTTTTTAAGAACTTCCTTAAGCAAAGCACAGAGCTTGGCATAGGAGATCGAGAAACAAACACAGGGCCCCTGGTCCCTGTTGTCATATCACTTACTGGAGCCCTGGAGGTTCCCATGAGAAGCCACAGGAGACTGGTCCAGTGAGCAATTTCCACCAGGGTGATCAACTGTCCCAGTTTGCCCAGGACTGAGGGATTCCAGGGACATGAGGCTGAAATCAAGAAAATCCCCCAGTTGCTGGTTGCCCTCATTCCAATACCCTAGCTCCCCGACACCCCACCCATACATTTTAAGTAATCGACTTGGATAAGCTGAGTTCTACTTTTATCACATATACAATGAATTTTCAATAAAGATTTTGTCTGAAAAAAATTGTTACCTAAAAAAAAGCCTTTCTTGACACCTTCACCTCCATGCTCTACCCTCTAGACTACTTCTTTTGCAAATGTTTTGCTCGTATCCTGTACCAGCTGTGATTCAGTGGCTGGACAGAACACATGTGCAGAACTCCTCTCAGTCTATGAAATGGGGTGATCAGTGCTTGCTTAGAATTCCCATGGAGGGAACAGCTTACGTTTTGAACTTGAAAATCAACCCTGTGAATACAACTCCCACCTAAAACACATGTCTTTAGGCAGGAAGTCTGACCCTCGACTTACCTATGTGTTTGGACAATTCCTTATTCCTTATGACCGAACCAAACCTTATTCCTGAGAATACAGAAGCCACAGTCTACCTTCGAGACCCCTCATGCCTGACTATTTTCAAGCATCTAGCTCTGCAAGGGTATGCACGACTAAGCATCTCTGCCATCCTGGGGATTCTGGCCTGTGATCATTAAAGGATGCTCTAATTCCTTCCAAGACACTGATGCCCCTCTCAGCAAAGACATAGAGGCCCTGGGGTTCTGAGCATTCTTGCCTGCATGGAGACAGTCTTACCAAGGAAAAAGAAACTCTGCATGATGTGCACCTCCAGCTCACTGCAGAACTCAGGACGGCTTTGCACCGACCCCAGAATCTTTCCACCGGTTTCTTTTCTGCCCTCATCCAGGAGCTCATGCTTCCTTCACAGCTGGTGAGGTTGCCTTGACGCTGGCATCGCCCAGAGATGCTGAGTGCCCTTTAGGGAAGAATTCAGCCAGGAAGATAATAGATGCTAATGTCAGAAGGGGAGCCCTGGGCGGGACGGGGCGGGGGGTCGGGGAGGAGGAGGATTTGGGAGAGAATCACCTTGCAAGAAGTGGAGTGCTGTTTCTGTAATTTCTCCATGGAATTTCGATCTGCCCTTGCCAGAGAATGAGGTCAGACAAATGAGTTTATTTATTCTCTAGCGTGACTCACAGAATGGAAGGGTCACAGAGCACAGGAAGATTTGGGGGAGCAAACCACAGTGAACGATATTACCCAGAACTTGGCACTTCCAAGACTTTTTTTATTTTTTATTTTATGTTTTTGTTTTTTGTTTTTTAACTTTCACAGAATATTAATTGGGCTGCCGTTTCTCAGACAAAACAATTCCCTGAAGTCGGAGTCTTCCCTTCTGGATTTACAGACTCTATCAAGGCATTTTGTCAAGTCCCCAGATTTTAAATTATTTTTTGAGACTAAACTCCTGCTTGTGACAGCAGAAACGTGCTCTTCATTCTAAGAGAAAAAAAAAAATATTTTCTAGGGTTATTCTTAAAGAGGTTGTTGACAGTGGAGGCAGCTGATTTCAAGAGGAAATAACTCCACCCAATTAGAAAATAGGCAAAGGATCTGAAGAGACATTTCTCCAAAGAAAATATACAAAGGGTCAATAAACATAGGAAAAGATGCTTACCATCATTAGCCATCAGGGAAATGCAAACCCGCAGTGAGACACCCTTCACATCTATTAGGGTGGCTGGAATCAGAAAGGCAGTTAATAACAAGGGTCAGTGGGGGATATGGAGACACTGGAACGCACACACACATGCACACACGTTGCTGGTGGGAATGAAGACTGGTGCAGCCACTTTGGGACACAATCTGGCAATTCCTCAAAAGGTTAAAGAGAGTTACCGTGTGGCCCAGAAATTCACCCTTAGGTGTTTATCGAAGAGAATCGAAAACATACGTCCACATAAGCATTTGTGTATAAATGTTCGCAGTAGCATGATTCATAATAGCCAACAAGTGGAAGTAACTGCAATGTCCATCAACTGATGACTAGAGAAATAAAACATAGCATATCCATAGAGGGGAATATTATTGGCAATAGAGAGGAATGAGTTCGGGGGCACCTGGATGGCTCAGTCGGTTAAGCGTCTGCCTTTGGGACAGGTCATGATCTCAGGGTCCTGGGATCAAGTCCCAAGTTGGGCTCCCTACTCAGCGGGGAGACTACTTGTCTCTCTCCCTGTCTTTCTCCCCCCCCCAACCCCCCCCCCCCGGTTGTGCTCTTTCTCTCTCTCTCTCTCTCTCAAATAAATAAATTAAAAGGAATGAGTTCTGGTACAAGTGACAGCATGGGTGAACCTTGAAAACAAGATGCTAAAATGAGAAGTCATTCACAAAAGACTACATATTGTATGATTCCACTTATATGAAATGTCTAGAATAGGCAAATCCATAGAGACAGAAAATAGATTAGTGGTTGCCTGGGGTGGGGTGTAAGGAAAGAGGAGGAAGGGGGAAATGAGGAGTGACTTTTGATGAGTAAGGGATTTATTTCGGGGTGATAACATTCTGAAATTATTGATTGTGATGATGGTTGTACAATTTTGTGACTGTACCAAAAAACATTGAATTATACACTTAAGTAGGTGAATTGTATGCCATTTGAATTATAGCTCTATAAAGTTATTATTTTAAAAAGGAAGGAATCAACTCTTGAACTGATTGCTGAGGACCAATTGACAGTCACCAAGGTGAAAGAAGAAAGGCAGAGCCTCCCAGCAGCAGGAACAGTCTGGGCAAAGGCCCTGTGGCAGGAGAGAACACGATGATTTCGGGGTTCTGAAAGTGGGGCTTTCTGGGGCTGAGCCCCAGAAAGTGATGGAGAGCAAGGAGGGGGAGGGGGATGGGCAGCAGGTACGGGCAAAATTCTAGAGGACTTTGCAGACCAAGGAAGGGAGTTTTACCTTTGTCCTCAGAGCATGGAAAGCTGTTACAGGAAATGACTATCAGATTTACTTTATGAAAAAAATGGACTGAGCTGGAGTGTGGAGATTGGATTGGAGAGAAAGTAGAGAGAAAAGCTAGGAGCCAGTGCCTGTTCCTGGAGCAGTTCAATGACGAACAGCATCTGGAAGTTTCTGATCATTGCAGGTACCTTGAGAAGTAAATGCATCTGCAATCAGCATCTCCATTTGACACATTAAGAAGTTAAGACGTTACGTGTTTTTGTGTGAGGTCATTCAACAGATACTAACAGAGATGGTTTCTCCATTTTCCCCTCGATGGAAATAGGAAATCCTGCTCCCCCACTCCTCCCAGAACAGATCTCCTCTCTTGGCTCTGGGCCAGTGCCAAGTTGGCCTTTGCTTTGTTTCCTCCTCCTCGGAGCACACGGATTTACTTTTCTCCTCCTGGGTTTGCTGAAAGGAAATGTAACAATGCCAAATACTCAAGCCTGCACCCTGGAGACCCAGATCCCCAGAGGAATCCCAGCTCCTCCCCTGATGAACTGTGGCCTTAGCCCTAACCTCTCTGCACCCCAGGTTCCTGGGCCATAAGACGTGTCATTCAGGGGACCCTTGAGAGGATGAAACAAAATAGTCCCCATAAAGGGCTCACACCAGGGCCTGGTTTATGTCAAGTACCCAATAAAAGTTGGCCATTATCATCATTTTCCTAATTGTTATGGCTTTGAACAAAAAGCATGCCCTTCGCATCCCAGCGTCTGGTGGCGTCAGCATTTTACCGGCGTCTCTCTAAAGCAGAACTCTCTTCTTCCATCTCCTCTGCAGCAACCAGACGTCCACCCTCTGGTCCTGACAGCTGACCGAGACAGAGGCCCAAGAGGGGAATGCTATGGTGGAGAGGCGGCATGTGAATCCACCTGTTCCCTTTGTGTCTGTTGCATTGTCCCTGTTGCATTCCTGTGGAAGTAGAAGGCTCTCTGCCCTCTGACCGCTTCATTCAAGCCCATGCGTGAGACCAGAGCAAGATTTCTGGTGTGAGGCCTGTGTAGCTGCCCAGGGCCCCGTGCTGAGAAGGGCCCCATCTTTGCTTCAGTGCTCGGCTCTTGCTGTCTTGAAATTCTTAACAATTGTTGAACAAGGGGGCCCTCTCTGACTTTTCCTTTTGCACTGGGCCCTGCAAATGATACCATGGGTCTTACAGTGTGGCCCTGTTGCCCCTCCAACTACTAATAAGTGCAGGGAGTGGTGGTGTATGGGAGCCCAGCTATTAGCTGACTTAGAATCAGGAAGGAAAGCCTGGAACAGGCTGTGGCCATGTGCAACGCTTGGCCTCTAAGCAAGTGTGGAAGGTAGAGGTTAAGATTAAAGGATCCACAGCAAGAGTTAAAGGGGCCCAGGAACACCCCCCTCCCCCCCCCACACACAGTGCCTGAGGATCTCTTCAGGCTAAGAATTAGGCCTGTGTCCAAGTTAGTGTCCTGTGAATGCCGTAGCAAAGTAGCGGGACTGGGAGCTTACACAACAGAAATTTCTCTCGAAGTTCTGGAGGCTGGAAGTCCAAGATCAAGGTGTTGGCAGGGTTGGTTTCCTCTGAGGCCTCTCACCGTGGCTTGGAGATGGTGGTCTTCTTCTTGTGTCTGCATACTTCCTCTGTGTATCTTCTTATAAGCACACCTGTCATATTACACCAGTACCATCCTAATGACCTCATTTTAACTTATTTAAAGACCACGTTTCCAAGTAAGGTCACATTCTGGGGTACTGAGGGTTAAGACTTCAACATAGGAATGTGGGGGTGTAATGGTTAATTTTATGTGTCAACTTGACTGGATCGTGGAATGCCCAGATATCTGGCTAAGCATCCTTTCTAGTCCTGCCCGAGAGGGTATTTCTGGATGAAATCAGTATTTGAATCAGTGGACTCAGTACATTGGTTTGCCCTCCCCAATGTGGGTGGGCATCATCCAATCTGCTGAGGACCAAAGTCGAAGGAAAGGGCAAAGGAAGGAAGAATTTGGCCTTTCCTGCCTGACTGATGGGACACCCATCTGCTGCTGCCCTTGTTCTCGGGGCTCCAGACTCAGACTGAGCTGCATCCCCAGCTCTCCCTCATCTCCAGCTTGAAACCGCAGATCATGGACTTCCAGCCTCCATGATGGCAAGAGCCAATCCTCTGTAACAAACCTCTTCCTGTGTACATATCTGGGAAGAACCTATTGGTTCTAGAGACCCCTGACGATACAGAGGAGGACACAGTTCAGCTCATATCAGTGTCCTTGGAGATTGTGACCCCTTGGAAAGGCAGCATGAACGCACCACCCCAGGACCTTGGGCTGGTAAATGCCATGTCTGTGTGTATGTGTGTGTGTGTGTGTGTGTGTGTATTAACACAAGGATCCACCAAAGACTTTGCTTTCAGCCTTTGAAACAGCTCACAGGCCCAGTGAAATCCAGGTGCTCTGCTCTGCTCACCCTCCACCAGGCCCGTACTGTATCCAGCCAAGCATGAAGAATGCAGTGGCATTAAGAACATAGACAAAGGACAGGTTCTGCAGGCCTAGTTCTAACTTTTCACATCTGTAAAATGGAAATCCTTCCTAGGACTGCTGCAAGGCTGACATTTGATAATCCTTGAAATGCACTTAGCACAGCAACCCATAATAAACCATTCATTATAAAATGCTATGTGGGGCTCTCACATAGTTCTGGTCGACCTAGTCATTCAGTCTTGGATTATGGGTAAAAAATCCCTCAAAAGCTAGGCAGCCTCTGGGGACAAGTCTTAGACCTACTTTGTGGATGATCAACCAGGGCCCCTAGATTAACATGTCTGGATAGCCCAAATCCTTAGTTTAACACAGAATTTCCCTGACTTTCTTGACGAGGGTCTTGGGACTATAACACTCATCATCTGAATTTTCCTGATGCTAGTCTGGATCTTTAGTCTTCAAATTTGTGGACCTGTGGTTATTTTCACCATCTTGGCGGCACCCATCTATGTGAACTGTGCTAATGGATCTGAACTGTTTTGGGGTGTGTGTGGGGAGAGGAAATGACTCCTCCTAAGGAACCGTATATGAATTGAGGGAAAATTTAATCTGACAAGGGGGAGAGTAATTGGAATATAGTCGAGCTTTATGGATGCTAATATTTTTATTAGTGTTTGCAAACCCAGTTAATGACTTGGGCGAATGAGAGTTTCATGCTCTGAGCCTAAGAGGTGAGCCTCTGAGCACAGGAGCTGTGGGGAAGGGGGGGTCCACTGACTCCTGGAACTTTTAGGGACCTTTGGTTCCCTGGACACAGGCTTACCTGTAGTTTATGACAGACATTTTAGGCTTGCATGCTCCACATCCATTGCCATTTCTGCCTCCCTTCCCACCTGGCTTTTTCCGTGCTCATTTCTCCAACCCCAGCTGGAGGAAGTCATGTGGCACCATTCTGACCAGTGAGGCCCAAGGGCAGCTCTGTGGGCTGATGGCCCTAGAAAACATTTCCATTTGTGAATAACAAGAAGCACATGCTGCTTAGCACCAGCAGTTCCTCTTACTTCGCCCTCACCTATAATCCACAAACACAGATATCCTGTCTGGGGCTACAGCAGTCGTCTTGGGGCCATGAGGCAACAGACTGAAGCATTACAGATGGAGGTGCGGGAAGAGAGTAGAGCATCCTAGAGCATCCTAGAGCAGTTGAGCCAACTCATCTTGTAGCGCGAGAAACATAAACCCTGAGCTTTGCAAGCTGCCGGCGGCAGGTACTGGGGGACGTGTAGCCACACGCGTTCTCAGTGGACGTCAGCAGACGTTCTCAGTGCACAGAACGGAGTGTGTCGTTTCTGCCTGTGTGTACGTTTCATCGGCTGGCATTCCTCCACGCTGTCACATCGCAGGAGCAATAAAAATAAGCAATGTGTGCACTTCACTCTGCAGTTTGCGCAGCATTTTAGCCCTTCTTTTGTCTTCCGATCAATCCAGCTATTCTGCATTCTGGCAACGTTAGGGGAGCAGAGGACGCAGGGAGGAGATGGATGAGCTGGGGTGCTGAGTGGCACCCCAAAGAGGGGCCTCTGGAAAAGGTGCCCCAATGGCCGAGGATTTCTCTGCCCAGCTGCCCTTCTGGGGCTTTGGTTCCGTAATCATGAAGGTTGGGAGGAGGAGGAGCTGAGAGGCGAGGGGGTAGGCAGACTCCTCCAAGGGTCTATCTTGGCAAGGAATGATCAATGTGCAGGGAGTGAAGGCAGGTGCAGAGCTGATGTGTGGGCTCCCTGTGGGCATCTGACTTTCCAGAAGCTGCCTGCCAGGCCGGCCCGGCCTCACCTCCCCTGCAGAGGTTCAGTGGTGAGGCTGACAGGCTCTGGGTAATAAATGGGCTCCCGCTTCCCTAACTTTCCTTCTCTCTTTGTGTGTCTGTGCATGGCGAAGAGTGTCGTTCCTCATGTCAGCCTTGGGCTTACCTTGATGGATGAGCCGGAATGCTGCCTCCTCCGCGCACCTGCCTTCTCCAACTGCCCCCTTCCTTGTCATAGGGGGTAGTGCGGCCTCAGCGTTCACTCCGGTAAATGTGAAGATTCTGGGTGGGACTGAGGGCAGCCTAACCAGGTCAGGAGAACACCATGGGGGTGTGCGGTTAAATACCGTTAGGCAGACTTAGCAGGTCCTGGCCACTCAGCAATACGGGGGCAGCAGGGGTGGGGCTGGTGAGGGCTGAGCTGATATACGTGAGAGCCAACTGAATGCCAGGCACTGTGTAACCTGGTTATCTGTAAGGCTCACAGGACCCTGGAAACTCCCTCCTCTTCCTCCTCCTCCTAATCTCCTTCTTCTTCCTTTAAGGGAGGTCAGTGTTTCAACCAGTTAAGTTGGAATCCCTTCCTGACAGTCTTGACTGAGGTCTTGCCACATGTCTCTGCAAGCTCATGAAACCATTTGGAAGATAGAGACATGGTCCCTTTTCCTTGTTTTTGTCAAGATTACCCTCAGGCTTGCTCCACTGCTCTTCACACCAGGCTCACTTGGTTTTCATGAGCATGTTGAATGGTCCTGGGTTAAACCACTAACTGAACGTGTTGGGGTTACCAAGCTCATAGGTTAACATCTTCCTGTAGCCCCCAAACAGCTGGTATCACCATGCCCCCTATCTGAGGCCAGCACCTTACTTCTCCATACACAGCCTCCGTTTCCCTAAGGTGCTGAGCCTTTGGGAAGTGTGCATATGAATAGGTATGTGCATGTGTCTGTGTCTGTGTGTGGCATGCTGCGCTGTGTTGGAATTATCCAGAGGCAATGGCCCTGTGACTCAGTCATCTATCAATTAACAATGACTTCAGCTGCAGGAAACAGAAACTCTCACTCCTGGGCTCAAATGGGAGGGCTTACTGTTCTCCCCCTAATAAGAAGTCAGAAGGTGGGCAGTTATCAGCAGGGTTCTGTGTCTCCTCCATGTCAGCGCCACTGGGCCCTAGTCCTCTAGATCTTCATTGGGATCGTTGCTTCTGTGAAGAGGCAAGTGTCTGCTACAGTGGCAGGCATCATGTTTTCCTCAAGCTAGGAAGATGGAGAAGGGATGGCAGGAGCACTCTGCGATCTCTGGTCAGAAAAGCAAATGCAGACTTCCACTGGTGTCTCATTGGCCAGAACTGTATCACTTGGGAGGACAGTTTGGGGGAGCCACCTGCAGTGCTGTGGGTTTCAGGTGGCTCCCACTCCCTACAGTGGTCCTTACGTCCCTGCCCCCAGCAGTGACGCTGGTGACAGATGCTGTTCTCTTGTATCATCAATCTCCAGGGATCACTGTCCAGGCACTGCTCACCTGTTCCCCATCATTCCTATAACTCTGTCTCCCTTCTTTCGCTCTTAACTCATCACAAAAAAACAAGAACAAGAGGAATGGCCTTGAATTTGCTCAAATTTGCATTAAAAACTTAAGTCTTTTACAGACTTAAGACTTCACCATGCATAACAAATGATCAGAAACACCTCAGTGAGTTGTGACATCCAGGTTGGGAATCTTAGCCGTATATAGCAGGTTGAAATGGCCAATCCACAGACGAAACCAATTTAAAATAGATTAAATGGGTTCTGTCTTAAAGGGGGCCATTTCAAATGGACTTCCCTGTAGATTGTCCAGAAATCAGCCCCAAATCTGTCCAAACCATAGTGCGCACATCACTCCTCTCTCTCTTCTCCCCAGTGAAACTCAGGATGTCTGTATATAAAAACTCATTAGATCATGTTGAAGATGGAAGCTATTCCTTTGATTTATGTTCAAGGGAATGCAGTTCTTTTTCTTTATGAGTTTAGATTTATGAACTATCTCTCCTCTCTCCCCCAACACACACACATTATTTTAATGTTCTTTTGATATATATCTCTGTGTGTTCTTCATTTCTCTTATTCTCATTTAATTACTCCATGGATTATTTTTAGCATGCAGACTAAAATTTTGGAAGGGAATAAAAGCACACCTGGCACACAAGGTCTGTGGTATCTGCTTCCTGCCTTTTCTCTGTACGTATCTGGAAATCTTTGGAAATGGGTTGAGGCGCGGGGGTCAGGCTCACCCCTGCTTTGTTAAACTTGAATGGTGGTTCTCAACCACCATAGGAGGTGTAGTGCATGTAACTGGTTACTAATAATAGAGTTTACAAATGATTTACTCTTTTCCTGATTAATAAGCTAGAGCAAAGTCAAGATTTTCCCTACCATTCTCAGTCACGGCCACTCCAGCCTGCTTTCTGGAGAGGGAGGGCAGGGGTGGCCCTCTGGCTATGAGCAGGATACTGAGCACAAGCCATGCTTTACCAGTGCCATAAGGAGAGTGAGAGCTATTGTGGATACAACCAGAATGGTTGCGGGTGGTTCCAAAGTATCCATCCATTCAACAACTATGTATTGAGCTGTTTGTTAGGGAATACAGCAGGGAAAGTACAAACATGATCCCTGTTCTCAAGGATCTTACAACCTGGTAGGGGAAATGGATAAGAAATTAGACAAATAGAGAAAATTAGTCGCCTGGGATAAACCACTGCATTTAACCAGTCACTGCTGAAATAACCCTGTATAATAAGCCACTCCAACAGCCCAGGGGCTTACAACAGCAGGTGTTTATTCCTGAGTCATGGTTTGCTGGGCTCAGCCAGGCTTGGCCTCAGGCTGCAGGTCAAGTTCAGCTCTGCACCATAAGCCTCTTACCCTCCTTGGTCTGGTGACACCTTAGATAGGTTCTTCTCATGGCCAGTAGTGGGAGATCAAGAGGGTAGCCCTGGCCATCTGAACACAGTTAAAGCATCCGCTCAGATCACATTTGCAAAAGTCCATTTGCCAGCACAAGTCACACGGACAAGCCTGGTGTCAGCAGGGAGAGGAGAGCGAATGCTTACCAAACAATACTCAAGTCTATCACAAGCATTGATTAAGAAGGAAGTAACAGTTTTCCAGAGTGGCTGCACCAGCTTGCATTCCCACCAACAGTGTAGGAGGGTTCCCCTTTCTCCGCATCCCCGCCAACATCTGTCGTTTCCTGACACTGGGGAGGGTATGTGCTCTGGTAAGCGCTGTGAATTGTGCAAGACTGTTGAATCTCAGATCTGTACCTCTGAAACAAATAATGCAATATATGTTAAGGAAAAAAAAAAAAAAGAAGAAGGTAGCGGGAGGGGAAGAATGAAGCGGGGGAAATCGGAGGGGGAGACGAACCATGAGAGACGATGGACTCTGAAAACAAACAGGGTTCTAGAGGGGGGGGGTGGGAGGATGGGTTAACCTGGTGGTGGGTATTGAGGAGGGCACATTCTGCATGGAGCACTGGGTGTTATGCACAAACAATGAATCATGGAACACTTCATCTAAAACTAATGATGTAATTTATGGGGATTAACATAAGAATAAAAAAAGAAAGAAAAAAAAAAAGAAGGAAGTAACAGTGCCTGAGGATGGGGAGGCTGTTTTATGTAACATGGTTTGGAAAGGCCTCTCTGGAGGGAACTGAGGGACGTTGGAGCTTAGAAGAAATTCACTCCGTGAAGAGGGTAGAATTGTGTACTTGGCAGAGAAACTCACAAATGCAAAGTTCCTGAGGCAGCAAAGTACTTGGTGTCCTGGTTTCACAGCACAACCAGTGGGCTTGGAGTGTGGTGGGCAAGGAGGAGAGTGGGATGCTGGAGAGGTAGAAAAGCAGTATGGGACAGGATCCTACAGGGATTAAGGATTTGGGTTTTATTCTAAGTTCAAAGGGCAGCCACCGAAGGATTTTAGGCAGTGGAGTGATGCCATCTGGTTGATATTTTCAAAAGATCCCTATAGCTACACTGAGGAACATGGATTAGAGATGACAGCTTTGACCAAGATGGTGGTCATTGACCATCAGTGGAGAAGAGCAGATAAATTGGCCATATATGCAAGAGGTTCAGTTGCCAGATACTGCAACACCTTTTCTAGAGAAACCAAGAAGGATTTCTCTTCCACAAATTTGTTTAGCATTTCATAAAATCTGAGTGCATCCCTGGGGTGTGTCCCACTTGTGAACACCATCTGTCACAAGAATCAGGGGGAGAGGAAGGTGGAGAGTCCTTGTGTAACCTGGATGTGAAGGTATATACCCCACTGGAGACCTAACCTGCATTCTGCAAGCTTGTGGCTTTCAGAGTCTTGGGAAAGAAACTGCATTTATACCAATGTCAGACTCAGCCTTGGGGAGGGTTGATAAAATCCATATGCTGGAACAATGAAGACTTCATCAAAAGAATCTATGGAAATGTCTTGGACGGAAAGCTCAGCCTTACAACTCAGTGAGCCCAGGACCTTATATACCCAGACCATAGGCCATCCCCACAGTTGGGCTTAGTGTTCCGTCCAGGAGGTTGACAAAGGCCAAGTGCACACTCCTCATAATTCACATGTCCCTGTTGCATTTGCTGCACCCACTGAATGAGAATTGATGAAAGTGGAACCTCCAGGCCTGAATCAGAGCAGGAAGGTTTGATGCTGAGTGTTCTCTGGGCCAATGGCTCTCTCTTCTTCAGACTTACCGACTCCCTGCTCTTGATTCTACACCTGTCAGCTTGGGGCAGACATCTATAGGTGTTCATCATGGGGTTGATATTGGCCACTCTCTAAGTCAGGACACTGAGGTAGAAGAGACACACCTCTCCAGAGTGTACCTGAGCCTGAGCCTGCAGGGATCTAACCATTCCTGTGATTCATACCAGGCTGTGAGCACCCGCTTCACTCTTGGACAAGGTGCTCTTCCTGTCAGGAAACTTGGTTTGATGTTTCACAGGCCTGTCAGCAGATGAAGGAAGACATATGGCAGCAGCAGGATGCATGCATTAAACACAGAAACCTCTTCAGATCATGACTGTTTGGGCCTTTCCTCTGCAGAAGACACTTGGCAGGCATTCACAGGAGCCGAGTCCCAGACATGGAGAATTCATCAAGTGTGAGGCAGTCCTGGCCTTCCAAGGCTGGCCCCTGATCTGCTGGGTCTCAGCCCAGATGTCCCCTCTGCCAGGAGGCCTTTCTTGATCACTCTACCAAAGCTGGGACCCTATGTCTCTTTTTTCCTATTATACCACCTCGTTTTTCCCTTTGTGGCACTTAAAATAATCTTATTTGTTTACTTGTTTATTATCCGACTCTACCAGTTAGACCATACGCTTCTTGAGGACTGAGACCTCCACCTTCACTATCCTGCTACCTAGCACAGGATCTGGCACTTGGACATTTGGTGGATGAATGAAAAAAGGTGGGATATGTGCAGGGGAAAACAAGGACTATTTGTTGATAATATCTTTGCCTATTTCAGAAACCGTTCCAACTCAATGCTGTGGTTGTAATGAATGACAAGTTTGGGAGTTGAAGTCCCTTGAGTCACAGCAAAGTGTTAGGCAGTATAGACAGGTCTCTAATGAACTTGTCTTTTTTTCTCAAATCAGGGCATATTATAATGTGGAAGCAGGTATGACATCTCCCATCTTGTACTAGGAAGGACTGGAGAAAGTGAGCCAAGATCAATAGCAAGTAGGAATCTCAAATGGAGTTTTGTGAGCATTTTCTCAGAATCCCAAAGAGGAATCATCATAGGGAGCAATGACACTGAAGTAGGCATATCCATCCAGACGCTGAGTGGATGAAACTGTTAACATTGAGGGAACTGTATGCATAGAGGCTAGGCTCCTGGGTCTAGCAAGAATGTCTTAGTTGATTATTCCTGCTGGACTCCATGAAATTATATGCCAGATGGTAGGTACAAGTGTCCGTATCCAATTATCTGAGAATGGGGATCATAGTTTTTTCAGAAGAGTCTATAAGAGGGTTAAAGATTGCTACACATATTTCCCTATGAGGAAGATCCTATAGATCATAAATCTATAGAAACTAAAAGCAGGAACGTATCTTCCTTCTTAGTCCCCAAGGATCACTCCTCCTCTTGTCTTGCCAATCATGGCAAGCAGCATGGAAGGAGGGTAGTTTGATGGGGTTCAGTATCAGCTATGAACTAGTTGGAGTTATGTGAGTGGTGTGTCTTTACCTGGGTACCTTGGCCTCCCGTCTTGGTTTAGCTCTTGGTGGTACATTTCATTCGAGTTATAGACTCAGGATTCTTAGGACCATATCTCTGCTTGGTGTTTTCAATGATTAAATAAAGAAGCCAAAAGGAAGTAGATGTCAGTGTTTTGCAAAATGTGGCCCAGGACTCCCTACATCAGAATCATCTGGGTAACTTGCTAGAAATGCAGATCTCCAGGCTCAAGCCCTGACAGACTAAATCAGTCTATAAGAGTTGGGGCAGGAATCTACATTTTTAAAGAGACTTTCCATGTCATTCTGATGCATAACAAAATATGAACCTTGACCCCAGTAGGAGCTCTCAAATGTTCTCCAAGTTGACCCCAGAGTGAACAAAGACTGCCTTTGCTTGTATTCCTCTCCTTTAAGCTTACCTCATCTCCCATTGCATCCAAGAAGCCTTTTTCAGACTTCTCCAGTTTTCATTGATTTTTTTTTTCCCCCATGAATCTGGTACCCAGAAGTCTTGCCTTATTCTCCTTTCCATTTATGTCACTCTGGTCTCCCTAATTCAGTTAGAAGCAATGAACTCCTCAAAGGCTACTTTGCACTCAATCCAGTGCCTCATTTATCTCTAGGGGGAAGGAGAATATCCAGTGAACAACCTTTCTTCCAGGGTACACCTGCCTCTCAAAATGTTAGCAAGTCTGTTTTAAACTTCACCGTTAGA
The DNA here is from genome assembly GCF_054177405.1 of Leptonychotes weddellii. Classification (NCBI taxonomy): domain Eukaryota; kingdom Metazoa; phylum Chordata; class Mammalia; order Carnivora; family Phocidae; genus Leptonychotes; species Leptonychotes weddellii. The sequence continues at coordinate 9,397,657 of NC_138372.1, forward strand.
AACTGAGTAGTCTTAGCTTACCAACCTCAAGTATTGATGGTGGGCATGTCTTTCCATGTGGAAATCGCAGTCTCTTCTTGCTATTTCTTTTGGTTTTCCAAGGCTGCCGTTCCTATTGGTATTTACTTTGGAAGTGGTAGGAAATAAGCCCTGAAGAATTTGGATTACATTCAAAGATGCAGTGAGCTGGTGCAAAAAACTCACGGGTGCAATGAGATGGTGTAAAAAAACACACGGGTCACAGTAGTTTGCAAAATGCTCAAAGAGTTTCATCTACCAATGTTTGACTTTCATCCAGCTGCTAAACAGGACACTTTCTTTGAGGTTCAGGACTTCAAGGGAAGGGTATTAATCTTCATGTTTCCCTGAGGATGTGGTCAGGACCTTGAGAAAAGGATTGATTGGAGCTCAGGCCAAAATGTGCATGAGATGGTACACATCTGTGTGCTTCTCACCCCTGATTTCCATCTCACGAGGTCCTGGATATCTTTGATAAGCTTCAGTGAGCATCTGGAATTTTGGAAGGTTGTGAAAATCACATTCTCTGAGAAAGTTTGGTTCATTCCCCAGCCTCATGTCAAACATTGCTATTTTTTTCTTTTGGGAGTCATCCATAAGGAACCAGACAAGGAACTCATTTCAGGGCATTTGCAATGATCTGGTGGGCTTCTGAAACCAGTGGACTTCAAATATATTCCCAAGCGTATATCTGAGTTTAATAAAACCAGTCAAAATCTCTTTTCAAGTGCATGTGGCATTACCACACCACAGTCTTAATGCATGACGAAATGTGCTCTTGCATTTTCCCTTCATTCTCGAACAGTTGTCCTAGTAGCTGCTCCTGGAACTCATAACAAAGATGTCAACTGTGGAAGTTGATGAAGTCCGAGGACTGCATTGTCTTTCATCAGAACATACTTTTTGGAAGCCTTTAAGAAGCACAATGGCTCAGCAGCCCAAGCTCATTCTTTTTAAGTAAGAAGATAGATCCATGAGCCTTTGCAAAAAAAGATTCGCATTTTAAAAATTAACCATACACACAACTTGGCTCTTCTTTTTTCTCTATAGAGTCACACACCCCTGCATTTTAGAAAGGATGTAAGTCCACTGTATTTTCATTGGCCTGTGTCAGCTAAGGTTTTACAAGTTGGATTGAATTGAGCACTTCCTCACTAGAAAACAGCCAGCTGAGGAAAAGACCACAACATTCTCTACCATAATGTACAAGCCAGTAAAATCCATGATGGGAGCAGAATCTGCTGCTGTGGTTTGGGAAACTAAATACAAGCCATGATAGTAACATTATAGAAGCAATTTATTTCTTGGCATTTAGGGATATTTTCGAGGGTCTGACAGCTCCCTAAAATTGACTGCAAAACCATGAATGTCTATGCAAACTTGAGTTTTAGTGGTGGAAGAGTCTCTAACTCTCATCAGATTTTCAAAGGAGTCTCTGACCCCAGAAAAGGTTGAAAATCAGCAAGCATAATGCTGCATTCAAGATCACATGTGCCTGATTGCTGAACCTGACAGCGGGCTGCATTGTATATCAAAATGATATTAATTCTGAAGACAGCGGAGGCAAAGATCTGAAATCAAGATTACCCCAGATCATGTAGGGCATATAGCTGTCTGATGGAGAATGATCTAAGGGACAGAAGTGGAGTCTTCTATTTTTTTTAAATTCATGAACCTTTCACTAAACATTTGGGTGGCAAGGTCTCTGCTAGGAACAAGAGTTCCAAAGATGAATTGGCCTCAGCTCTGTCTTTAGAGGGCTCACAATCTACAGTGAGAGGCAAAGCATTCCCTTTTGCTTCTAAAATTATGGCTCATATATCTTTGCTCTGCTGTAAGAAAAATCCAGCAGAAGCACTGTGGGTTCAGCAGTTCTAGTGTTAATGGAACGGAGTGGAGAAGCTCTTGTTGCTTTTGGAAGCCCTGTGAGAGTTCAGAAAATATGAGACCTCTCCCTCCCTCTGGAAAATACACTCATCTTGCCTGTCTGTTCATTGCACCTTCTCCCCATTAGGGGAGGAAACATAACAATTTTTGTTTCGAGAGATTAAATTGCTTGGCTGACGGTTGTGGCCCTGGGTGGGACGAAACTAGACATCGTTAATGGAATGTGTAGCTGCTTTTTTTTTTTTTTTTTTTTGGTGGATCGTTTTGAGAAGTATTTAGCTGGAGAACATTAGCGCAACTTGGGCAAGGGTGCTTTGTGGGAAAATTAAATACCCATATTTCTCCATCTCTGCAACTGCTCCCTGAGTGCGGCCTTTTAAAGGGGGCCCTGGTGAAGGCCCATGTGTTGAGGGCTGGCTCTGAAAGCCTGTGGATCACACCTGAACTCAAACCCAACTGGTCCTTGCTTTGTGGTTCTCACCGCTCACAGCCAATTTGCCAGAGGCTCCCAGCCTCTCCGACAGGCCACCTAGAAAGGATTGAAAGGCATGATTCAATAGGAAGGAGGTGAACTTGGGGTGGAATGGACTTTGGTCCTCCCTTCACACCTTCCTGATTTTAGCCTGTTTGGATCCAAAACTCTGCTATTGGAAACTGCCCATCCTCACTGGGAAAGTCAGCTGTCCTAGGTGGCTTCTGGAAAAGGAATGTTTTGTTCTGTGCCACCATGTGGACCAGGTGAGCTGCTGGAATTCGTTCTCCCAGATAGGGCCTAAATGTTGCCAAATTTATCTCCAAACAGCAGCATCTAAATGGTGCTAGGCTCTGCCTACAAGGACACTTCCCCAGTCAAAGTTCATTATTTGAAGGACAGGTAAAAATCTGCTTTTTTGTCCATTTGGCCCCATTGGAGGCTTAGAGGTGAAGTTAGCAAAATGTGATCCCCACATCCCCAGTTCTTTCTATTTCACTCAATTTTGTGAACAAGGGGCCCAATTTGGCCACTTGTTCCAATTAATTTGTTCTCAAAATCTGCTCATCTCATTTACGTGGAGCGGAATGTTAAAGCACTGAGCAGAAAGCAGAGTACACAGGGGGATTTAATAAAGAGATGTTGACCCCAAGCAGTCCCAAATTCATATGTTACTGCCTTCTCCACAAAGTCCTGTCTGGTTCTCCCACTGAAATAAATTGCTTCTCTCCCACACCTGCCACTCTCTGTACCTGTCTGACAAAACACTCCAAACTGCCTTGGCCATGACTTAGTCACTCATATGGGACCCCCATTTCTATATTCTCCCACTGCCATGCTAAATACTCAATAGCACAAACATTTTGGTTAATTATAAAGTCTACCCAGCCCTGACATTTTGGGCTGCTTCTCCCTTCAATGATAATCACACAGCTATTGCTGACACCTCTGTGGCCCAGGCACTCTATGTTATTCCATATATATACCACTTGCTACAATCCACTATCATTATCCTCCTTCACAGATGAGGAAGCTGAGATTCGAAGAGAATAAGGAGCTTCCCCCCAAGACCATTAGCTACTCTAGTGTCAGAACTTGAACTCGAGCCTGTTTACCTTAAAAGACTGTGCTATGGCTTCACAATGGGACACTGCCTGTCCTCAGATGCCCACGACAGAGCCTCCAGCTGAGCAGTGGTTTCCACCCTTGAGTTGGAAAACAAACCCTATGTACAAAGAAGCAGTAACGTATAGTGGCTAGCTACCAAGGGATGCTAAAGTAGTGGGTGAAAGTTTTATGGGAAAAAGGATATATACAAAGTCCCAGAGTATCTCCCCAAATTATTTATTACATGGGAGAAATAGTAACTTTTACGTTGGAGAAAACTGGCAGATCTGACCTTAACCAAGTAATAAAAGCCAACATCATCGATACGGGGACAAGAGGATATCTTGTGTCTCCTGGTAGGATGTGCTGTGAAGGACATAACATCACTCTGGTCTTCCTGCCAAAGATGCGTAACTTGAATCTAATCATGAGAAAACACTGGAATGTGCTACAAAATTTTGAAGTCTCAAGGTCAGGAAGCAAAGAAGCGCTAAGGAGCTATTCCAGATTAAAGGACACTAAAGGTTCCAGACTAGAAGCGGCTAAACACAATGGTGATCTTGGGTTGTACCCAAACCAAGGCAAAAATAGCTGTATCCAGGATCTCTGAGACGATTGATGGGATTTGAATATGGACTATGAATTAGAAAATAGTATCAATGTTAAGTTGTATCAATGTTAAATTTTCTGATTTTGATAACAGCCTGTGATTAGATGGGAGAGTATTCCTAGGAAATGCACACCACAGTATTTAAGGTTATACAGGCACAATATCTCCAATCAACTCAATAGTCAGGAAAACATAATAAGTATGTAAAATGTATGGAAAGAATAATATAGCAAGTGAGACAAAATATAAACAGTAGGTGGATCTGGGTAAAAGGCATATAAGAGTTTCCTGTACAATTCTTAAGTGTTCTATAATTTTCAAAATAAATCAAAATTAGGGGTAGCAATTCTTACATTAGACAAATTAGATTTTAAGCTAAAGACTGTAGTTAGAGACACAGAAGGACACTATATCATTTTTAAAGGGTCTATCCAACAAGAATATCTAACAATTGTAAATATCTACGCCCCCAACATGGGAGCAGCCATCTACATAAGCCAACTGCTAACCAAAATAAAGAGTCATATTGATAACAATACATTAATTGTAGGAGACCTCAGTACTCCACTCTCAGCAACAGACAGATCATCTAAGCAGAAAATTAACAAAGGAATAAGACTTTGAATGACACACTGGACCAGATGGACCTCATAGATATATACAGAACATTCCACCCTAAAACAACAGAATACTCATTCTTCTCGAGTGCACACAGAATTTTCTCCAGAATAGACTACATACTGGGTCAAAAATCAGGTCTCAACTGATACCAAAAGATTGAGATTATTCCCTGCATATTCTCAGACCATAATGCTTTAAAACTGGAACTCAATCACAAGAAAAAATTTGAAAGAAATTCAAACACTTGGAAGCTAAAGACCACTCTGCTCAATAATGTTTGGGTCAACCAAGAAATTAAAAAAGAACTTAAACAATTCATGGAAACCAATGAGAACGAAAACACATTGGTCCAAAACCTATGGGATACTGCAAAGGCAGTCCTAAGGGGGAAACACACAGCCATCCAAGCCTCACTCAAAAATCCGTAATTCACCAACTGACTTTACACTTTAAACAACTAGAGAAAAAGCAACAAACTTTGCCTAAGCCACGCATTAGAAGAGAAATAATTAAGATTAGAGCAGAGATCAATGAAGTAGAAACCAGAAACACAGTAGATCAGATCAATGAAACTAGAAGCTGGTTCTTTGAAAGAATTAATAAGATTGATAAAGCACTGGCCAGACTTATCCAAAAGAAAAGAGAAAGGACACGAATTAATAAAATTATGAATGAAAGGGGAGAGATCATGGCTAACACCAAGGAAATAGAAACAATTATTAGAAATTATTATCAACAACTATATGCCAATAAATTAAGCAACCTGGCAGAAATGGATGCCTTCCTGGAAACCTATAAACTGCCAAGACTGAAACAGGAAGAAATTGACAACCTGAATAGGCCAACAACCAGTAAAGAGATTGAAGCAATGATCAAAAACCTCTCAAAAAACAAGAGTCCAGGGACTGACAAATTCCCTGGGGAATTCTACCAAACATTCAAAGAAGAAATAATACCTATTCTCCTGAAGCTGTTTCAAAAAATAGAAACAGAAGGAAAACTTCCAGACTCATTCTATGAGGCCAGCATTACCTTAATTCCCAAACCACGCAAAGACCCAAAGAAGAATTTCAGACCGATACCCCTGATGAATATGGATTCCAAAATTCTCAACAAAATCCTAGCTAATAGGATCCAACAATACATTAAAAGGATCATCCACCACGACCAAGTGGGATTTATCCCCAGGATGCAAGCGTGGTTCAACATTCGCAAATCAATCAATATGATAGAACACATTAATAAGAGGAGAGAGAAGAACCATATGGTCCTCTCAGTTGATGCAGAAAAAGCATTTGACAAAATACAGCATCCTTTCCTGATTAAAACTCTTCAGAGTATAGGGATAGAAGAAACATTCC
>NC_138372.1:9404232-9470034 GCF_054177405.1 Leptonychotes weddellii
TTTACAATAGCACCAAAAACCATAAGACACCTCGGAATAAACCTATCCAAAGAGGTAAAGGATCTATACTCTAGGAACTACAGAACACTCATGAAAGAAATTGAAGAAGACACAAAAAGATGGAAAAACATTCCATGCTCATGGATCAGAAGAATAAACATTGTTAAAATGTCTATGCTGCCCAGAGCAATCTATACCTTCAACGCCATCCCGATCAAAATTCCAACGACATTTTTCAAAGTGCTGGAACAAACAATCCTAAAATTTGTATGGAATCAGAAAAGACCCCGAATCGCCAAGGAAATGTTGAAAAAGAAAAACAAAGCTGGGGGCATCACGTTGCCCGATTTCAAGCTATATTACAAAGCTGTGATCACCAAGACAGCATGGTACTGGCACAAAAACAGACACATAGATCAATGGAACAGGATAGAGAGCTCAGATATAGACCCTCAACTCTATGGTCAACTAATCTTCTACAAAGCAGGAAAAAATATCTGATGGAAAAAAGACAGTCTTCAATAAATGGTGCTGGGAAAATTGGACAGCTATATACAGAAGAATGAAACTTGACCATTCACTTACACCATACACAAAGATGAACTCTAAATGGATGAAAGACGTCAATGTGAGACAGGAATCCATCAAAATCCTAGAGAAGAACATAGGCAGTAACCTCTTTGACATCAGCCACAGCAACTTCTTTTAAGATACATCTCCAAATGCTAGTGAAACCAAAGCAAAAATGAACTTTTAGGACTTCATCAAGATAAAAAGCTTCTCAGAGAAAGACATGTATCATATGATCTCACTGATATGAGGAATTCTTAATCTCAGGAAACAAACTGAGGGTTGCTGGAGTGGTGGGGGGTGGGAGGGATGGGGTGGCTGGGTGATAGATATTGGGGAGGGTGTGTGCAATGGTGAACGCTGTGAATTGTGTAGGACTGTTGAATCACAGACCTGTACCTCTGAAACAAATAATACATTATATGTTAAAAAAAAAAAAAGAAGATAGCAGGAAGGGAAAAATGAAGGGGGGTGAGGAATCAGAGGTGGAGACGAACCATGAGGGACTATGGACTCTGAGAAACAAACTGAGGGTTCTAGACAGGAGGGGGGTTGGGGGATGGGTTAGCCTGATGATGGGTGTTAAAGAGGGCACGTACTGAATGGAGCACTGGCTGTTATATGCAAACAATGAATCATGGAACACTACATCTAAAACTAATGATGTAATGTATGGTGATTAACATAACATAATAAAAAAAAAAAGATAAAATCTTCTGCACAGCAAAGGAAACAGTGAACAAAACAAGGAGGCAACCCACAGAATGGGATAAGATATTTGCAAATGACACTACAGACAAAGCGCTGATTTCTAAGATCTATAAAGAACTTCTCAATCTCAACACCCAAAAAACAAAAAATCAAGTAAAAAAAAAGACATGAACGGACACTTCTCCAAAGAAGACATATAAATGGCTAACAGACACATGAAAAAGTGTTCATCATCATTAGCCATCAGGCAAATTCAAATCAAAACCACACTGAGATACCACCTTATAGCAGTTAGAATGGCAAAAATTGACAAGGCAAGAAACAACAAATGTTGGAGAGGTTGTGGAGAAAGGGGAACCCTCTTACACTGTTGGTGGGAATGCAAGTTGGTACAGCCACTTTGAAAAACAGTGTGGAGGTTCCTCAAAAAAATTGAAAATAGAGCTACCCTATGACCCAGCAATTGCACTACTGGGTATTTACCCCAAAGACACAGAAAAGAAAGGCCATATGCACCCCAATGTTCATAGCAGCAATGTCTGCAATAGCCCAACTGTGGAAAGAGCTGAGATGCCCTTCAACAGATGAATGGATAAAGAAGATGTGGTCCATATATACAATGAAATATTACACAGCCATCAGAAAGAATGAATACCCAACTTTCACATCAACATGGATGGGACTGGAGGAGATTATGCTAAGTAAAATAATTCAAGCAGAGAAAGCCAATTATCATGTGGTTTCACTTATTTGTGGAACATAAGGAATAGCATGGAGGACATTAGGAGAAGGAAGGGAAAAATGAAAGGGGGGAAATCGGAGGGGGAGATGAACCATGAGAGACTGTGGACTCCAAGAAACAAACGGAGGGTTTTAGAGGGGAGGGGAGTAGGGGGATGGGTTAGCCCGGTGGTGGGTATTAAGGAGGGCACGTACTGCATGGAGCACTGGGTGTTATACGAAAACAATGAATCATGGATCACTACATCAAAAACTAATGATGTATTGTATGGTGACTAACATAACATAATAAAATTAAAAAAATAGAGAAGAGTAAGAGAAAGAAAAAGAAAAGTAGCATCAACTCAAGGTGGATCTAAAACCTAAAATTTTGAAACATACAAAGAATATTAACACCAAGAATGACACCAAGTAAAATCAAATATTGGGAAATAAAATCATTCTGCACAAAATAAAAATAAATGCACCATCTTAAGAAGACTTCAGGATATCTAGAGTTATCAAACAGCTATCAAAAACACTAGCATCATTCCAAAGAAGTGAGAAATGATGCAAAAAAAAAAAAAAAAAGATGGAGAAGGAAGGGAAAAATGAAGGGGAGGAAATCAGAGGGGGAGATGAACCATGAGAGACTATGGACTCTGAGAAACAAACTGAGGGTTTTAGAGGGGATGGGTTAGCCCGGTGATGGGTATTAAGGAGGGCACATATTGCATGGAGCACTGGGTGTTATATGCAAACAATGAATCATGGAACACTACATCAAAAACTAATGGTGTACTGTATGGTAACTAACATAACATAATAAAAAGAAAAGGTGATTTTAAAAAAAATTTAAAAAATAAAATAAGTCAAAATTAAAAGGTGCAAAATTTTTTAGAGTAGTTGTTGAAAATAAAGGCTCTGGAGTTGGACTAACTGGTCTTAAATCCTGGATCTGTCAAGTACTGGCTGTGTGACTTTGCCAAGATACCCAATTACTCTGCGTCTCAGTTTCCTTGCCTACAAAATGGAGCTAATGGAGTGCTTACTCTTAAGATTTTCTTATGATTAAATGAACTAGTATGTGCAGAGTAGAACGTGGGGCCTCATCAGCACTCACTAAGCATTAGCTAAGATTAGCAGTAAGTGTGAAGGTCAACTGTACCAATTTCTTTGGTATTGTCCTGATATGTATGGATTCCTGTTTTATTAGATGCTCTCCAGGGGAGCAGTTCTAAAGACGAGCAAATTGTTAGGAGATTTGGAGGCCATTTCATCAAACACATGCTGTCCTTGAAGGGCTTGAATGCAAGGCAGTTAACAAGAATTAATGAGAAATTGGCAGCCTGATTTTTTTGGCCCAGTCAAAATGTGTGGAGTCTCGCTGCTAATTAAGTCTCTACATTTTTCCCAGAACAATGCCACCTGTAGGTTTGCCTGATTTATGTATTTATTTTTCCACATGGCAGCTATGTGAAAGAAAAACAACTAGCATTGTGAAAAAAGAAATGGGGTTTCCCCAAAATGCAACAGAGGAGCCCTTAAGAAATGCTGGCTAGATTTTTGTGATACACCACTGATTGTCTAAAACTCCAATTATAAGTTGGAGAAGTATTGTTGAACTAATAAAGATTGATTTCTCCCTACCGGTTACAAGGCACTGTGCAGGACACCGTTGGGAGCTTGAGGGTGAATAAGATATGGGATAGTTCTCTGGTTACACTGCACAAGACCTCAGTTCTGGAACAGAGTGACCAGGGTGAGAGAGTTTTGGGATGAAGTCAAAGTGGTGGCCAGGGCCAGATTTCGGGGGCCTTGGAAGCCATGTGAAGGCATTTGGGTTTGATGCTAAGGATTACAGGAATCCCCTGAAGGGTATTAACATAGGAGTGGATTAACTGACTTACATTAAAAAAAAAAAAAAAAAAGTCTGGCTGTTGTGTGGGCCAAGTCCAAAGCAAGGAGATTAGAGAGGAAGTCTCTGTAATCCATCAGGCGGAGAGATGATGGTGCTGGACAAGGATGAGAACCGTGGAGAGAAACCAGTTCCCAGTTAAGTTATTTTGGAGGTAGAGCCACCAGAACTTGCCAGTAAGATGGGTTGGATTGCAGTGAGGGGTGGTAGGAAACGGTAGGAGCCAAGGGAGATCCTAGTTTTGAAAGAAGGGTAGGATTTGAACATGTACTGTTGACAAGGAGGATATTATAGGCAGGAAGGCATGAGCAGAAACATGAGGTGAGAAAATGGAGCCCATGTCCAGGGAGGTAGGAGTAACTGGAATCTTTCTGGAGAATGAGATGCCAAAAGGAAAAGCATAGTAGATGTGGTTGGAGCTGGAGTGGAAAATGCCAGACCGAAGAAAATGAATTTCTTTCTGCAGGCAATATGGAACCACCACAGGATTTTGAACAGACTAAAGTCCCAGCAGGCCTCCGCTGGTTAGAACAAGTCCACCACCTTCCTACTGACCCATTCTTGTACTCAGTGACTTAAAGAGTATTTTGCATCTAACATAAATCTCTCTATTGGTTCCATAGAAAACACACTCACCCATGCATTGCCTACCTCACTGATTTTTAAAACGGTTTCAATTCCCTTTTAAGGCTGCTGGTGGGCTGTTGTATTTACCAGACTATTGGCAATTTCACACATTCAAATTACAACCTCCCAACTTCTGCAAATAAAAGATCTTTATGTTCCCCAGTTGTGAAGTTTACGCACAATTTCTATGCAGAGCGTTCCGTCTGTGCTTGCATTCAGAGGCTCTGTGAGCACATCTGCTCACTGCCACATTTTAGAATTCCCAAGAAAAAGAGGGTTTTGTTGTAAAAGGCCTGGCAGTCTGAGCTCTTTCCAAAGGATGCCTCGTGGACGCTGTGCTGGAGGGAAGTTGTCACAACAGAGGCACCAACCCTGACAGTGTGGCCAACTATTTGGAGAAGTCTGACACCAAAGGAAGCCCACAGTGATAAGCTTGATAAGAGATCCATCAGGCTTCTCATCCTACTGATGAGATGACCTATTTGGGGCTTCTATAGATCATTCTATCACTCAGTAAATATTTGAATTAGTGGATGGGAAAGGCCTTTGTAACCATGGTGAAAAATTAAAGGTTGGCTGCTGTTCTCATCACGTATTGAGCTGCAGGAAGACAAGAGGAGTGTAATGAGAGGTTCAGAGCAGGCAAGGACATCACAGTCAGATAGACCTGGGTTTGAGTCCAGGCTCTAGCACCTCTTTGCCTCGAGACATTGCACTTTACCTCTCTACATCTTTAGTTTCCTTAGCTATACAGTGGCATGATAAGAATTACTTGATGGAGTTGTTGGGATTATTCAATTAAGACAATTTGTATACTGCTTGTATCTCATAATAAGTTCCCTATAAAGCTTTAACAATCCCTTTCTCATATAACCATCTTATAGGCAGTTTTCTACATGAAGCCATTAGACGGACAGTGGAGCTCCTGGAGCTGTAGAAATTTAGAGAAGAAGCATCAGTGTAATAGAATAATCAGGAAGGCATCATGGAGACCAGAAATTATAGCTGAGCCTTGGGCCACAAGAAGGATGTCAACAGGTTTTTATTGTTCTCTCCTATAGCATTTCATACAGTGTATTCTAATTGAGATATGACTGATTCTAGAGAGCAGGGGTCATGCCTGATTCTTTCTTGTAGTGGTTCCTGTGCTTAGCACAGTGCAAGATACCCAGAAATGGATTAATAAATATTGGATGGGTGGGTAGATGGGTGGGTGGGTGGATGGATGGATGGATGTAAAGAGAGAAATTTTAAGGGAATAACATTTAGAGAAGAGGAAAAGCAGTGCCAATGTATGGAAGTGGGGATCAGATGGGTCATGACATGTTTTTGGCTCATAATGAGCTCATGATGCTTGGAGCAGAGGATATATGATAGAGAACTGCAGGAAAATAAGTCCCCAGATATTAGAACAAAGTTCAGACCTCCCTGTAGGCTGAGGAGAGGATGCTCACTTGATAGTGAAGTCAATTGGGGTATCTTTAGCTGGAGAATTTCAGATGGAGAAAGATGGTAGGACAGTTAGTCTGACAGCAGTGTGAACAAAGACCTAGAGGGGACAGAAATAAGAGGGGAAAGCCAGTCAGAACCTACCATTGGGGGTGCAAAAAATAGAAATGACTCTGGGGTTAATGCATCCAGGTTCAAATCCTGGTTCAGACAAGTTGCCTAACATCTCAGAGTCTGTTTCCTCAAAATGTCTTACTTGTGGTCCTGTTCTTTTCTCCTTGCTATAAAATTACTTTTGGAATATCTTTTAAATAATCGTAACCACTCTTAGTACTGAGTACTTAACCTGTGGCAGAGCCTGCAACAGGGCTTTGCAGGCATTACCTGCTTTCCCTAAATTACAGTTCTAGGAAATAGGTAGCTATTACCCCATTTAATAGATGGAGAAACAGATATACAGCACTTTAATGAGTTGTGCAACCTCCTCCAGCTGATGGGAGAGGTGGGATTCACACCCGAGTCAGTCTGATGCCTCAGCTTGCCTTCATTGTTTTTTAAATAAGCTTATATTGAAGTAGAATGTGTAGAGTGAACAGCTTTTTCAAAAAACTCTCATCTGTGATTCCTCCCTCCTGGTATTCACCCCTTTGTGTAATCCCCACCCTTTGAATTTGGGCTGGTCCTAGTGACTTGCCTGTAATGAATAGAATATGACACATGGGGGCACCTGGGTGGCTCCATGGGTTAAGCATCAGACTCTTGATTTTGGCTCAGGTCATACTCTCCAGGTCGTGGGATGGGGCCCTGTGTCCAGCTCTGCGCTCACTGGGGAGTCTGCTCAAATTCTCTCTCTCCTGCTCCCTCTGCCCCTCCCCCATTGCTCGTGCTCTTTCTCTGAAAAAAGACAACATGACATGTGATGCCATGTCACTTCGTGATTAGGTTACAAATGCCTGTGACTTTCATCTTGGTAGCACTCTTCTCCCTCTTGGCTTGCATGCTTTGGTGAAGTAAGCTGCCATGTTGGAGAAGCCCATGTGGTCAGCAACTGAGGGTGGTCTCTGGCCAACAGCTGGCATGCAGCTGAGGCCCTCAACCCAGCAGCCCACAAGGAACTGAATCCTGCCCACAACCACATAAGTGAGTTGGAAGCAGAGCCACCCCAGGCGAGCCTTGAGATGAGACCGCAGCCCTAGCTGACATCTTGCTTCAGAGACCCTGAAGCAGAGATCTCAGTTATGCCATGCTCTCTTCCTGAACTACAGAACCTGTGAGATAGTAAATATTTTGAGCCTCTAGGTTTTGAGGTGGTCTGTTGGGTAGCAGTAGACAACTAATACACCACACAAAAGAAAAGTATATAAATCACAGTGGTACAGCTTGATGAATTTTCACTGAGGAAGCACATTTGGTAACCAGAACTGCCATCACTGATGGATGTAATCAAGAAATAGATCATCACCAGGACCCCAGAAGCTATTTTCCTACACCTCATACCGCCCACGTCCCACCATCCCAAGGAAAATTTCTCTCTTGGGGTCTAACACCATAGGTTAGTTTTGCCTGATTTTGAACTTTACATAAATGGAATCGATGCATAAATATTCTTTTGTGTCTGACCTCTCTCTTGGAGCCTGCCTTTTTTTTTTTTAAAGATTTATTTACTTATTAGAGAGAGAGAGTGGGGGAGGGCAGAGAGAGAATCTCAAGCAGATTCTCCTCTCTCAAGCACATAGGCTTCATCTCATAACCCTGAGATCATGCCCTGAGCCAAAACCAAGAGTTGGATGCTCGAAAAAACTGAGCCTCCTAGGCACCATTTGGAGCCTGCCTTCTTAATCGCTCCCTGAACTTCTCATCAGTGGAACCAGTGAACTTCATTATTCATCTTGCTATGATTTTCATCCATCCCATATAACTAATTCTGTGTATTTTATCCACCCCATATAACTAATTCTGTGTATGTATTCTGCATAACAAATTACCCCAAAACATAGCTGGAAAAAAAAGGTCAGCTTTTCCTGTTTGTGGTGCTTATACTTTTTATAAGCCATTTAAAGAAATTGAACTACCTTAAAGCATTCTTCTGTTCTTGTCCCTTGGTCCCCTAAATTCACTAGAAGACACCTTGGGCAAGTCACTTCACTTTTCTGGGCCAGGGTTTCCCCTTGTATAAAATTAGGTAGTTTGGCCTAATTTTAAGTTCCATCTGTGGAATCCTAAACTTGTTGGAAGAACTTCTGGCCTAGATCATGACATACTCTGTGATGTCATCCCTTTACTCAGGCATGTTGACAAATTTAAGTAATTTTTAAAAATCTAGTTTAATTTTAATCCATCCCAAAGACACATAAAACCTACCACTCAGGATGGAGAGATATTATGAAATAAATAATACATAAGGTGTGAATTCCAAAAGGGTTAGTAATCATAGGGCTAGAAAAAAAAATGATAGTTTGGCTTTTTCAAGTGTAAAATGAGGCCAATAAAGACAAATTACAATGATAATTGCCTACTTCTAATCAGTGGCAAATTATGGGTAAGTGGGTAACTGGGCAGTTAATCCTAGAAAAAGCCATTTGCTCTGTGATATTTGATACAGATTTGAAAATTTAGCCTTGAATAAAAACAATTTAACTCCCATTGGTGATTTCTTTCCACATCATACATATAAATACTTTCGGTTTGGTTATTCTGAGTTTGTACAGCCCTGTGTATGTATCAGGAAGACATTATACTCCTTGGAGAAAAGAGAAGTGAGTTCTCAGGAGCCTGGGACACCCACTGTGGTCATCTTACAGCTAGACTTGTCTACAGTTTCTAAGATCGCTTTCTACTTGAAGCTGATCATATTTAGAACCATACAATTTCCACACCTTCTTTACCAAATCACTTTTTTATTGAAGCAAATGGAAAGAAGCGTCCCCCAAAGTCATTGCTCTGATGTGTACGGTCTGGCCTTGCTCACTTCATCGTGAATTATCGCAGTCTCTGCACCCCATGGCCTGGTCCCATGGGATTCTCATCAGTTCTTAGGTTTCCAGGCCTTTTTGGCACAGGCCTGGCCCCTTCTGAAAGCTCCTTTCAGGAGGCTTCCCTGCCCATCCCACACAGTGACTTCTTCCCAGCTCCTCTCTTAACTCTTACAGGTGACATGTCCCCATCATCCTTACGTTCAGTTGGTTTAAAAGTGAATTTTTTATTAAGGTGTAATTCACATATCATAAAATCCACTCTTTTAAAGTATACAAATCAGTATTTCTAATATATGCACGAGGTTATACAATTGCACCATTTTCTAATTCTGGAACGTTTTCATCACCTCAGAAAGAAACCACAGGCAGCCATTCCCCATTCTCCCTTTTTCCACAAGCCCCTAGAGACCACGAATCTACTTTCTGTAGCTATGGATTTGCCAATTCTGGGCACTTTAGATAAGCAGAATCCTGCAATACGTAGCCATTGGTATCTGGCTTCGTTCACTCAGCATAGCGTTTTCTGCATCCATCCATGTTGTAGCACATATGCGAACTTCATTCCTTTTTACAGTGAAATAAATTCCATTGTCTGGATATACTGAATTCTGTTGATCCATCCATCAGTGGATGGACAGTGGGCTTGATTCCACTTTTTTGCTGCTATGGGTAATGCTGCTTTGAGCATTCGTGTGCAGGTGTTTGTGTGACATTCATTTCCTTCAATGTATTTATTTATCTAGATTTATTTATTTATTTTTTGAGAGAGAGTGTGTGTGTGAGTCGGGGGAGGGCCAGAGGGAGAGAGAGAGAATCTCCAGCAGCCTCCCCACTGAGCGCAGAGCCCCATGCAGGGCTTAATCTCAGGACCCTGAGATCATGACCTGAGCCGAAATCAAGAGTTGGACGCTTAACTGACTGAGCCACCCAGGTGCCCCTCATTTCCTTCTCCATCCATCTTCACAACCACCATGAAATGTCCATGAGGGCAAATTCCTTGTCTGTCTCATTCACTGCAATTCCCTTAAAGCCCTAGCACAGTGCCCAGAAGCTAGACATTTGTTAAACAAATACATAAATAACAGATCAATGAAATAGATAGTATTATAGTATTCTATTTTAAAAATCCATTTTACTGTTACCATGAATTTCATACAATACATACAACCCTTGGGCCCAGTAAAACACACACTTTGAGTGGACAATTTGATACGTTCTGACTATCTATATACTTGTATAACCACCACCACCACAGCCACAATCAAGATAAGAGACACCACAGCCAAGACATAAGACAATTACATAACCTGAAAATGTTCCCTCATGCCCTTCACAGTCCAAATCCAGCCCCCAATCCCAGCCCCAGCCAAACACTGAGCTACTTCCTAACCCTACAGACTAGATCTGCCTTTGCCAGAATTTTATATAAATGGAATCCTACAGTATGTACTCTTCTGTCTCAAGTCTTTTGCTTAGCATGTTTTTGAGATTCATCCCTATTGCTGCATGTATCAGTAGTGTGTTCCTTTTTATTACCAAATAGTGTTCCATCGTAAGCATGTACCACAATTTCGTTATCCACTCATTGGGTGAGGGATATTGGAATTATTTCCAGTTTTTGGCTTTTATGAATAAGGCTACTATGGACATGCATGCACAAGTTTTTGTGTGGGCATATGTTTTCATTTGTCTTGGGTATATACCCAGAAGTAGAATTGCTGGGTCTAATTGAAAATGGTACTTATAGAAGCTGCCAACTCTGCAAAATAATTATGCTGTTTTACACCAGCAATGTATGAACGTTCCAGGAGCTCCACCTCATCACTATACTTTATATTATCAGTCTTTAAATTTCATTCATCTGAGTGGATATGTATTAGTATCTCTTTGATACTAATTTTTCATTTGAGTATCTTTGATGGCGTAATAATATTGAACATCTTTTCATGTGTTTTTTGGACTTTGGTGAAGTGTCTGTTCAAACTTTCACCCACGTTTTTTTGAGTTACGCTCTTGTTGAGTTGTAAGAGTTCTTTATGTATCCTGGATATAAGTCCTCTGTCAGAAAAATATACAGCAAATATTCTCTTGTAGTCTTTGGCTAGCTTTTTCATGTTCTTAATGGTCTTTCAGAAAGTAAAAACTGGTAAAATCCTTATTCTTTTTTTTTTCCTTATAGATTATGCTTTTTGTATCCTAATTGAGAAGTTTTTCTTACTCCAAGATCACAGAGATTTTTTTCCTTTTTTTTTTTTTTTTTTTTTCCTGGTTGTTTTGTTTTAGCTTCTATGAGTAGGTCTATAAGCCATTTTGAGTTGATGTTTGGGTATGATGTAAAGTAAGGGTTAAAGCTCATTCATCTATACCCATCTATACCCAACCAGCATCATGTGTTAAAAAGACTATCCTTTCCCTTTTAATTCCTTGGATACTTGTTGAAAATCAATTGGCTGTACATATGTGGATCTGCTTTTGAAGTCTCAATTCTTTTCCATTGATCTATATTCTATCCTATGTCAATACCATATTGTTTTGATTACTGTAGATTTGTCATGAATCTTCAAATCTGGTAGTGTAAGTCCTCCCCTTTTGTTCTTTTTTGCTATTCTACATCCTTTGCATTTCTATATAAATTGTAGAAAATGATATTGATTTCTATAGGAAATCCTGATAGGATTTTGATTGGTATTGCATTGAATGGGCAGATCAATTTGGGGAGAACTGACACATTAAAAATATTTACACATTCAATCCATGAACATGATAAATCAAGGTTTTTTAAAGATCTTACTTAAAAAAAATTTTTTTAAAAAGGTCTTACTTAAATTCTCCTGGCAATATTTTGTAGTTTTCAATATTCAGATATATATTTACAGATATATAGATATACTTATTCTTAAGTATTTCATGTTTTATGCTATTGTAAATATTTCTAAATTTTAATTTCTAATTATTCATTAGCATATAAAAATAGAATTAATTTTGTATACTGCCCTTGTATTCTGCTCTTGTTAGACTCATTTACTACTTATAGATGCTTTTAAAAAATATTCCTTTAAATTTTCTCCCCAGATGATCATGTCATCTGAAAATAAAGTTTTACTTCTTTTCCAGTTTATATGCTTTTTATTCCATTTTCTTGACAAACTGCATTGCCCAGAGTCTCATATGTCAAATATGAGTGACAAGAGTGGGCATCCCTTTCTTATTTGTGATCTAGGGGAAAAACATTCAGGTTTATACTCTTACATAGGATTTTGGCTGTAGGTTTTTTGTAGATGTCCTTTATCATTTTAGAGAAATTTTCCTATTCCTACTTTGCTGAGAATTTTTATCATGGAAGTATATTGAAAGTGTCAAATGCATTTTCAGCATCTGTTGAGGTGACCTTATGGTTTTCTTTATTCTGTTAATAAGATGAATTATACTGATTGGTTTTCAAATTTTAAACCATCTTGGCTTTCCTGGGATAAATCTCACTTGGTCATGGTATATTACTACTTGTATATATTACTTACATATATTGCTTTTACTTACAGCAATTATGTTAATTTTTGAGTCTGGATTCCTGTAGTTTTCATATAATATCTTTGTCTAGTTTTGATGTAAAAGTGACTTCAACCTTATAAAATGAGTTGGGAAATGTTCCCTTTATTTTCTGAAGGAGTTTAAATAGAATTGGTTAATTTCTTCCTTAAATGACTGATAGTACTCATGAGCAAAGCCATCTCGGCATAAAGGTATTTTTTTTCTGGTCAGGTTTTTTTTTAGAGGGAGACATGACTTTATTAGAAAAATAAAAAACAAAAACAAAAACAACTGAGGTGATGAGTTGGTCCTTAACGGATGCCTTGGTGGATGAGGCTGCTCTTAGCTGCACTGGCCTTCTCCCGCTCCCACCGCCGTGCAGGGTCCAACTCAAAGCAGCACCATAGCTGCAGGGTCTCATCTGCTGCTGCTGAGGCCACAGTGGCCCCATCTGGGCTCATGGTCAGACTTAGGACCCTGGCAGTGTGACCTTTAAGCTCAGCCACCTTGGCCATGGTTGGGTACTTCCAAATAACCAACTGGTTCTGGGCAAAGCCATGGCCTGAGATGAGCTCCTTGTAGTGGGGAGACCAGAGGATGGAGCACACCTGGGATTGAGCATCCACAGCACTCAGACAGGCCCCAGAGCAGACATTCCAGATTCGAATGTGTCGGTCACTGGTGCCCCCTCCAGTTGCCAGGACATTGGACTGCCAGGGACACCAAGCTACAGCCTTGACAGCCCCTTGATGCTGGGTGAATGTCTGCAGGGGAACCCAGCCACCCTCTCCAGGAACACTAGGCCACACATTGACCAACTTATCGCTGCCACCGCTGGCCAAATGTCATCCATCTGGGGCCCAGCGCAGCCCACACACCTCCTGGCTGTGGCCGCTCAGTGTGGCCACATGGTGTTCTGCCACCTGAACATCATGGTGGTGGATGTGGCCAGAACGTGAGCAACTGGACGAGATATAGCTATTCCAACACAGGGAGCTCACACGGGCAGAATGAGTGGTCATGTTTCGAAGCCGCTTCTGCTGCACATCCCGCAGCTGCACCTCCGCACTCCTGGTGCCCACAGCCAGGTAGCTGCCCTCTTTGATCCAGGCCACAGAGGATATCTAGTCCCCAGGCTGCTCCGTTTGCAGCAGCTGCAAGATGTCACCAGACCTGGTATTCCACAAGTACACGCTGTTGTCCAACGCCACAGCCAGAAGTCCCTAGAGCTCCAGTCCACAAGGTTCGGGTAGTCATTCCGGATTTCAGGGGCGTCCAGGATTCGGTCTGGCGGGGAAGGAATGTAACGGCAGGTCTTCCGGTGGCAGCCAGGTGTGGCCTTCTGGCTGTAAAGCACTTTCAGTCTGTTCTGGTAACCCTCTGGGGCATTTTGTGGTTTTCCACAGAGCCGAAGGATGTTGGCTTCCTCCACATCAAAACCGTTCAGGTTCAAAGCCCAGGCTTTCTGATATTCCTTCTTGGTGGGCGTCTGGCTAGCTTCAGGCTGGTTTTCCCTCCTCAGGAGGAAACTGGCCACTTCCATCTGGGAAGCACTGCGATGGAGGATATAGCAGTCACCCCCAGGTTTGCTGGGAGTGGTCTGAGCCTTGGAGCTGGATTTGCCGGGAGTTCGGCCTGGGGTCCTGCCGGCGCTGTGGGATCAGTTGGCTGCCCGCATGGGTGAGGGAGCGAGCCCACGGCTTCCTTAGCTTTGCGCTGCCAGCGTGCGGAGGGTGCATTGGGGATGGGTGCGTCCAGCTGCAGTGGCGAGTGCAGGTCACTCTCGAACACGAACTGCGCCATGGCAGCGTCTGCAGAGGGAGGAGTCCTTGGAGTGGGTGACCGCCGAGTCCTTCAGCCCCCAGCAGGTCCAATCCCAGACCGTTCTGGTCAGGTTTTTAATATGAACTTAATTTCTTTAATAAATTCAGGATTGTTTATGTTTTTTTCTTTTTGGTATCAGCTTTGCTTATTTGTGTCTTTCAAGAAATTTGGCTATTTCAGTTAAATTTTTAACTTACTGGCAAAAAGTTGTTCAAATTTTTATTGTCTTTCTAATGTCTGTAGGATCTCTAGTGAAGTAGTATCCAGTGATGTCCCTTTGCATTCCTCATATTTGTTATTTGCGCCTTCTCTTTGTTTCTTGATTAATCTAGTTAAAAGTTTACTAATTTTGTTGACTTCTTTTGTTTTGCTTCGTTGATTTTTCTTAATGTTTATCCATTTTCTGTTTCAGTGATGTCTGCTCTTATTTTTACTCATTTGAATTTAATTTTTTCTTTATCTGGGTTCTTAATTCAACACTCGGATCATTGATTTTGAGCCTTTTTTCCCCTCTTTATAGTTATAAATCCCTAAATTGTATATGTTGTGCTTTAATTTTAATTTAGTTCAAAATATTTTCTAATTTCCCATATGATTTGGTTTGGGTTTTTTGGGGTTTTTTTGTTTTTTGTTTTTGTTTTTTTTTTTTTTTGATCCATGGATTATTTATAAGTATGTTTCCTGGGAATTTTTCAGCCATTTGTCTGCTCTTGGTTTCTAATTTAATTCTATTGTGCTGAAAGAACATAGTCCGCATGATTTTAAATCTTTTACGTTTACTGAAAGCCTCCCTTGGGGGCTCAGCATATGATTTATCTTGGTGAATATTACCTGTGTACTTGAAATGGATGTATACACTGCTGTTCTTTGTTGGAGCAGTCTATAAATGTCACTTAGGTCAGATAGGTTTTAAGTGTCATTCACGTTTTCTATATATTTACTGATTTTCTGTCCACATCTCCTATTGATCATTGAAAGAAGAGTGTTGGAGTTCCCAACAATATCCGTACATATGTGGCTTTCCCTCTCAGTACTGGCTTGTTTTGTTTCATACATTCTAAAGCTCTGTTATTTAGGATTGTTACGGCATTTTGATGAATTGAGCCCTGTATCATTTCATAATATTCCTCTTTATCCCTATTAACAGTCCTTGTGCAGAAGTCTGTTTTTCTGATGTCAGCATAGCTACTGCAGGGACGCCTGGGTGGCTCAGTCAGTTAAGTATCTGCCTTTGGCTCAGATCATAATCCCAGGGTCCTGGAATCGAGTCCCGCATTGGGCTCTTTGCTCAGCGGAGAGCCTGCTTCTGACTCTGCCTGCTGCTCCCCCGGCTTGTGCTCTCTCTCTCTCACACACACAAATAAGTAAATAAAATCTTAAAAAAAAAAAGTATAGCTACTGCAACTTTCTTGAGTCTTGTTGACGTGCTCCAAGTTTTTCCTGCCTTTGACTTTCAACCTATTTGTATCTTTATATTTAAAGTAGGTTTCTTGTACAAAATATATGGTCGGGTCTTGCTTTTTATATTTTTATTTTTATTTCTTGATCCAGTCTGGCAATCTCTACCTTTTAAATTGTAACGTTTAGTCACTTTTGATGTGTGTGTTTATTATATGTGTGTGCAGCAGTCTACCACTTTGCTGTGTGTTTTCTTTTTGACTTATCTGTTCTTTGTTCCCCTTTTCCTCCCTTCTTTTGGATTATTTGAGTATTTTTTAAAATTTTTATTGTTATGTTAATCACTATACATTACATCATTTGTTTTTGATGTAGTGTTCCATGATTCATTGTTTGTGTATAACACCCAGTGCTCCATGCAGAACGTGCCCTCTTTAACACCCATCACCAGCCTAGCCCATGCCCCCACCCCCCTCCCCTCTAGAACCCTCAGTTTGTTTTTCAGAGTCCATCGTCTCTCATGGTTCGTCTCCCCCTCCGATTTAACCCCCTTCATTCTTCCCTGTACCTCTGAAACAAATAATACAATATATGTTAAAAAAAAAGAAGAAGAAAATAGAAGGAAAAATATTTGAGTATTTTTAAGTTCCATCTTTTTCTCCATGATTGATTTATTAGTTATAATTTATTTTTTAGGGTTTACTCTGTGGTCTGTATGATACAGCTGTCAGTGGTCACAGCTCAACTTCATGAACCTTACTTACACCAAAATAACTTGTTTTTTCACTCTCTTTTTCTGTGCTACTGTTATCAAAGATTTTACTTCTGCGTGACACCTTGCTATTATTTTCACTTTAAACAGGCAATTATTTTTTAGAGAAATTTACAGTGAGACTTTAAAAAAAATTTACCTATTTATTATTTACAGTCTTCTTTATTCATTGGTACCCTCATTTCATCTCTCCTATAGTACATGCCTTTCGATGACAAATGCTCTCAACTTTTGTATGTCTGAAAAAGTCTTTATATTGCCTCTGTTTTTGAAAGATATTGTATTGGCTCTAGAATTCTTTATTGACTATGTTTCTTTCAGCCCTTTGAAAAAGTGATCTCATTTTCTTCTGGACTGCATAGTTTTTGACAAGAAGATTCTTGTCATTTTTATCTTTGTTCCTCTAAATTTAATGTCTTCTTTCCCTTCTGCTTTTAAGATTATTCCCTTTGCTAGTGTTTTCCAGCAGTTTGATTATGCTGTCCCTTGGGATGGTTTTCTTTTGTGTGTTACCTTTGCGGTTCATTAAGTTTCTTGGATTTGTGGTTTATAGTCTTCATCAAGTTTGGAAAATTTTTTACTCTATTTCTTCAAATATTTGTCTCATCCCTTTTCCAAATTCCCATAATACATGTTAGACCACTAGATAGTTTCCTACAATTCAGTGAGATTCTGTTATTTTTCTTTCTGTGCTATTTTTTTTCTTTGGACAGTTTCTATAGTGACATCTTCTAGTTCACTAACATTTTATTCTTTAATATTTAACTTGCTGCTTATCCCATCCAATGAATTTTAAATTTCAGATATTGTAACTTTCATTTCTAGAAGTTCCATTGGTTCTCCTTACATTGTCAACTTCTCATTATATTCAGGTTTTCCTTCAAAAACTTGAAAATAGTTAAGATAATGTTTTCAATCTCCTCTGCAAATTCCATCACTTCTATCCACTTCTGGACCTATTTCTTTGATCATTTATTTATTTTTTTCTTGTTTGTTGGTTTTGTTTTCCCACTTCTTGGCCTGTCAGGTAATTTTTTTTTTTTAAAGATTTTATTTATTTATTCATGAGAGACAGAGAGAGAGAGAGAGAGAGGCAGAGGGAGAAGCAGGCTCCCAAGGAGCAGGGAGCCCGATGCGGGACTCGATCCCAGGACCCTGGGATCATAACCTGAGCCGAAGGCAGACGCTTAACCATCTGAGCCACCCAGGTGCCCTGTCAGGTAATTTTTTATTGAGTACTGGACATTGTAAATTTTACATTTGGGGGGTTAGATTCTGTTGTCTTCCTTTAGAGAGTGTTGGGCTCTGTTCTGAGGGGCAGTTCACTTACTTGCAAGTGAGTTTCATCCTTTCAAGGCTTATTTTTAAGCTTTGGTAGAGTGAGTCTAGCATCATCTTTATGCTCCTAAACTACTGCTCATATATATGGTCTTTCTAAGGTCCCTACCAAATGACCCAAGTGATTAGAGTCACCAATGACAACTCTGGCTGGAATCAAATGATTCCCAAGCCTGTGTGAGCTCTCAGAACTATTCAGCTCACTGCTCAGAGGTTGGTCTTTGCTAGCCTCAAGGAGATTTATCCTCTACCTGCACATCTCTGTTTTCGGCCAAGACCCCAGGGGAAACCACCCCCACCCCCCCACACCCCGCCAATGCAGATTTCTGGACCTCTCTCCCTACAAAGCCCCATCCTCTTCAGAACTCAGCCCTCAGGTTCTCTGAACTCACAGTTCTGTCTCCTCAGCTCAAGTCCTCTGCTTGGGACCCCTGTCTCTTCTCCACAGTTTGCAGTATGCCTCCAGGCAGAATGTCAGGGTAATTATAAGGCTTGCCTTGTTTGTCTCCCTTCTCTCAGGGGTCACAGATCTGATCTGTCTGTTGTCTGATGTCTGAAGACTGTTGTTTCATCTACTGTGTCCAATTTTCCATTTATTGATGGCAGGAGGGTAAATCTGCTGCCTGTTTTCCCATTACGACTGGAAGCAGAAGTTCTTTATAGAACACATCTTTAAACAGAATCAAATGTGACGATTTTATCCCTAACCCTGATCCATTAATAATTTATTCCAACTATAATCTTATGTATAGGTTTGGTTAGAATATTGTTGCTCTTCTTGTTGCTATTATTTTTAAAATCATAAAAGAATAATAACTATCAGTTATTAAATGTCTATTATTTGTCTGTTATGGTGCTAAGCATTTTACAACTATTCTTTTTATTATCACTATCTTAAAGTCAAGGAAACTCAGGGTATGGGATAGTAAGTGCAGTCAGTATTCAAACTCAAATACTGTTCTTTGGAAACCTACCTTTACGTGTCTTACCTTTACCACACCTTTGGTGGAATGAGGAAGAGGGGGAGATTCACATGATTATGGTAGATAGAAGCTCTCTACCAGTGTTTTCCAAGCTGAGATGAGGCAAGAAGGTCTAGCTTCCTGGATTCCATCTTGGAATGTCTGAGTCGTAATTTCTGGGCAGTTATATTCACTTGGGCTCTCAGGAGGTTCTTACACACAAACGTTTACCCGGATGTTTCCCAATTCCAGCATCAAGTATTTGAACTCTGGGACTTCCAGCATCCTCCATCCCACCAAATCAAAACATAAAGAGGAATTTCAACCATAAAATCAGTTCCATGCTGAAAAACTAAATGTTTCCTGGCAGTTATCTATACCTGTTCTTTGTCATTTGCATTTAAGTATAGTGACTTTTTAGTTAGAAAAACCCCAACCGTCAGCAGGCTTTCAATTAGCCTCTGATACCACCTGCTTTGAATTATAAAGCTTCAAACTACAAAGTCATGCTTATATCTAAACACAGTGTTTTAAACTTTGGATTGAAGCACTCTATAGACTTCAGTTTCCGTGTTTTTCAAATTAATGGGTTAGATATTTGAAGTCTTGTAGCTCTAAAATTTCGTTATTTAAAATATTGGTTTTTTAAATTAAAAAGTTATTAGTGGTTTTGCTTTGTTTTTAAGCTATTGTAGGGAGATTCTGTTTTTAGAATTATGTTCTCTGGAATTAACAAAGTCAGAAGAACATACAGTAGCATTTCCTGCAGCCTTGAATGGCAAGAATGCACCATGAAGCACCCTCTCCACTTCTGAAATGCTCGTTCAGGCTCTTTGAAGTGTACAGCATAGCTTACAAAATTTGGTTTGTCAAGGTGAATAAGACTTATTGATCGAGGTGTAGGCAAACAATCAAAGGAAATGCTGAGTGTTTGTCTTTTTTAAAAAAATCCATCTGAAAGTCAAAACCAGCCAGAATGTTTTGTATTGAGGATGGCCAAACAAAGGAAAAAAAAATCAAGATTTTTATCTGTGCTAAGAAGTGGTTTTGCCCAGTCTCCTTTTTATTCAAATGAGAATGTTGGGTTATAAGATACTATTAATTGTTGAGTAGCTCTTATTGAAAGTGTAGCCAGAGGGTATTTAATTACAGAGGGACATACAGAATTTTAAGCCTAAACCTGGATTTTATTACCAAGAATGTAAAAGTAACAGAACCTAGTGTTTATAATTTTGTCCCTGGCTCACTAAACAGCCCTAGCCAGCTGTGCAGTCAAAGTCATTTGCATTTATTTGATCAGAAAATGATTATTGTGTAGTATAAAAGCATCATTCATTTCCTATTACCATTGATCTCCAGAGAGTTTCACTCAGATCTTGCCAGGAATTTCCAATGGCAGGTGGTGGAGCTATATTTTTCTATGATTAATCATATAGTCCAAATTCAGTGATTACAACTCATTAAAGAGAGTAGATTTCCTATTAATGAATGCTTAGTGCCAGAATTCAAGACTCAGAAGTTGCAGGCCTAGAATAAGGTGGACACTGGATTCTGAGAAAGGACCTCTTCATTCAAGGGCATCCCTGGAGAAACTAACTCTCACGGGGCTCCCTTTGGATTAGAACACAACCCATCAAGGGCTCGTTGACCTCAATACAATACATTCCACATTTTATTCACTGGAAGGGCTTTGTAGCCAAATATGATTGTGAAGACTCAGGACCTAATTTTTGAAGCTCACATTATCCATTGTGTGCTCAATCCTAACAAATTTGTTAGAGGCTGTCTAAAGTATGGATGATGACATGACATTATCTAACCAGCTGCATTTCAACCACAGAAAATGGTCTTCTATCTGAAACAAATTCCTTTTCGTGTTTGAAGGCTTAATTAGGTCTCCTCCCCATACCCATAACTTCAGCCTCTTTGCCCTTCCTTGATGCCCAGACAGCCTCCAAATAGCTCCTGGAGTCAGTCCCATCTGCCTCTAATCCACTCTATACACAGCCTCTTGATTGCAAATGTTATAGGGGAGTGACAGCTGAAATCAGTTGTTTCCCCTCTTTTATCTAAAGGAAAGGAACAGACTAGGTTAGTTCCCAAATTTAGTGACTTATAACAACAAAGCCTTATTTCTCATTCAGACCATTTGCAGTTTTGAGTCATAGTAGTGGTGGTGGGGGTTGGGGGAGCTCTAATGCCTTCTCACTCAGGAACCAAGACAGATGGAGTCTTCACCATCTGAAGTGGCACCCAGTCACCATGTCTGGGGGAGGGAACATAGCAAATCACACATTCACTCTTAAAGACTTTCTCTAAGAAATGCTCTCTCTTTTTTTTAAGATTTTATTTATTTATTTTAGAGAAAGAGGGCAAGCACATGTGTGCGAGCGTGGGGAGGGGCAGAGGGGGAGGGAGAGGGACAAGCAGACTCTGTGTTGAGCTGAGCACAGAGCCTACTGCAGGGCTCTATATCAGGACCCTGAGATCATGACCTGAGCCCAAACCAAGAGTCTGATGTTTAACCTTAACTGACTGAGCCAGCCAGGCACCCCTAAAAAGTACTTCTAATTGCATTGCATATGGGCCATATCAAGTTACCTAGACACACCTGATGGATGAGCAGAGTGGTGTGATCCAGCCATAGGCCCAGCAGGAGACCTGAAAATATGGACTAGCTAATAACTACACTGATAGCACTAGCACTAGTAACCACATAGTCTATCATTCTGGTCACCAAATAGTTCACCTTCCTTCTTACACTCAAAATACCCTACCCCTTATGGAAAGCTCCATTCAGGTAGGACATTAAGCTCAATGTCCAGGATCTCTGGGTGATATGAGATAGTCTCTACATTGCATCTGGATCCAGAACTAAAAAGATGAGGAAGCTGTCTCTCTCACATCCACTATATAATGGTAGCATAGGGATAGAGTATGCATGGTAAATGCTCCTGTTCAGGGAGGGGAAAAACACTGGCCTGTGGCAATTCTGTAATCCTGGCAGGCAGACATTGTGAGATTTCCCTCCTCAAAAATAGGGGACATTCCCTAAAAAGGCCATGATCCAATTCTCTGGAAGGTCCTCCCCTGTCCATTGTCCTTTGGGAACCCTCTCAGATTCTTCCTTTGCAAAAGATTTCCCTTGGCCACATCCAACCTGGGGACTAAGTCCTCCCTGAGAGATGAGCACCTTCCTTAGCTCATATTCTGCATGTACAAAGGAGAGACCCAGAAGGTCATTTGAAGTCTAGAACCATCACATTCTCTTTGAGTGCCAGTGATGTATCTCTTATTATTACAGTTTGCCTCCCAAACAGATGGCTTCTTACTCTCTGATTCCAGCCAACAACTTGGTGCCAATAGTCACACCTACCATTCATTTCAAAATGCAGTCCTCATATTTGCTGTATTTCTCTGCTTTGTCACCTCCCTCCCTCCTTTCTTGACCTAATGCACTATACCTGGAACCTATCAAGTGTGGGTTGGAGGAACACATCCTTATTTTCTTTCCCCTGAGATATTTGGCCCACCTGATGGGATTCAATAGATCTTTACTTGAGACACCTTAATCCATTCAAAGGTTTGAGCAAGGGGTATGATGGCTATACCTTTTATCTGACCCTTGCCACAGATTGAGTTTTAATTGACCTTTACTGCTCTGAGACTTGTTCAGTTTTAACTCAGTATATATATGTAGTTGAGAAGCAGTTGTTCTTCCAATCATAAAAGTCCTTGAATTTATGGACCCCTCTTTTCCTTCCCTTTCCTCTTTGAAAAATGACCAACTCCTTTCTGAGTTCATCTCATTCATGTAATACCTTGCCAAATGCAGCCAATAGCAACCTACACACCATAATTACATTATGTTATCCAGTCAGTTTACTTAAACATGCAAATTATTTAGGGATGTGATGTGCCTCCCAGTGCAACCATAGATGACAATTTGCCAAAAGGTTTTCTACTCCATAAGGTGGATGGGTATTTTCCCAATCCCTGACTATAGCTTTGCTACTTACCACTGATAGGTAGACCAGTGTCATATATTTTAGGTCTGGGTTATGGCAGCAGCTTACTTCAAGGTGCTAATTTCTGTATTAATAAGTACAGGTTATGTGTGCTGCAGTAATGAGCATCCCTAAAATTTCAGTGTCTAAAACAACAGCAACAAAGACTTATTTCCTGTTCACATCACATGCCCATTTCCAGTTAGTGGAAGTCTCTGCCCCATGAACTTCTAAGTTAGGGACCCATGCTCATAAAGATTCCACAATCTGAAATGTCTCCAGTAACTATGGCACGGAAGAGAGGGTTGCAAATGTTATATTGACTCTTAAAGGCTTCTTCCTAGAAATGGCCAGGTATCCCTTCCACTCACATTTCCTTGCCCACAGCAAGACACAGGCCTTATTGGACTTCAAGGGTAAATGGAAGTGCTGGCCTACCAAGTTTCTGGAAGGGAGGAAGGTACTCACAAAATTGATTTCTACCACACCACTTTTATTCCCTAGCCCCTTCCCATGGGCTCCATGTTTTAAAAGATTTTTACCAGTCAAACCACATTGATTATGCAATAGTTTCTCCACTTGAAATAGTCTGAGACTTACAGCTGCAAATACAGATGTTGCTCTTTAAACAGCACTCAATATCAAACTATCTCTATAACCTTATTGAAAATTAATGTACAATTTCCATAAGGCTGTGTAAAATTATGATAATCACCCATGAACCCACATTTACATTTGTGACCCTAGAAATGCAGGTACCTTGAGAAGGTGGCCATTTTTAGGTCTTTATCAAGGAGCTTCCATGCACAGAATTTTTTAGGAAGACAAAAAAGAAAGGGGGAGGAAAGAGGATGTAGAGACAAAGTCATCTGCTTTATGATTTTGTCAGAGCCCTGTCTATAACGCCCATTACCCCAAGCAGCTCACATGGATATGTTCCTTTGTTTGCATTCCCTCCCCTCACCTCTCCAACCTCAGATAGTCTTCTCCTATAGGGATTAAAAACAAAGATGAGGCACCATCTCTCTGAGGTTTAAAGCCACAGACCCCTTTAGACAGAGTAGAGTTTCGGTCATCAACAGTGTTATGTATCTGTAAAGAAAACCTCACTTCTCCTGCTCTGTGTTTCTCACACCCTACCATACTTAGAACACTTCTGACAATAAGCAATTCTCTACGACACCAGCTTGGGTGTCCTACAATTTAACTCAATTCTGACCCTATCTACCTGGAGATCCCTCAGGTTAAAGGATCAATTATACAAGACTGCCCTCCTCACTTCAGAGGACCATCTCAAATCCAGGTGGTCACCTGTGCTTCTGAAGATTGGCTATAAATCAGAGGTCCCCACAATCCCCTCCTCAGGTTTGATTAATTTGCTAGAATTTAGGAAACTAGTTTACTTACTGTTTACCAGTTTATTTTTCTTTTTAAAGATTTTATCTATTTATTTGAGAGAGAGAGAGTGCGCGCACAAGCAGGGAGAGGGGCAGAGGGAGAAGCAGACTCCTGCTGAGCAGGAAGCCTGTTGCAGGTCTCGATCTCAGGACCCTGAGATCATGACCTAAACCGAAGGCAGACACTTAACTGACTGAGCCACCCAGGCGCCCCTCTGTTTACCAGTTTGTTAAAAAAGATATGATAAAGAATACAGGGGAACATTCAGTTGGAAGAGATGCATAGAGCAAGGTGTGTGGGAAGGTGCATGGAGCTTTCATGCCATTCCTGGAGATGCCACTCTCCCAGCACGTGTTCACCAACCCAGAAACTCTACAAACCCCCTCCTTTGGGGATTTTTATGGAGGCTTCATCCATAGGTATGATAGATCACTAATTCCATTTCCAATTCCTCTCCCCTCTCTGGAGAATGGAGGGTAAGACTGAAAATGTAAGCTTCTCATCATAGCTTCATCTTTCCCATCTAGGAGCCCACCCTGTCATCTCATTAGAACCAAAGACACTGTTATCACCCAAGAAATTCCAAGGAATTTAGGAGCTTGGTATCGGGAACCAGGTCAAAGAGCAAATATCAGAACAAAAGGTGCTCCTGGTGCTCTTACAGGAGTTTCAGGAGCTCTGTGCCAGGAACCAGGGGAAGACCCCAATATATATCTTTTCTATCATCTCACAATAGTCAGTGCTAACTTGAAAATGCTGCCACATGACCACAGAATGTCTGCTTCCCGACATGTCCAAATAAGCTTTCTTCCATGTTTAAGATATTTCTGAGAAAATACCAAAGATCTGTCACCCAAATCAGCATTCATTGTACATGATCTTTTAGCATCATTTGACACAGTTGATTACTCCCCTGCTTCTTAAAACACTTTCATTGTTCAGCCTCTGGGACAAACCTCTCTTGATCCTCCTCTGACCACACCAGCCACTTTCCATCTCCTTTGCTGATTTCTCAATATCCCCTCCCTTTTTGGTGGTGGAGTCCCCGGGGTTCCAGTCCAGGGAACTCTTGTCAATCTATACCTATTCCACAGGTGAACTGGCCTGGTCTGTGGGCTTTGAAAACCATCTCTATGTTGAGGTCTCTCCCTTTCTGTCTCAAGCCCAGACTTCTGCTGGGAACTCCACATTCTTATATCCAACTGCTGACTTAACATCTCCACTTGGATGTTTCATGGTCACCTCAAACTCAGCAAAGCCAAAACTCAAGTTCTATTTTCATCTCTCATGTGTCTCTCCAGTGTCCATCATCAGCACAACTTAGTAAAGGAGAACTCTTTCCTTGTTGCTCTGGCTACAAAGCTGAAAGGCATCCTCTGTCGGTCTCTTTCTTATACATGTCATATATAACCCATCTGGAAATGGGCTGTACCTTCCTCAGAGTATATCGGAAGTGTATCTTCAGAGGGAATCTGAATATACTCTGCCCTCTACATTCTATTCTCCACCAAACAAGAGCCAGAACAACCCTTTTAAAATGAATTCATGTCAAATCCTACCTCAGCTCAAAACCTTCCAATCTTGTCTCATCTCACAATAAAATTTTAAGTCCTTACCAACAAGACCCCCTTCATGCCCTCGCTCCCCTGCTACTTCTCACCTTCCCCCTTTCCACTGTCCACCTACCTTCACTTGGCTTGAGCCACCCTGGACCCCTAAGTGATCCTCAGTCATGCTAAGTACTCCCTCACCTCTTTCAGGTCTGTGCTCACCTGTAAGCTTCTAAGATTCTCAGCATGATTTTCTCGGATTATCCCGCAGATAATAGCAGCTCACTATCCATCCCCTTTAGTTTGCTTTATTTTCTCTAAAGCTTTCTTACCACATATTTATTCGTTGGCTTGTCGTGAGTCCCCTCCTATCAGACATCAGTTCCACGAGGGCGGCTCTCTGCCTTTCTCTTCGTGTATCCCCAGTGTCTGGAACAGTGTCTGGAACACAGTGTTCAGCAAATGCTCACTCATGACGGTAGAAATGTGTTAGCATAAGAGGTGTGTCCCAAGGAATTGTTTATTTAAAAAGATAAAGTGTCCATGCTTCCAAATGATTTTTTTCATAAATTAGAATGTGGTTTCAAAGTTATCCATAATACAATGTCTCTGTGGCTGACTTGTATTTCAATTTATTCTCTTAAGTAGTGGGAAAAGAGTTGGAAGTACAGCCAACAGGGCAGGAAGCCCCCACCACACACATCCTGAGACCCAATCACCTCAAACCCTCTTTACTATTCCCCAACATGCCCTGCCCCTTCCACCCTTTCGGACACCCCTGCCTGGACTGTCCAAACCACCTCATTTGCCATGGCTAATTCCATTCTCTGCTCCGAAGCCACCTCCTCAGGAAGTTCTCTCACGCCTCCAACTGGCCTCCACCTCTCCCTTCCATGTTCTCCCTCAAAGCTGACCTCTATCTCTAGTCTGTTTTTATAGTCTGATAACATATGGGCCTGCCTTTCTCCATTTCTAGGAGAGCTGTGTCCTATCCATGCCTGATTCTACCACAGCTCCTTAAACACAGGTGGCCATCCATAATGATTTGGTGAATTAAAAACCTAGAAAGTTGCAGTAGACTGACACCCCACCCTCCCTATTTAAAACCCTTTCCTGGGACCGCTGATGTGACCCCTCTGTTTGCTCAAAAGACCGTGGGCTCTCATCAGCCCTGCTGTGTCCTCTGTGCAAACACTGATCAGACATCCCAAATACTAAATTCACAGGTGGCCATAGAAAAGGGTCTCTTTTCACAGACTGTGGAAAAATAATTGTGCCCATATAAGATTGCTCAGAAAAGGGAGAAATTAAAGAAGATGGTCTTGCTAAGCTATCTGGAAGTGAATCTCTCAGAATAAAATTACATTAGCATCAAAGATTCTACTATTTAAGCCCATAGATCACTTATATTTTCTTTATGAATATTTTTGTGTGTTTAATGAACAGAAATGTCTCTGGCTCACAGAGTGGAAATAACTTTTTATATTTTTCTTCCACTATAGATCAGACAGACAAAAAATTTACCTATTTCTTCTGTTGTGGAGTAGCAATTTAAGCTTCCAGCAATGTCCATACGGCCCCTCATCTACTAACTCCAGTTCTTCTCTGTCGTTGTTCTCTTCCTCCTTCCATGAATCTTGTTTCTTTAGTTGTAGTAAATACACATGTGTGAATTTCAGAGGAGACACATTGCTATTTGTTATGCTTTTCCATTTTTCTCTGCTCTCAATTTCTCCCTTCCAAAACTTCCGTTACTTCGTGAAGTCGTGTGTGTGTGTGTATGTGTGTGTGTGTAGACATATAGAGAAGGCATTCCTAACTTAAGGAGCTGTAGATTCTACGTGCATGCGGTGGATCAAGTGATTGTGCCTTTATCAAGGTATCCCTATCAAACTGTACTTTCTTGGGCACTACATTTTGGTCAAATTTATTGGGGGGCTGCCATGTTTAAGAGAAACATTAGTAAAATGATTAGAGGAAGATAAGTGATCAGGATGTAGAAGGATATAGAACACATATTCAAGACTCTGGATGAAAGTAAAGAAATATAACTCAAACTACATTCACCAAAAGAAGAATTTTAATGATTCGCATGACCAAGTGATCTAAGCATATACCAGCTTCAGGCATAGTTAGATCCAGGTGCTGAAACAACATTGTCAGAAGTCTCTCTCCTCTCAGTTCTGCTTTCCCCTTTCTAGGGATCTATTTTAGGGATGCTTTTCCTATAGGACGATAAGATGGCCATTAACCGTGCTGAGTCTACAACCTCCTAGGTGAGCAGATCCAACAGTAAGAAGTCACCCGTTTTCAGTGATTCCAGAACAAATCCCACGGAAATCTTCCATTGGGCTAGCCTGGGGAATGTTCTCACCCCTGAGGTCAGCCCCACCTGAACCACAGAAACCCAGAGTGTGAGAGGGAATGGCCCCCAGAGAAACTCAGAGGGTTGCCAGGAGAGGGAATGGGTATGGTCAGACAAAGATGGCAGAAATCCACTATTCTACATCATAGGAAGAAATTGAATACACTGGAGAAGACTTGGTGAGGACATGACCTGCAGATCTGGGATGTGGGCGAGCAATCAGATGTCATCTCTGACGGGTGCTGTGGAACATGGACCAGTGGGGTAAGCCAGGTTGGCCCGCTTCCAAAGCCTGCGTTGGCTCCTCCACACCCTTCCCAGCAATTTAAGCTTCCAGCAATGTCCATACAGCCCCTCATCTGCTAACTCCAGTTCTTCTCTGTCGTTGATCTCTGCATGGCACAAATGAAAAGGGGGTGCCAAACCAGCCAGACCCGGCGTCGAAGCCCTGCCTCGCAGTAACTCAGCTTAGTTGTTTGACTTCCCAGGTGTCCATTTCCCCAAACTCAAAGGATTGTTTCAAGGAATTAGATGAGCCACGTTTGGGTCCCAGCCAGCCTGGTGCTCCGAGCCAGGAGTCATGGTTCTGTCAGGGCTGGCCTCCCTCCTCACCCCCTCGCCTTCCCGCAAGTCTCAGAGAGTTTTCTTTCACGATTGCCTTCTGGGATGGAAGAGTCTAATTTCCTAAACCTTGCTAATCTCATATGTTAACAAGGACGGGGGTTGCCAATTCTGAACACCTGGAAGCTGCATGGGGCGCCCTCAGCCGTGCAGCTGTGACAGCTGTGTGGCTTCCCTCTGAATTCACTGCAAGAGCACCTCTGCAGTGTGGAAGCAGAGGACGCTCCGTGGCACACGGAAAAGGGGTGCTGGGGGGCACAAGGAACACTATTAACCTGGGAAGAGGGAACGCACTTGCATCTTTTGGCCGATTTTTATGAAGCAGGTACAAGCTCAATGTCCTTGTACTGTGGCCAGTGACTTCTTGCTGGGCACTGGGAGGACAGAGGCCAGGGCCCACTGGTCCTCCCGCTGTCTTCCCTCCCTCTCCTCATCTCAGAATTCCCAGAGCTGGTGTTGGCTGACTCAGGAGAGCAAGGCTCTCCCCGTCCTGCCAGCCGCTGCCGTGATGTGTGCAGGTGTGGGGGAAGAAGCATGTGACTGAGATACAGCTGAGCTCCTCCATGCAGGACCCAGCACCGGCTGATCCCTCCCCCACCCCCGCCCCTGGGATTTCCTCTGCATCCGTCAGTACAAGCTGAGGGCTGTCTGCATATTCAACTTGATGCTGGTGTGCATGCGTAAGACCAGTCCAGGACTATCACTTGGAAAGCTGGACTTCTCATTAGGAACCATGTCTCCCTGCTTTACAGTGGTGTACGTGTGTGTGTGTGTGTGTGTGTGTGGTCACTGAGGCTTTCAGAAGATCCTAGGCAACTGGAAAAAAAAAATCTTTAGTGTTGATGAATAGGGAGCTGGTTATAGAGATCATGCTACATACATCCAGTGGAACAGTGTGTAACCATGACAAGCATGAGGACAACGGTAGGTGCTAATCCAGAAAGACTTCTAGGACGTATCGCTGTCGAAACAAATTCAATCTGCAGGACAGCAATAGCTTGTAGGGCATATGTAGCTTCATAAATAATGATTCAGGCATATACGTTTGTATGTCGATGTATGTACAGGAGGGAAGGCTAGAAGCCCCAAATTTTACCGGGTCCGTGGCCTCCTAGAATAAAGTCTGCAGCTCCCAGACTCCCTTGTGGCTAAGATTCGCCCAGTGGTGCGAGCATCCGTGATACGTGTGGCTCCTGGTGTTGCCTCTAAATGGAGTGGGAAGGTTCTCGTGGCCCTTTTCTCCTGCTGTGGAAGTGATGGTAGGCTCTCTCCCATCCCGCAGACAAGGGAGACAGTGAGCCAGGCAGCCAGAAGGGGCTTGGATCCCCAAGGCAGAGGTAGTTACAACAGCCGGGATAGTCCCTGTTACAAGTGGATGAGGGAGGGGAGAGGGATTCTTATTATCTTACTCTTTTACCTTATATGATATTCTTTAAATATTGTAGTTAATAGGTTTTGCTTGTTAATTTTCATGAACCTCAGTGCCAGAATTGAGTTAATTATCAGCCGTGGCTCATGATACAAGTCTCATCATTGGTCCACACGGGGCCTGCCCTTATCTAGTTCATTAGTTATTTCTTTAAAAAAACATCAAGCACCACTTGCCCCGCACCCTCCCCCCTCCCCGCCCCAGCAAAGGTAGGACCTTGACCATGACCTTCATCTCACATATGTAATTCCCTGGGGTACCTAATCGTTCTCCCGGATTCCTTCGTCCCTGCTTTTCTTCAGATAGATCTTCATTGTATCCGTCTGTACTCCCTTAAAGCCCATTTTCATGTTAGTTGCTTTTATCTGTATAAGAAGGCTGTCATGCTATATATAAAAATTGGGGACTTTTTTCACTTAATGTTGTCCACATCCACATTTTTGCACGTTGCTATAGGTCAGAGCTCTGCAAAATGTGAAGGGCCACATGGGAAACATTTTAGGCTCTGCAGGCCACACAGAGCCTGTCATATATTCTTCATTATTTATTTTATAACTCTTAAAAAATGCAAACTCCTTTCTTAGTGCATCCGTGCACCTTTCTCTGGTGCATCCGTGGTGATTGCTCTATAATATTAATTGTGCTGTGGTTTATTAGTCGGTTCTTCCATTAATGATCCTTGGTTTACCTCTGGGCCTTTGCTGTTGGATGCGGTGTGTTCGGAGTCATCTCCTGTTAGGCCTGTGCAAAAGATTTTTTGGGGAGCTTCCCTCGGAGTGGAATTGCTGGGTCAGGATGTGAACATGCATGCTCGGGGGTGTGCCAAGTGCAGCATTTCAGAGGTGAGGCTGGCCCCAACCTCACTGTCATTGAAATTGGCTGCCTCTGAGACAGTTCACGCGCTGTCTGGGTTTACTCATTACTCTCTGTTCTCTCCTAGGTTTTTGGTGTGGTTGTTTTATTTTCTGTGCCTTCACAGTCCCGCTCAGAGGTCGTTCCTCCCCAGGCTTGTCCTGTGGCAGCATCTCGACCAGACCCACCTGTGGAGTGGTCACTATAAATGTGGGCTTGGGCTTAGTCCAGGCTCCGCTGCTTTCTAGCCGCTTAACGAGGTCAAGTCACTCAGCGGCTCTGAACTGCAGTTTTACCTCCAGAAAACAGTGAGAGTACCAGTGCCTCAGTTTACCATGTGGTGGCAATGAGCAAGAAGTCACTCCCAAAAACATGGAAGCAGAAGTAAGAGCTGGAGAAGTGACAGCCTCTCTGGGACTTGGTGGAAGGATCCCGTGGACACCTTTTGGGCCCTGCTGTCAGGGAGAACGGTGTCTGTCTGTGCCCCTCCACTTTTCATTCACTCATCCAGTATTTATTGAGCATCTACTTCCGGCCAGGCTAGTCTGGGTGCTTGGAAAACAGCAGGTTGGGCAGGGGAGTAGCCGTTCATGTTAAATAAGGTGTACTGACTGGGTGGACCTCAGCCTTGAGGGTGACGTTGGAGCCAAGAGTTGGAACAAGTGAGAGAAGGAGGGTGTGGCTATGGGGGGGTGCTCCACGCAAAGGAAAATGGGAGAAGGGCCCGGAGCTGAGACTGTGGCTGGCCTTGGAGCACAGATAGCAAGGGAGGAAATGAGCTGAGGTCAGAAAGGCCATATCCCTCAGGACGCTGCGGGCCATCCCAAGGACTTTGGCCTTTGACTTGGCAGGAAATGGGAAGCCACCACAAGGCTGTGAGCAGAGAAGCCATGTGAGGGGATGTCCACCAGCTGAAGGTGGGGCTGGGGACAGAGGATCTGTTTCCAAGTTCATTCACGGGACTGTTGGTAGGAAGCTTCAGTTCCTCATCACGTGGGCGTCTCGTGGGTTTGCTTCTGACCTGGGAGCTGGTTTCCCCCAGAGCGAGTGATCCCAGAGAGAGACAGAGACAGACAGACAGACAGAGAGACTGTCACTCTTTCCTTACTCTGTTCCTCGAGAGCAAGTCGCTAAGTCCAGCCCACACTCAACAGGAGGGGATTGATTTCACAAGGGAACAAACACCCGGAGGTGGGCTATCTCATTGTGGTTTTGATTTGCATTTCCCTGGTGGCTAAGGACATTGAACCTCTTTTGTGTTGATTGGCCATTTGTAGATCTTCTTTGGAGAAATGTCAATTCAAATCCTTTGTCTATTTTTAAATTTTTATTTTATTTATTATTACTTTTTAAGGGGCTCCATGCAGGGCTCAAACTCATGACTCTGAGATCAAGACCTGAGTTTAAGAGTCAGACACTTAACCAACTGAGCCACCCAGGCCCCCCTCCTTTGTCTATTTTTTAATTCACTTGTCTTTTTGTTGAACTGTAAGGGTTTTTTTTTTGCAATCGGATAACACAACCCTTATCAGATATGTGATTTGCAAATATTGTCTCTCATGCTGTGGGTTTTCTTTTCACTCTCTTGATGCCGTCCTTTGATGCACAAAAGTTTTTAATTTTGATAAAGTCCAGTTTTTCTAGTTTTTCTTTTGTGGCTTGTCTGGACAGGGTGTGCATACTTCAAGTTAAAAATTTGATGGCATTTGTAGAAGGAGGTAGGAAGAGATGCCAAGTGGGCACAAACAAACCTTCACTATAATTAGCAACTTCACAGGTTGTTAGACAACTAGATGAGATGACTTAACACAGAATGAGTGCCTAATAAATGTTCACTTTTATGGAGTCTAGCACAAGTGTTTGATATGTAATTTTAGAAAGTGTAAATATGGTGGAGGCAGATGCCACAATTCTCTCTCTTGGTCTCTGTCCAGAGTCTCTCCAGATTGTCTAGGGGGGATGGGAAAGAGAAAATGGTTTGGGAAGCATTCATAATGGAAAAGAATCATTTTAAATGGGCCTCATGGCAATAGTTTAAAAGTTCAATCTTTAGGAAGGAAAATATTATTAGGATCCAGTTTTAAAAATACTATTATCCCCTGATAAGTTTTACACGTTGTCAAGACTTAACACGGAGTTTAGAGGCAGGCAAATAGAATTTGAAATCCCTAGAATTCTCCTCCCTTATTCCTATCCTGCCTCTCAGGTGAGCAGCTGTGTGTTCATTTGTAAGAGGAGAATGGCCCTTCTCTCTGAGAAGTTTGTTCCAATACTACCTGTGGCCGTCCCTCTTGGTTGTCTATCCAGTGCTTATCTCCCCCTCTTCTTTGTTCAGAGCAAGTGATTTTATCCACGTTCCCTAGAGTAATCATCTTACTTTACTGAGCTTAGACATCTTCCCACCCTTACAGAGAGGATCTCAATCTTCCCGAGCCCATCAAGGAGGTTTCTCTCTCTTCCGGCCCAGTGATTATTTCAGGAATGACACTGACCCTCTTCCAGCTAATAATGTATGAGAGAAAGCCTGCCTCGTGGCTTCTGGGGAAGCTATCCTCAGAAATAAAAAGAGCTAATGGGAGGAAATGTTCCTCGTCTTCACTGTATGCCATTGTGTATCCAAGCAAGGCCTGGAACCACGTTAGCCCATGTGTGACCACAAGAGGAAACCATTGTGTCCAATATGGTGGCAACCGAAAGTACCTGGGTCTTTGACTGGTGTAAGTGAGCAAATTAGCCAGCCTGGATTTGTCCCATCTTCAGACTTCTTGATAGTTAGGTGCTGGCAAGTGTGTTATCCATTTAGTATACTTCAGTTAAGTCTTCTGTTGCTTATGGCAAAAAGAACCTTAGAAGATGCATTATTTCAGGAGAAACCCACATAGAAGAGCTATGGTGGAAGGGGACACCCACCTAGTCAGGCAGGAAACTGAATCAGTCTTCAGGACCAATGTGGTGAAGGTGTCACCATTCAAGTGCCCAGAGAAAGAAAAAAGATCAACAAAACTCTCATCTTTCTCTGGTGGGAATTTGTAGATGAACAAGATCAGGAGTAAAAAGAGAGAGATTAGATCCTTTATGAAGTAAGAAAAGAAAGAATATGGGAAGAGTAGAAAGAAAACACACAAAAGCAGACATTCAGAGCTCCCAAATGCTATCATGCCTCAAGAAATGTTCCTGTTCTCATTCTTTGAATGGGGAGGAGAAAAAAGCAGCCAAACCATAAATGCTTGAACCACTTTAGATCCTGAACAAATTAAGTATCCCACAAATACGAATTAAGTATTTATGTATCAGGCACAGGCGGGGAAGGAAGTTAGAATGAGCAGAGCTGTATATTAATCAGGGTTCTCCAGAGAAACAGAGCCAACAGGGTAGAGATATGTATAGAGAGGTGTTTTGTGATAAGAAATTGGCTCACATGATTATGGAGACTAACAAGTCCCAAGATCTTCAGGGTGAGTCAGCAAGCTACAGACCCAGGAGAGCCGAGGTTTCAGTTCAAGTATGAAGCAGGAAAAACAGGATGTCCAGCTCCAAGGCAGTCAGGCAGAAAGAATTCACTCTTATTCAGGGAGAGTCCATTTTTTGTTCTATTCAGAATAGGCCTTCAACTGATTGGATGAGGCCCACCCACCTGCATCAAGGAAGGCAATCTGCTTTACTCAGTCTATCGATTTAAATGTTAAACTTATCCAGGGGCATCTGGTTGGCTCAGTGGGCAGAGCATGCAACTCTCAATCATGAGGTAGTGAGTTCAAGCCCCACGTTGGGCAGAGAACCTCCTTAAAAAAAGAAAAAATAAATAAATGTTAAACGTATCCAAAAACACCCTCACAGAAATATCCAGAATAATGACAGACCAAATATCTAGACTGTGTGTGGCCCAGGCAAGGTGACACAAAATTAACCATAACAGCAGCAACAGCTTTTCTCTAAAGATCCAGTCTTTGCTCCTTCCCATAAATTATCCTTAGACCCTTAACTTTTTACCATGGTTAACAAAGCACCTCTCCATTTGGAATGCAAACATTAAATATGCTCTTCTACCATGCTTCACTGAATTTCCCGAGTTTTCTGCAGAATTTTGCATGACAGTGGACATATTTATATATCGAGATGTTACACCCCTTGTTACTGAATGTGTAGCCAGGAAAACGTGGACTAGGGAAGTCAGGTGAAAGGTCTTCCATCAGTGTTCTAGATAAATACATTCAGTGCATTCTGAGCATGCCCACTGTGCCCGAGTCACTTTTTGCATCATTAAATTGCCAGCTCATTAGAAACTATTTCTTATTCATCTTGGGCCCCTCTTGGGTCCCTCCAAGATGCTTTGTGCAGAACAGACATTCAGGAGATATTTCTTGATTGGGATATTAAACTATGCGGCTCTTTTGAGAAGGTTACTTTATATAACCAAGTTTTACTGCCCTCCAGATCTCTGAAAACATTTTAGCAGGTCCCTAATTTTCCTAAATCATTAGCGCATGGTGACAGGGGGTGGGCACTGACTGCAGAATCAGAAAAACCTGGGTTCAGACTCCAGCTCTAGCAGTTACTCAGTGACTGAGAGCATGTGTCTTCACCCCTGTAAGACTCCAACTATTTTTCTCCTATAAAAAAAAAAATGTGCATTTCAGTCCAAAGTTATGCATTGTCCAGAAGATACCTCCCTGGGTTAACTAATTCTGATTTTGTGTAAGTTGGAGACAAAGGACAGTAATGCAAAACGCTTCTGTCTGAGCTACAGACGTGTCTTTGGCGACACCTTTGAATGAATTGTAACATTTGCTCGGTTCCCTACAGTATGAGTAGAATTAACATGATTACCATATGCACATTTTAGATCTGCATGGGAGTCATGGCTTTACTTAAAGAAAAATTAGCCTTTATAGCGCTCATCTATAAAATGGAGAGATGATGATGGTGATCTCGGGGGGTGGTTTTAATGATCAAATTCAGTATCCGCCTGCACTTGACCCCCTTGGCTGTGTTCTTCACAAGGCAGGCTGTGGCCCCATCGAATCCGAAGGTGGGTCACGCTGCTCCTCGGCTCAGGGTGCTGCCATGGCTCCCAGCTCACAAGGTCTTCCGTATTCCCGCGACCTCCCTCCATCCTGAGGTCGCCCCACACTCACTCTTCCTTCACTCCTTTCCAGCTACATAAGCCTCTTCGCTGTTCTGCAAACACACAGGGATGCTTCTGCCTCAGGACCTTGGTAAAGGTGGTTCCCTCCACCTGGATTATTCTGCCCTCGGTCATTGACATGGCTAATCGCTCACTCTGGGTCTTGGCCCAGATGTCACTTATCCAGAAGTCATCTCCCCTAGTGGCCCATCTAGACTTTCAACCCACCCACGTCCCCCAGCTACCACTTCCTGTCCCTTCATCCTGCTGCGTTCTCCTTGGCACTGGCCACTTCCCAACAGTCTGTGTATTGTACTCATTTACTGCCTACATTTCCGGACTCCCCCACTAATGCATCAGCTCCGTGAAGGCGGGGATGTTTGTCCGTTCTGCTCACAGCGATCTCCTCAGTGCCTAGAACAGTGTAAGCGCATGATAGGCCCTCGATGAGCGAACGCTCTAGGATAATTCACATTAAGCGCTCAGCCCCCCTGCTTGACACATAGGAAGGGCCCCAAATAACATCTGTCACTGAAACACTAAAAAAGTCGGTGAGGATCACTAGGGTGGAGGGAGGTTGGCAGAGGAAGCGGATTCTTGAAGAAATGAGAAAGGAGAGGGCACTTTCAGGAACCCTAAGGGATGAGGGCTGACCAGTGAGAAATCCAAAGAGCTGCGGTCGTCCTCATCAGAGTGATTTTTAATGAACTCATGTCCGTTAGACGCCCTAGTCCTTGGCTGGCACCTACCATGTTGTACCCAGCGTTCTCT
The DNA here is from genome assembly GCF_054177405.1 of Leptonychotes weddellii. NCBI lineage: Eukaryota > Metazoa > Chordata > Mammalia > Carnivora > Phocidae > Leptonychotes > Leptonychotes weddellii. The sequence goes on from NC_138372.1 coordinate 9,441,143, forward strand.
TCTGAGGGAAGTCAAAACCAGAGATTTGCGACAGCCTCGACAGTGGGGGGTGGGAGAGGGGAGAATGTCGAGGAAAAAGATCAGAAAGACTATTTGAGTCCACTTCATGCATTTCTCTGCCACACTTGAGCAATTTAGGAAAATTGGCACAAATAAATGGAAATTGCTTTGCACTGAAGTGCTTGATTGCAGGAATGAAAGATAATTTTTCCTTGGTTAAGAGCTATTGATATGAAGGTCAGCCAATGCAGATGTGGGTGATGGATATCTGTGACAGTCTTCTGAGTCTCGCTGACTCCAGGGTTTCCTGTCTCCATGTGGCACCACGCTGTGTATGTGCTATGCTTTGAAAACCTCAGAACCATTAGCGAGCTGCCCTCAAAAAGGATCATCATTTCAGTCCTAGCAACCCTACTTTTGAGAACCATGTTTGATTTGTATTGATTTACACTGGAACCACAAACTGAATTTTGTTCATAAAATAGTTTGGAAACCAATGGAATTTTTTTTTAAATTCCCTTTCAATTAATTCCTCTGCTAATTAGTTTTAGCTTTAATTGATTTTGAGACCCATTTTGAGACACTTAACACTGGCAGGCAGCCACTTCCCTTTCGTCTCCTTCAGAGAACTCATCCAATTAAAAATACATTACAACATTTTCATGCAAAGAAATTGGGGTGCCATTTTGTTTTTTAAAAGCTCCGTATCGTAACCACTGTGGCTATGTTACATCAGGACCGGTGCCTGAGTTTGCTCGAACTCCAATGTTCTCTCCCTTGCTCAATGATGGATCTAAAACCAGAACCCCACCCTCTGGGCCCATCAACCAGAACTTTTATTCTTCAGTTGAAGCCAGTGGGGTCATGCTCCAGGATGTCACCTGCGTATTATGAACATTCCAACCTCCAGAGAAGGAGTATTTGTTCATTTATTCACTTGTTACTTCCACCTTTCATCAAATACTTACTGAAGGACACTGGGACCTAGGTCCTACCCAGGCCTGTGCTGTCTAAGATAACAGCCCTCAGCCACATGTGGCTACTGAGCACTTGCAATGTGACTGGTCCTCACTGAGTTGCACTAGCGTTATAAAAAAACATCAGACTTTCTGTCTGTTTGCAGGAGGGGAAGAATGAAGGGGGGGAAATCGGAGGGGGAGACGAACCATGAGAGACGATGGACTCTGAAAAACAAACTGAGGGTTCTAGAGGGGAGGGGGGTGGGAGGATGGGTTAGCCTGGTAATGGGTATTAAAGAGGGCACACTCTGCAAGGAGCACTGGGTGTTATGCACAAACAATGAATCATGGAACACTACATCTAAAACTAATGATATAATGTATGGTGATTAACATAACAATAAAAAATTTAAAAAAAATCAGACTTTGAAGTCATAGCATGAAAAAAAGAATGTAAAATATCTCCGTGATTTTGCCTGTTGGTTACAAGTTGAAATCATATTTTGAATATGCTCTCTCAAATAAAAAAATGCTGTTAAAATTAATCCCACTGGGGCACCTGGGTGGCTCAGTCATTTGGGCATCTGACTCTTGGTTTCAGCTCAGGTCGTGATCTCGAGGTCATGGAATCGAGCCGCACGTCGGGCTCTGCGCTCAGTGCAGAGTCTGCTTCAGATTCTCTCTCCCTCTCACTCTCTCAAATAAATACATAAAATCTTTTAAAAAATTAATCCCATCTGTTTCTTTTTACTTTTTAAAGTGGCTACTAGAAAATTTTAAATTATGTATGTGGTTTGCGTTACATTTCTAGGGAACAGTGCTGGTCTAGGTATTGGGGATCCAGAGGAAAACAAAATAAACAAAATTCATGTCTTCAAGCAACTTCCATTCCAATGGAGAGAATATAGAACTCAAAGAAGAGAGGGAGGAAAGGGCGCCTGGGTGGCTCAGTTGGTTAAGAGACTTCCTTCAGCTCAGATCATGATCCTGGAGTCCCAGGATGGAGTCCCACATTGTGCTCCCTGCTCAGCAGGGAGTCTGCTTCTCTCTCTGACCCTCCCCCCTCTCATGCTCTCTCTCTCTCTCTCTCAAATAAATAAATAAAATCTTAAAAGAGAGAGAGAGGGAGGAAGGAAGGAAAGAAGGGTGGGAGGGAAGAAAAGAATTAAAATGTATAGTATGTCAGATTACAATGAATGCTATGGGAAAAAAAAAAAGCTAAAACAGGACAGGCAGCTGGAGAGCGGGAGGGAAGAGTCATGTTACTTAGGGAGGTCAGGAAAGGTCTCACCAAAAATGAGACACTTCTGGAAGGGAATAGCCAGTGCTAAGTGAGTCTACTTTGCAAGAGGCCAGTGCAGGGAAGAAAATGTTAATAGTGTCCCTGTTGTACCAGCTTGCATTCCCACCAACAGTGTAAGAGGGTTCCCCTTTCTCCACAACATCTCCAACATTTGTTGTTTCTTGCCTTGTCAATTTTTGCCATTCTAACTGGTGTAAGGTGGTATCTCAATGTGGTTTTGATTTGAATTTCCCCGATGGCTAATGATGATGAACATTTTTTCATGTGTCTGTTAGCCATTTGTATGTCTTCTTTGGAGAAGTGTCTGTTCATGTCTTCTGCCCATTTTTTGACTTGATTATTTGTGTTTTGGATGTTGAGTTTGAGAAGTTCTTTATAGATCTTGGATACCAGCCCTTTATCAGTAGTGTCATTTGCAAATATCTTCTCCCATTCCATGGGTTGCCTCCTTGTTTTGTTGACTGTTTCCTTTGCTGTGCAGAAGCTTTTTATCTTGATGACGTCTCAGAAGTTCATTTTTGCTTTTGTTTTCCTTGCCTTTGGAGACGTGTCTTGAAAGAAGTTGCTGTGGCCGATGTTGAAGAGGTTACTACCTATGTTCTCCTCTAGGATTTTGATGGATTCCTATCAAAATAATAATTTTGATAATAATTCCTACCCTATAAGAAGAAGAAGCATACATGGTCGAGTTTCATTCTTCTGTATATAGCTGTCCAATTTTCCCAGCAACACTTCATTGAAGAGACTGTCTTTTTTCCATTGGATATTTTTTCCTGCTTTGTCAAAGATTAGTTGACCATAGAGTTGAGGGTCCATATCTGGGCTCTCTATTCTTTTCCATTGATCTATGTGTCTGTTTTTGTACCAGTACCATGCTGTCTTGGTGATCACAGCTTTGTAATATACCTTGAAATCAGGTAACGTGATGCCCCAGCTTTGTTTTTCTTTTTCAACATTTCCTTGGTGATTCAGGGTCTTTTCTGGTTCCATACAAATTTTAGGATTGTTTGTTTCAGCACTTTGAAAAATGCCATTGGTATTTTGATTGGGATGGTGTTGAAAGTATAGATTGCTCTGGGCAGCATAGACACTTGGGAAAACCGTATGGAAATTCCTCAAAAAGGTAAAAATAGAGCTACCCTATAACCCAGCAATTACACTACAGGACATTTACCCCAAAGATATAGATGTAGTGCAAAAAAGGGCCACATGCACCCCAATGTTCATAGCAGCAATGTCCACAATAGCCAAACTGGAAAGAGCTGAGATGCCCTTCAACAGATGAATGGATAAAGAAGATGTGGTCCATATATACAATGAAATATTACTCAGCCATCAGAAAAGATGAATACCCAACATTTGCATCAACATGGATGGAACTGGATGAGATTATGCTAAGTGAAATAAGTCAAACAGAGAAAGACCGTTACCATATGGTTTCACTTATTTATGGAACATAAGGAATAGCATGGAGGACATTAGGAGAAGGAAGGGAAAAGTGAAGGGGGAGAAATCGGAGGGGGAGACGAACCATGAGAGACTATGGACTCTGAGAAACAAACTGAGGGTTTTAGAGGGGAGGCGGTGAGGGGATGGGTTAGCCCGGTGATGGGTATTAAGGAGGGCACATATTGCATGGAGCACTGGGTGTTATACACAAACAATGAATCATGGAACACTATATCAAAAACTAATGATGTACTGTATGGTGACTAACATAACATAATAAAAAAAAATTATATAAAAAAAAATAGCATCCCTGTTGGTCAGGACTCTTAAGCTACAAAAACTCCTATGAGGTTAAGGAAAAAAGGGACATTTTGGTTTATATCTGCAGCAGGCAGACATGAGACCAGAGGTAACCAAACTCCAGGTGTCCCCCAAAGCTTCTAATTCAGCGGGTCTTGAATGGACCCAAGAATCTGCATTTCTGCTAAGTTCCCAGGTGCTGCTGCTGCAGCCGGAGGCCCAGGGACCACCCTTGGAGCATCACTGCGTGAGGCAACACCTACATTATCAAAACCAACAAGTGGAAGAATAAACACGTGATTTGTAACCATGGCGATGGCAACATGAGAAATCGTTCAGAGAGCAGAAAGAGGTTATCTCAGGCAAGGTGGAATCAGGAATGAGGGGTCTTAAAAGATAAACTGAGGCATATTACAAATTTTAAGAGTTTTGCTCACTTTGGCAGGACATATACCACAATTTTTAAGAGTTTATTTGAGCCAAAGTCGATTCGAATTGGGCAGTATCCAATTGTATCCAAGTTGTACCGGGCAGAAAAGCAGTGTGGTTGTGGCAAGGTTACTTACTTGAGGGGATGCCAGGCCCCACCAGGCAAATATCTCACTAGTGCTGCTCAGGCGATTCCTGATGCACTGGTTTAAGATTCCATTTCGGAGAGAGCAGAAACTCTGATGAAGTCTCAGTGTGGGGATGAGGGGCTTAGCACAAGTGGCTCCATTTTGGACCCACTGTCTTGCTTTTAACGAGGGAGAGGCGTAGGAGGCTGCTAATGTCTGTTATAAGCCTGGTGGTGCTGTTTGGCTTTTAAAAACTCCATACACGTGTTATTTTGATGAAAGTAGAAGGTGGATTTTCAGAAGAAGCATACATGAAAAAAGTGTGGCACTTGGCATTGGGCACTGGAAAGTTACTGCTGTGCATTTTGGGAAGTTGGGAATACATCACATGGTTTTTCCTCCAGGTGGAGCCTGGCCCCAAGGTGACCCTCCCCAGGGCGACTTCCTGCCATGCGGGCTCATCACTGCCTGCACAAGGGGTATGCCGACCTTGGTCTATGCCCAAGGTGGAGGAAGAAATGTTTTGGCTCTAAAATGTTCTCCAGTGACACATTTGGGTCACCCAGTTACAGAGGGGAGCTTTCAGGGGGATTGACTAAGGATGATTCATAACCTCAGACTGGAGCCAGTACCTCTGGGCTGTGCCTTGTCCTGCGTTTGCCCTGAGGTTCTTTCTTGTCCCTCCCATGTGACTGCCCCCTGGGAAGGCATAGCAGAAGAAGAAGTGGGGGGCACAGAGAAGGAGGTATGGAGGGCATGGTTTGGAGTAGATACTCAGAGCTTTGGGCAGGCTTCTCTTCTCCTGGGGGTGAATTTTCTGTACTTCCCCCCTCCATGAGCAAGGTAAGACCTCCAGGGCTCAGATGGGAGAAGGCTTACTTAGATTGTAGGGTACGATATTATTTTTTATAACAGGAAATATACATTTGATCTCCATCCCCCTTTCTGGTACTGAGCTCCTAAAACCCTTGGAATTTCCCCAAACTGAGAGCAACAGGGATGTGTCTTATTATGTTAACGAGATGGCTTTTGGAATGCACCTAAGGGTGGAGGCTGGTTGCCAGGGGAACCACTCCTGTGATGAGAGGGCTGGAACTTTCAGTCCTATCCCCCAGGACCCTCAGAGGGGAGAGGGTCTAGAGGTTGACTCAGTAGTCATTGACCAGAGATTTCATCAGTGCTGCCTATATGATGAAGCCTCCGTAAAAACTCAAAAGGGCAAGGTTTGAAGAGCTTCAGGGTGGGTGAACCTGTGGGGTTCCTAGAGGAAGGGAATGGAAGCTCTGTGCCCCCTGCATCTCTTCCATCTGGCTGTTACTGAGCTAGATCCTTTTATAATAAACCAGTGACGTAGTAAGTGAACTGTTTTTCTGAGTGCTGTGAGCCGCTCTAGCAAACTAATCAAACCCCAGGACAACCTGAACCTGTGATTGGCATCTGAAGCGTTGCGGGGGAGGGGAACGACAGTCTAGTGGGACTGAAACCTTCACCTGTGGGATCTGGTGTTCTCTCCAGATAGATAGAGTCAGAATTGAATTGAATTGTAAGATACCCAGCTGGTATTGGAGGGTTGCTTAATGGTGTGGGAAAAGAACCCCCACATTGGAAGTAAGTGCAGAATCCTTTATAGGATAACAGTTTGCCCAGGACTGAGGTGGTGCCTGGGACACAGGATCTTCCAAAAGCCCCAGGCAAACCAAGGCAAGTTGGTCACCCCATTAGATATAATTGTTAGTGTGTACTAAGATTTACCCGTGAGCTCTCTACTGCAGCACTGTATAACAGCAAACAATGCGAACACAAATTAATTCAACAGATATTTATTAGACATCTACTCTGTGCTAGGGACTATCCTAGGTGGTGGGAATAAGTTGTGATCAAAAGAGACAAAAATGTCTAATTATACTAAATAAAGCATGGTGTAGCCATATCATAGATTATTACCCCCCACCCCCCCAAAAAAAACTGCTAAGGGAGAATATTATATTACATCAAGGGTGCCTTTGAGACAATAAGTTCAGGAAAAAAAGATGTAGTGGACGTCTTGTCTTTGTCTGCCCTGCATTTCTTCTTTCTATTGGTGACTGACCCCAGTTTCCCTTTGCTTTGGGAACTTCCCTGCCCTCATCCCAGGGACTTGGGAAGGGAGCTGTCATTCAGGATGGGCTTACAGGTATAAAGCCACCATGTAGGTTGTTCTGGCTGGGCATTGCACAACCCTTAACTACAACGTAAACATGCTCCCAAGGGTTGTGCAGTATACAACCTGAACAACTATACCAGCAGTCCAAGCATGGGACCCAGTTAGTGGAATGTTACAATGCCAATGGAATTACAACTGAGTTTTCCCAACGGAAGCACTCTGAAGAGTCTGCCCTACCTAGATTCCAAGATTCATCTGACCCCAGCTTCTCAAGACCTGATTGTTCAAATTGGTATTTGAATCTTTGAGTCTTCTTGGTATCTTTCCAATACATTCCTTTTTGTTACATTAGCCAGAGTTGGTTTCTGTTACATGCAACCACAAAATTCTGACCACTCAGCAGTTGTTGAAAGATTATATATAAAATTATCCCATTTGTATAAAAAATTATGTGTGTGAATATATATATCATATATTATATATTGTACATTATATCTACACTATATGTGTGTCTGTCTAAAAAAATCAGTTCTCTGGTAGTCAGATTACAGATGATTTTTATTTTCTCTTTGAAAATCTGTATCTTCTGAAGTTTCTATGATGAGCACATACTACTTTTTAACAAGAAAAGTTAAAAATTAAACTGCACATAGCTCACACCTAGCAGAGACCATAGGGATTTTTAAGCCAAAGCCCTATTTATAAATAAATTTGCATTTGCCTGGAGCGTTCCCCAACGATGCTAATCTAAATGGCTGTTGACAGTTGGTTAGGGAATATTCGGATGTTGGCCATCTCTCTGCATCTAAGACATGATCAACAAAAAGATCTTCATTTTAAAAACGTCTGAAATCTATCAAATGAGAAAAGTGGAATATTCTGTATTTTTCCCTTTTCCAAGTTAGGGAGCAAAAAGGAAGCAATGAAATGAAATGTGTGTACAGGGGTCTAGTTTTTGAACAACAGCCAAAGCTGAGCAAATCAACATGCACGGTCTCATACAGTTTCAAAATATTCGGAGCTTTCAACTAAGAGATAGAGAAGGCTAAGGAACGAGTAAATTATGGATTTTAAGTGCATTGAAGGTTCTATAGAGATCCACTATAGAGTCCATAAAGGACTAAGGAGAGAAAGCAGGCTTATGTCCCAACGCAAGAGAGAACAGGGTTGGCTCTGAGGAAGGATTGTTATTCAACTGAACAGATATTTACTAGTGCATTTTGTGTGGTGAGCTTTGTGCTGTGCTGTAAGGAATTCAAAAGAAAACATAAGGCACAGCCTTATCCCTTCCGGCAACTTGCATTATTATGAGGGAGAGGAGATGAAAAAGTGTGTAGAATGAAGGACAAATGAAACCACAGACAGGGCAGGGGCCAGAGCGCGGGGTACAAGTGCTGATGGATGCTGGACAGGAGTCGGGAGAGACCCAGGAAGCATGTGTGGTCGCAAGCCCTGGACCCAGCCTGGGAGGATGGGAAGGACGCCAGTAAATGCAGAAAAGTCTTAGAAAGAAGATTTGGGCAGTCAGATTCAAACCACAGTGGGGCCACAAGTGATTTTTTTGTTTTGTTTTTTTAAACTGAATGACCTACTAAAATTTAAACATTTTCCAGTTTCCAGCAATCTCAGTTCACATACATTCCTGCAGGGCAAGACCGAGAGGCGGGGGCCTCTAATTGGGCTCAGCATCCACCATTCCCACGGTCTCCCCAGATGAGGCTGCGAGGTTGGTTGCCCTTGATACTCTTGCCCTGAGCCCACTTTGTTTTTTGATTTTGCCTTCTAGACCCCTGCAGACATTCGAGTTTGAGACCCCTCAATGAAAGAAACAGCCCCAGAGTGGAAATGAGCAGGGCACACTTAGGGTCAGAGAGGAGACTGGTCTAAGGTCAGAACATAAGAGGAGACGAAGGGTTGCAGAAGTAAGGCCAGTCTGGCCTGCCAGCCTTAAGCATATAGCTCTGGTGGAGTGGACATGTGAGAGACATTATGTGCTGTTAAGTCGGGAAGGGCACATGCGTTGGAAGAGCCTCCAGTCAAGGAGAGAAGTGTTTAAGTTCTCTGAGTCTGCTCCGAACCTTCTAAAACACTGATGGAAATAGTACCTGACAGTATTCCTGTGGAGATTAAACAAGATAGGTGTGGTAAGTGCTTGGCACAGAGCCTGGTTCCTTCATTATCGTCATCATCATCTGTAATAACAAAGAATGGTTTAAAACGATGGTTGCCGTGGGGGAGGGGATCCGTCCCCCTGGGGATATGTGGCAATATCTGCAGATATTTTTGGTTGTCATACGGTGGTGTGGGAGGGGACACAGGATGCTACCGGCATCTAGTTGGTAGAGGCCAGGGAAGCTGCAAAACATCCTACCGTGTGCAGAAGAGCTCCCCACATCAAAGAATTAGCCAGCCCCAGGTGTCCACAGTGTGGAGACAGAGCAGGCCGGGTCCAGAACAGTGGTTACCCAGGCTTTGGTTCTATTAGGCTGTGTTCTTAGGGGCTAAGAACACAGATTTTCTGCCCCTCCTCCCAGGGTTCTGTGTCAGCCCATCTGGAGGCTGGCCTGCAATTCACATTCTAGTAACGTTGCCCAGAGTTCCAATCCTCTGCCAGGTTTGGCAGACACCTGCCTACAGGTAGCAGCTGCTCATGCATTTCTGATACCTTCCAGCACCAGGTGTCTTTGAAATACTGAGAGATGCCTCTCAGAAGAGGGGGCTGCAAGGAACAAGTTTGGGCAATCTGTTTGATTTAGCAGATACTAAGACCAGTTTGTAAAAAAGGAGTGTAGAAGTAGACCGGAACCTGGCCCAGTCCCTCATCCAGGCAGCAGCCTTGGTGTTCTGACCTTGAAGTTGTGAGAAGCCCCGCACCATCCCCGCCCCTTAGCCTCCATTCTCTCTGGCGTGTAAACTGCCAGGTTCTTAGCATTTCACCAACACTGAAAAGAGACTGAAGAATGGAAACATTCCTTCCTGTCTTTGGAAACTTCTATTACTTCAAAAACAGTAGAATCAGGGGCTCCTGGGTAGCGCAGTTGGTTGAGCATCCGACTCTTGGTTTTGGCTCAGGTCATGATGTCAGGGTCATGAGATCGAGCCCCGAGTTGGGCTCTGCGCTGGGTGTGGAGCCTGCTTAGGATTCTCTCCCTCCCTCTCCACTGCCCCTTTCCAGCACTCTCTCTCTCTAAGATAATAATAATAATAATAATAATAATAATAATAATAGAACCAAAGACCCGATCTCAACAAGCAAAGGGAAATCCCATCATTCCTGAAATGTCCCATTTGCCCCAAACCAAGAGCAGGCTGACAGGAAGGACTCTTACTTCTGACGCCCGCCCTACAGCATGCCAAACACTCTGACCAGTGACTGGATCCTATGCATAATAAATGTTGGTCTACGTAAATTTTGTTAAGAACTTTTATAACTTTTGAAGCTTTTGAAATTAGTTGGCTACCAGAAGCTCATTTGATTTAAGATGTGCTGTGTTCTCTTAGGGAATCATATATACACAGGAATTCTTCTAAAGTGGAAAAAAAAAACCCTAAACATAAATTATTTTCAAATGTAATGAAAACTTTGAATGCGAAATCAAACATTTAGTGAAATTGGATAGTGTAACATGTCACAGACAATTAGGTGTTTGTTTATTTCTCCTTGGCACTTCTCTCTATATGCTGAAGCCACAATATATTTTCAGATCTTGGACATTTTTATACATCCCTGAAAGTTTTGTTGGTCCTCAGTGTTATGCCTCTAACATCCCTGGCTGTGAAGAGGATTTTTCATGTCTGTAGAGGTCCGTGGTTATGTGCAATTAGGCACAGAATCAGATCAGTAGCATTTTTTCACGCTGTAGGAAAGAGATTCTTGAACATTTGTGAGAGTAAATAGTAAGGCCCTGAGTTTTTATTAGCTTCAGAGGAGTGACAGAGCATTAAAAGGCCCTTTAGGTAGAAGAAAGAATATAAGAGGGTCTTCCTGGAGTCCACCTGGGTAAGGCCTCCTGATTCTAAATTCATTTATGACAGTAACATTGATTACCTCATACTCTGAGCCCTAAAAAAGCACCAATATAGCCCTAATTTTACTATTACTACTAAACCCATATTTGTGAATGCCTTATGCTTATAAAGCACGTTTCACATATTATGACCAGAAATAATTTATGTATTCACTCATCAACCCATTAATTCATCCAACAACCTATTATTACATTCTCAGCATGTGAGAGGTAAAAACAGGTGATTCAAAGAGACATGATTCCGGGCTTCAGGAAGCTGACAAACATATTTTCAGCAAATAGACAAATAAATGGAAAATTACACCCTGATGAAGACATTAGAAGATAAGAAAACTACAGATCAGTATATTAAAAAGGATAAGATATCATGACTGGTTGGGGGTTTTCCCAGGAATGCAAAGGTTACTTAACAAATGAACATCAATGAATGAAATTCATGATACTAACACATTGTATATAAAATATATATAACATAATAAATATAATGTCATTTATTATATATAATATGTAATGTATGTTGTATATAATATATAGTAATATATATAACATATTTAATAAATATAATGTCATTTTTACTAGCTGGAGAAAAAACACTGGACAAAATTTAACACCCATTCATGATAAAAAAATATTTTACAAAAATAGGAATAGAGGAAATTGCATCAGTCCGTTACAGAGCATCTCAGTGGTTGAGAGCATATTTATTGTTGAAACACTGAGCACTCTCCCACTAAGGATAGAGACAAGTCCAGGAATGTCAGCTTATATCACTACTGGAAGTCCTAGCCAGCACAGGAAGGCAGGCAAACAAAGACATAACAATAGGGAAGGTGGAAGCCAAGCTGTCCTCGCAGACAACCTCATTTTATGTGTGGAAAATTCTAAGGAATCTACCAAAAACTTGACCAGATCTAAGAAGTGAATTTATCAATATCACAGGCTACAAGTCAAGAGACAACAACTAATAAATTAAAATAGCATCCCAAGCCACAAAGTACTTAGAGATAAATGTTGAAAAGATGTCAAGATCTTTGCATTAACAGCTAGATAACATCAATGATGGAAATCAAGGAACAAAGTAAGTCTAGAGATAGAGCCTGTTCAGGGTTGGAAAACTCAGTATAGTAGAGGTGTCATCTTTTTCCCAAGTTATTCTGTAAATAATACCCTTCCTAATCAATATCTTAGCTGGCTTCCCGCCCCCCTAGGGAATAAGTAAGCTGATTATAAAACATACTTGGAAATGTAAATGATGCAGAATTGCTAGAACAAAATTGAGCAAAACAAGGTTAGAGAATGTACTCCCTATGACTTCAGAACTTGCTATAAAATTATAGTCATCAAGACAGTGTGACTTTGTTGGAAGACCAGAGTCCAGAAATAGAAACAGATACACGGATGTATGTTGACATTTCAAGGCGATCCAACAACCAGTGCAAGAACAACTGGATATCATGGGGGCAAGGGCCTTAATCCCTACCTTCTACCATACACAGAAATTAATTTGAGATAGATTACAGGCCAAATCTAAAGCTACACACTGCAGAGCTTTTAGAAGAAAACATAGGGAGATATCTCCACACCCTCACATTATGCAAAGATCTCTTGGATAGGGCACAGAAAACACAAAAAAGAAAAGAAAAAGGTCACCAAGTTAGACTGAAAATTAAGATCTTTTTCTTATCAAAAGACAGCATTAAGAAAATGAGAAGACGATCCGTGAGTTAAGAGGAAATTTTCACAATATCTATCTCTGACAAAGGACTTATATCCAGAATATGTAAGGAACTTCTACAGTTCACTAATAAAAAGACAAGCAACTCAACTTTAAAAAATGAGCAAAACACTTGAATAGAGAGCTAACAGTTCACAAAAGAAGGTTTATAAATGGTCAATAAGGACATATTGGGGGGCTCAACATCAGTAGTCATCAGGAAAATTGCAAATTTAAACTAAAATGAGACACCACTATATACCTACTAGAATCACTAAAGTTAAAAAGACTGACCGTGTCAAATGTTGGCAAAGATATAAATCAACTGGAATACCCACACATTGCTGGTGGGAGTATAAAATGATAGCATCAATTTTGAAAATTAGCATTCTCTTAAAATGTCAAATATACATCTACCCTATAATCCAGCAATCCCTAGGTATTTACCGAAATGAAATGCAAATGTGTGGTCTGCAAAATTTAGTGTACAAGACTGTTCAGAGTGGCTTTATTCGTAATAGCCCAGAACAGTTAACTCAGATGTTTGATAACAGGAGAATGGATAAGTAAACTCTAGTGTATTCACATAATGGAGTACTACTGAGCAACAACAATAAAAACCCAAAATAGAAACCAACCAACCAACCAATCAATAAAGATGAATCTCAAAAGTATTCTGTGGAGTGTGAAAGAAGCCACACGCAGAAGAGCACCAACTCTATGGTTCCATTTATATAACATTTCAGAACCAACAAAATTAACCTATAGGATTAAAAATCAAATCAGTGATTTCTTTGGGTCAGGGAGGTAGTGACTGAGTGGGAGCAAAAAGGAGCTTTCTGGGGTGATATGTGTATGCATTTGCCAAAGTGGATCCAGTAGTACACTTAAGATCTATGCATCTCACTGTAATGAAATTAGGCCTGAAAAATGTGGCTGGATCAGACAGGGATCTTTACGTGGCTGTGGACAGCATTCAGTTTTTCAGTTTTTTTGCATGCTCCTGGACCCATGGCCTTAGTTTCGTGCTGGCTGCAGATTGGGGGGTTGCTCTCAGTCCTTGCCACATGGGCTCCTTCATAGGCAGTGCACACAACATGGCAGCTTACTTCTTCGAAGCTCGCAAGACCGAGATGCTCAGCAAGGCAGATGTTGCCATCTTATGCAACATAATCGTGCAATTGACATTTCATCGCCTTTGCCATATTCTGTTAGGGAGAAGCAAGTCACAGGTGCCACCCACACTCAAGGGGAAGAGATCACAGAAAAGGAGGAATACAGCAGCGGACCCGAGTCTGTCTGCTGTGGCCAATGTGGCTATATTAGTCTAAGATACAATGTACCCACTACACACCAGGCATTGTTCTAGCCTCTCTACATAGACTGTGTAGCCTAATTCCCCCATCAACGCTTTAAGATCAGAATTATTATCCCCTTAGATAGATCTCTAAAAGGCTAAATCGTTTTCCCAAGTTCCCACGCCTAGAAAATGCAAATCCAGATTCACTGTGACTCCACAGTATGTGTTCTTTGTCATTCTGCCACGTATTCCTGCCACACATTTCCTACTATGTGTATCTAATTTGTCTCTCTTTCATGCTTTGGAGAGACTTTACAGAGAGAGAAACTGACACAGAAAGGGGGCTCAGCCTCCATGAGGCCCCCTGATGGAGCGATGGCAGAGCCCACATGAGAATTCCAGGTCTTGCCTCCAGGCTCATGATGCATCTTAAATTATTCCTCCTCCTACAAAGAAGCAACTCCCTCTAAATATAGATCTCCAAGAACGGGCACCCTGGCTCAAGAAGGCCCCAAGCACTTCACTCCAGGGAGCAATGGTCGCATTTTTAAAGGAAATCCAATCCGGAGCCCATAAAAGTCCTCATTATCTTGCTACGGTTGGCAGTTGGGGACTCTGAAATCTCTATAAACTACTCTTGGCAAGCATCCACCTTCGCCTGGTAGACAGAGAGAAAATCATCAGCATAATGTTGAGATGATGCTTAAACATCCAAGTCTCCCACCTCCCCGGTAGAAGGACATCGTAAGGGCCTGAGCAGGTGCAGCAGCCCAGATGGAGCTCCGCGTAGGCTCACGTTCACCCACCTTCTGCCTGTGAGTCATTTTCCCTCCAACCAAGGGAACACAACCCAAAACAATTTACTGCTCAGACTTTTCTATTTCCTCATGTTTTACGTGGAAAGAACACTGGGGTAATGCACAGAGTTTCAGGCTTCGGTTCCTGGATTTCTGATGTGGATTTCTCAGCACTGTCCTAGTGAAAAATAATAATCCAAGTGAAATCCTAGTGAGAAAATAATCCAAAAGTTGTCCTCTGTTCATGTGTCTCAACTCTGTCCCTCTAGAGAGGTCAGCAGGCCAAATCCAGCCAGCAACTGGTGTGTTTATAACCCTCATGCTAAGAATGGTTTTTACATTTTTAAAAGGTTGTAAAAAGAAAAACAAAGACAATTAGGGGGACAGAGACCCTCCATATGAGGCCCGAAAAGTCTAAGGTATTTACTGGTTCTTTGTAGAAAAATTTTATTTTTCTCTGCTCTAGATATTAACAGTGTCCTACAAGAAGGTTTCTATTGTCAAGTAATTTGGGAAACCACTGGATTAAACACAACAAATAGATTTTGAGGGTTTTGTTGGTTTGTTTGTTGAGGGTTTTTTTTGTTTTTGTTTTTGTTTTTGTTTGGTAAGGGCACACCTTATCAGAGCCTTTAATAATGACATTTTTGTTTTGTTTTGTTTTGAATCTCAAGGAGAAGGCTATAGTATGCAAGGATCCTATTCTTATTTTGCCCCAGAACCCTTTTCCAGTGTGATGTGGTTCAGGAACTGCTTTATATTAAAACCCTCTTTGTTAGAGATGTGCTGTTAACAGGGCCATGGAGTTTGGCTAGACAGGGTTGGCACTGACTGGTCACATGGGCTTCGTGGGTCTTTCAGCCTCTGACACTTCAAAGCCTGAGAGCATGTGGTTAAGAGTGAGGGCTCTAGAGCCTCTCTGGGTTTGAAATGTCCCCTACTGACCACCCATGCGACCTAGGGAATATACTTCACCTCTCTGTGCCTCATTTTCCTCCACTGCAAAATGGGAGTGGTCATCATAGCTGTGTCCTAGGGTCACTGAACCATCACACAAGTCGATGTCTGTGAAGCACATAGCATGGGGGCGGGCACAAGAGAGCTCTGGACAAATGATAACTATTGTTTTTGTTTGTCTTAAAAATGGGGATAGTCGTGCCTGCCTCACAGAGTTGTCCAGGATAATAATGTCTGGGGGAGCGATGCAGAATGAGGAAATGGTAGATGTTCCTAAGAAAATATCACAGTTATCATTCTAAGGAAAAGAAAGCTTCACTCATTCAAAAGGAGTGTCTTAGTTTCCTAGGGGCTGCCATAACCAAGTCCCACAAACTGGGTGGTTTGAAACAAAGCTAATTCCTTCAGCGTTCTGGAGCCCACAAGTCTGAAATCGGGGCATCAGTGGGGCCATGCTCCCCCCAAAGCCTCTAGGGAAGGATTCCTCCTTGTCTCTTCCAGCTTAATAAGGTTGCATCTGAGGTGCGGGGTTAAGACTTCAACATATCTTTTCGGGACACAATTCAACTCATCAATAGCAAGGTTTTGCAGTCTCAACACTACCGACATTTGGGGCTGTCCTGTATATTGTAGGATTTTTTTTTCTTTTTTAAAGACTTTATTTATTTATTTTAGAGAGAGAAAGAGAGAGAGAGAGCACATGAGAGGGGGGAGGGTCAGAGGGAGAAGCAGACTCCCTGCTGAGCAGGGAGCCCGATGTGGGACTCGATCCTGGGACTCCAGGATCATGACCTGAGCTGAAGGCAGTCGCTTAACCAACTGAGCCACCCAGGCGCCCTATATTGTAGGAAATTTAATAGCATCCCTGGCCTCTACCTACTGGATGCCTCTAACACCGCCCCACCCCCACCCCAGTCGTAACAATCAGAATGGACTTCAGACATTACCCAGCATCCCTTGAGGAGCAAGATTGCCCCAGTTGGTTAAAAATAAAAAACCTGATAGACCAGTTCAAAACAAAAAGTCATCCCCCAATGGGACTGCCCACGTGGCTGGTACTGCAGAGAGGTTGTAAAGTGTAGATTTTTCCTCTTCTGGCGTGTTGCTAATAGTAATAATAACTAAAATTTTTGCATTGCTTAGCAGATCTTTTTTGCTGAGATAAATTTCTCTACCTGGAGGCCACAGTTTTTACTGGAAGTTCGTAAGCAAGTCATAGCTTCAAATGTAAATTGCTTGGAAATAAACCAAATTTGGTGACATAATAATAAAAAGGAAAATCGATTTCTCTAGAAATACACATCTGTTCATGAAAGCTGGCTGCTAGTCCATTGCAGCTGTACCCATTTAAAAACTAAATATCTAAACATCATCCTTTACAGTGGGAGGTTTGTGGAGAACAGATGCATGAGAGTCTGTAGCAAGGGTTTGGACACACAAATGGAAATTAAAATGTCATGTCTATGTCTCCACTGAGGCCATCTGGTGTCCCGGGTTCAAATCTTGTGGAGCCCACACAGGGGATGGTGAGTTTCTGGACAATTAAATGATCAGTTCTTATCCAGACATAGGGAACTTGGAAGATTTTTCCCCACAACGATTGTCGTAGCTACACTGGACATGATCCAGCCTACTGGTCACCTGTGTCACCTCTTTCTGGACAACGGAGCTGGGGAATCTGGGCTGAGTCAGTAACAAGATCAGCATCACCTCCTCCCGCCCCACCCCCCCCCCCTGATATTCTTGGCTCCCCACACAAACCAGTCAGAAGCTGAGCCTCGTTCTGGCTTAGTGCAAAGACAGTGGGTGTCCAGCTGTGTTGTGTGATTTGGGGGGGGGGTCTTAGGAGGACTCCTGCCCCTGCGTGTGCATGCCCACCTGTGCCTGCCTTCCTTCCACTGCCAGTGGATTCCCTAAGTGCCACCTCTCCTCCTGGCGCTGTGGAGACTCTTCAGTCAGATTCTATCTGAACCTGGAGCCTGTTAGATCGTTCAGAATGAACTGGGCCATGTGACAGTGTGAGAGACCTGGATATAAGAAAGGTAGGGTAGCCTGATCTAAGTGAGGTCTCAGATCCTCAGTTGCAAAAGTGGGGTTCCCCATCCGAGTCTACTGTGAAGATCCAAGTGATTGACTCTGCATCTGTACAGATAAATACAACGTAGAGCAATGTCTAGCATGATACCCTAGCATGATAGGGGCATGCCATCTGTGGCTGTTGATTGCTATAAAGGTACAGTGCACGGAGGGAAGCCGGGGCAAAGACAAACTGCCTTCTTCCCAGCTACCATGCTGCACCCTGATGTGGCTCTGGAAACAATCCTGTCTTCGGGAAGCAGCAGTGACCCCAGTATAAATCTGTTTACTGATAGGATATATCCCCGAGAGCTGAAGTTTAGCTTCTTAGCATCAAGAGGCTGTTTACCAAGAAGCACACGTTCGTATTTTATTATCACAGTGTCTGCGAATGATCCACCCTCCAGGCCCTCCCATGATGCAGTCATGGATCTCTGACCGTTTTATCAACCACAGAATCGACTCTCACAATTTATAACATAACTGGACCTTTGTAAACACCTTTGGGACCTGGAGAAACTGCCTTGGCAATAGCTCCGAGACAGAGGTGGTGATCTGGGCGCTTCGCAGAGGTGGGTATGACCTGTCTTGCGTCCTGCCCCCCCCCCACCCCCCCGCCCGGTCCTTCCTCCAGCTGCTGGGCGCCTAGAGCCCTCTGCCTGGACCATGCAGCCAAAGACAGAGAAGGCACCACTTTAATTTTCCGCAGCTGGATTTTCATAGTGTCGAAAACAACTTGTCAAATTCACAACTCCTTTACCTACTAAAGAATTCACTGTAAAAAAAAAAAAAAAAAAAAGAGGGATGACCAGGTGGAGAAATACTGTTTGTTTGTTTTTCTCTGTCCCTCTAGGCCCATTAATGATGCCTGAGCTAGGCAGGTCCATTTGTGGTCCTGCTCCATTCTAGCTCACCTTCCTTGGGCCAGCGTTTCTCACAGCAGCTAATTGGAACTCCGGGCTTCCCAGAAGTTGAATAAATAGTGGTGACTTTCATTAGCTCGAGCAACCGCTGGAGGTGGAAGGTATTTTCTACCAAGACGGGTTTCAGCAGCATTGCCCCAGGAAAGAGTCAGGCTGGAGATGCGTTTCTAAATGCAAAGTAAGAGATCCTCTGTCTGAACGTTTCCTCTGAGGAGAAAGGTTCTTTATTTTCTGCACGCGATGGCTGAGCCGCTGCTGCTGTCTAGGAAACAGAAATGTCAGAAATGTATTGTTCTGTCTTTAATTTCCTCACTCAACACCGGGTCATTAACTAGAACCCTCTCCAGGTGCTATCATGACCGTATTTACCTTAAAGGACGTGCATGACCTAAAATGCTGGCATCGCATCGGGAGACACCTGTGTGGCTGGGTTTATTCGGCTTCGAAGAAGGGACCTTGAAATCTATATACCAGCCAAGATGCGCCAAGTGGCTCCTCCATCTGGAGAGTGGGGAAGAGAAGAGAGAGGTATTCAGAAAGTGACCAGGAAAGAATGAGAAGCTTCCCGAGGCTGCGCTGGGTTCTGAACTATGCATTGTTCCTTGCAGACGGCGTTGTTCAACAGACACCGCGTGTCTCCTGGGCAAGGTGTTTCACACAGAAGCAGAGCCAAGCAAGAACCCCAAAGGAATAAATATGACCACAGCCCTTGTGTCAGTTGCACCAAATAGGTTTGACATCACACACCTGTGGGAGAATCGGAGCTTCCCTGCTTTGAGATACTGATTCAACAAAAAAAACAGAGAAATCAGAAATGTGCCATTGTTATGGTAAATTATGTTTTCATGATGGTATGTGCTCAGGGTCACTATCAATGTTAGTCTCCACATGGTGGGATTATATCCAAAGTACTCATCTTTGCGTTTTGGGTGCGTTCCCAACCTCCCTCCCTCCCACACATGCATGAAAGGGCCTTTTTACCCCTCTGTAGCCCACGCTATCAGGAATGAGAGTTTACATCAGCCCCAAAGACCGACGTTGTGTTTCTAAAAGACAGAAACACCAATCACAATACTAGATGAAATGGTTCGGCAGAGAGCATTTTTCCATTCCCAGAAATGAGAGAAGATCGGGGCTTGAGAGAGAGTAGGGTCAGGGGCTAGAAGTACGTGGAAGGAGGTAGAAGGAGGTGGAGGAGGTAGGGGGCCACCTGGGCTAGTGACAAAGAAGAGAAAGGGGTGGGGAACCTTGGTCCTGGGCAGGAGTGAGGGATGGGACAAGGACCTTCCTTCTTCCAGGACTTTTGGACCCTGCCTGGAAGCAGATGGAGGCTGCTAAGCTGTTGTTCAGCGAGTATGACCAACGCGAGTATAGCCAAAGCTAGCTGCTCAGCTCCTGAGCATTCGAGGTCCTTGCTCTGGGCTCAGTTCTCCTTTGCTCACCCCCAGAGCCTGCATGTCTTGGAAGACCACGAGTACTTCAGTCCAAGAGAGGGCAAGCATTTAGCTATCTTGTGGAGGGGGTGTGGCATGTTGGGAATGCCAAGGTGAATATGGACAAGATTACTTTTCCCTCAGAGTGGTGGACCCACAGCCTCACATCTCCACCCATTGGGCTGAAAAGCCTCAGACTTCCAGAGGCCTCGAGTCCCTGAAGCTTCTTTTGGGAACCATGAAGTGAACGCATATCTTTCATAGAACATCATGGATAAAGAAGATGTGGTCCATATCTACAATGGAATATTACTCAGCCATCAGAAAGGATGAATACCCAATTTTTATATCAACATGGATGGGACTAGAGGAGATTATGCTAAGTGAACTAAGTCAAGCAGAGAAAGTCAATTATCATATTGTTTCACTTACTTGTGGAACATAAGGAATAGCATGGAGGACATTAGGAGAAGGAAGGGAAAAATGAAGGGGGTGGAAATCGGAGGGAGAGATGAACCATGAGAGACTATGGACTCTGAGAAACAAACAGGGTTTTAGAGGGGAGGGGGGAGTGGGGATTGGTTAGCCCTGTGATGGGTATTAAGGAGGGTACATACTGCAAGGAGCACTGGGTGTTATACGAAAACAATGGATCGTGGATCACCACATCAAAAACTAATGATGCATTGTATGGTGACTAACATAACATAATAAAATTTAAAAAATAAAAATAAAAAAATAAATTTGAACCCCTTAAAAAAACTTCAAAAAAAAAAAAAAAGAACATCACGGACAGCTTTTGACCAGGATGTGGGCATAAACTCAGCACTCAAGGAAAACTTGAGCCTCTAGCATAGTAGTTGTCAAAGTTGAGCATACCTCAGAATCCCCTGAGGAGCTTATGAAAACACCAGTGGCTGGGCTCCACCCTCAGAGCTTCTGCTTCAGCAGGTCTGGGGTGGGGCCAGGTAATTTGCATTTCTGACAAGTTCCCAGGTGATCCTGATGCTGCTGGTCCTGGGACCACACCGTGAGAGCAATTGCTTTATCATGCCTCTAATGGAAGGAGAATAAAAAACTCTCCTGGTCTCCGAGTTCTTCACTGGGATATGGAGACATCTGTTGCCTGCAAAGTATCTCATACAATAGAGAGTCTGCTTTTAGGGGCCATGGGTAAGACCACCCCGTGCAGCTGAGATAGAATCTGAAAATGATGCGTGGGTGAGGAATTATGCCTTTGGAATGTCTGGCAGGAGATTAACGAGGGCTGACTTGGAGAAGAGTGGTCTCCAAAGAGCTTCCCAGTCCCTTCTAGAGGCTTCGTGTTCATAAAGAGTTTCTTGATGCGCATTTTGCAGATGCTGATCAAAACGCCCCTAATGAACGTGACAAAGATATGAGGAAATGCCTCTCTGGTTCTGTTTGCCTCATCAGAATCAATAAATATTTATTGGCCTCCCAAAATGTTTGGGGTGCAAGAAGCAGAACCAAACATCCAAGAGACACGGACGTTGCCCTCCAAAGAGACCACATTCTGAAGAGAAAACCAAGAAACAGGGGAATTATCTTTGGGAAGCAAGGCAGATGTGCTTCCCATGAAAGATGTGGTTAGCTGTTCACAATGGATGTGGGCCTGAAATTGTGCACATAAATTAATGCTTTTGTGAAGCAAGTTGATTTTAAATGCACGAGAGGAGCCAACTGTTTAAAGGAACCTGGCAGGGAATCCTTCTGGAAAAAGAGGAATCACTTACTAATGTGAATAATCGTCCCTTTCATTTATCGACCTTATTAGCTTTGATCTTTCATTTTGGTAGTTCTGAATGGTCTGGAAACAAGTAAGAGGAACTTTCCTGCATTCTTACTTTGGAAAAAAGTAGCTACCAGTAGTGAATGACAAGTTTGTATCAGAGATCCATGGTTGAACGTCTCGTGTGTGTTTTATTGGGTCAACTCTGGCTATCTCTATGATTCCTTACAGTCAGAGTGCTCTTGAGTCCTGCTTGCTGTATCATCCACCTGAAGTCAATAAAAGAATTAGGGGCGCCTGGGTGGCACCGTCGGCTGGTTTCAGCTCAGGTCATGATCTCGGGGTCATGATCTTGCGGTCACGGGATCGAGCCCGGTGTCTGGCTCCATGCTCTGTGCAGAGTCTGCTTCAGATTCTTTCTCCCTCTCCACATCCCTCCCCCCTGCTCGTGCTCTCTCTTTCTCTCTAAAATAAATAAATAAAATCTTTTTGAAAAAATAAAATGTGTCCATAGTCAGCAAAGAATGATCACTTGTGTTAAATCTGTTTTCCTGGACTTGGAGTTTTGGGAAATTGGTCATCAAGATAACTCTCAGACAGGCTTTTCCAAGGTGAGTGCCATTGACATATGGGGACAGATAATTAATTGAGACTGGAGGCTGTCCTGTGCACAGTAGGGTGTTTAGCAGCATCCCTGACTTCTGCCCACAGGATGCTGGTAGCCACTGCCTAGCTGTGATAACCAAAAATGTCTCTACACATCAGCACAAGCCCCTGGAAGGAGGAGCAAAATGGCTCCCCATCAAGGACCATTGCTCTAAGATAGCACAAATATTCACATAGCCAGCATGCCCTATTCTGAGACAATTCCATATTGAGTTTTCTCGAAGCAAGGCACACATTTTCATGA
The DNA here is from genome assembly GCF_054177405.1 of Leptonychotes weddellii. Lineage (NCBI taxonomy): Eukaryota > Metazoa > Chordata > Mammalia > Carnivora > Phocidae > Leptonychotes > Leptonychotes weddellii. The sequence goes on from NC_138372.1 coordinate 9,463,742, forward strand.
GTGGAGCCCCACCTGGTAGCTCGTTGTCGGTTCTGCCATGACTAACAGCGAAACTATGCTGGGCCGTTTTTCTGTATCTACAAAATACGTGCTAAGCACCTGCTCTGTGCCAGACACTGGGTGGTGAGCAAGATGAGCAAGGTTCCTGCCCTTAAAAAGATTACAGTCTAGCAGGAGTTTCAGGTGGTCAATAAGTACACAAACTAGTAATTAATTATAAAATCATGTGATAGAAAAAGAGGGTAGAATTAGAGACTGACATGGAAACAGCGCAAGTAGGCAGAGTAATCTGGGAAGGCCTCCCTGAGGAGGTGACATCTAGGCTGAGGCCAGCAGGATGAGTAGGAAGCAGCCATGTGTATTTAATCCATGCAAAAGAAGGACTGAGTCAAAGGAAGTTAGGACAGCAGAGAAGAACTATAGAGGCAGTTTGCTAGGACTCCGTTGCAGCCTCATAGGCCAAGCAGAAGCATGCCTTCTTTCTCTAGGGAAAGGGGTGCATCCCACACAGACCTGGAGCACTGGGAGGCAGGCCTGGGGTGGTGTGTTCCCTCTCTGATTACAAGGTAATATGTCAGGTGGAAAGATGGCTTCAGACCTCGCAGGGAATTCAAGAGTGTTTCAAAGCTTACAGTTATGTGTCTGTGCTAAGTAAGGTGAAATTTTCTAGGGGTTTGGTTGTCCGGGTTGTTCCTTAAATGGATCTTGTACAGAAGTGGTAAGTAAGGTCTCTCCCATTCTTGCAAAAGCAACTGTGTCAATTGACACAGACCAGTTTGACCATGCTCGCCTATTAAGTTGTTTTTGGTAGCTATTGAAAGCCACCAGTAGTAGGAGGGGGTTGAGAATTAGCTGCTCTCCCACAACCTTGCTCCCAGGTTCTAATGAAAGCACATCTAAAACCAAATCCTGCGCCACATGCAGACATTTACTGGCAAGCAGACACCAGACTATACGATTTGTGGTATAAGCACCACAAAATCCACCTGCCTGTCCTTGGAGGTGCTCTGACCACACATCCCATGGAACCCTCACCCCAGGCAGACAAGACAGTTTTCAAGAGAGAGGATAGAGCTAATCCCAGATGGGCAACAGACAAACAAAATCCTTCAAATCATTTGCTAGACAAAGGACTGTTTGGGGCATACGTCTCTAGCCCCATCCCAAAGGAAGACAGGGAAAACGCCTGTAAGGTTCTTATACCCACTTCAGGCAAAGGTAGGGAGTTCTGGAAAATACTTCAGCCATACCATACATCTTGAATACCATTAATTCCACCAATGAGAACCCCCTTCTTATATCCATTATGCAAAATAGCAAGCCCCACTTAAGCCGGTGAAAACACATTTGGAACCTACTTTGAGCTCAAAGCCTCTGGTGTTGACCAGAGCTCAGAAGTAAGGGAAGATGGAGAAGCCCTTGTGGGAACTGTCAGGAGCGTGGTCTTCCTGAGTTAGTACTGAGGTCCACTCCCCCAGGAGGGAGTAGATTCCAGATCATGACTGCCCACTGCCCCAGGAGAGTGGTTAATCCGGCTAGCATATACATAATGTCACACCCACTAGGCTATAGGATTTGAGAGTAAATTACATGCATCAAAATGGGCAGGCACAGGCTGAGTCTGTCCCGGGAATGGGCATGGGAGAAAGGATAGTAAATTGAATCATCTGATTAACCAAGAGTGATCCCAGATATCATATTGGAATTGCCAGTTTCCGAAGAATTAAAGCCCAATCAACCATGCTTTCCCCGGACCCTCATACACTTCAGCCTTGTGAGGGCACAGGCTGGGACACTTTCAGCTCGGCTTGGGGACCTGTGTTGCAGCTCCAGCCTCTTCCGGCAAGACGACCTCTAATTTCAATGACCTCTGACAGAAAGCAGAGGTACTTTCGTGACTGTTAACTGAACAAACCTGATAATAATGGAAAAGTTGTTAGGAATTCGGCAACACTTTCAATTTGCCTTTTATTGGTCACAATAGCATCACACACGCTTGGCAAAGAATGCAGTGGGGGTCAGGTTCAGAAATAAGGGGAAATCAGAAAGGCATCCCTCCCAGGTAGACCTCAGGTATGTTGGGAGACCCACACACCTTCTCTCCATAAGTCAGTCCAACACAGACGGCTCCACCCCTTACTATAGTAGATGGCCTTTCTTCAGGTCCAGGATGAAGTAGGTGGCTTATATTTATGGTTATATTGTAGGGAAACTGTGTTCCTGAACTGTGGGATCACACGCTTCCTGTAATGAGATGCTCACACTGAGACCCATAGAATGCTCAACAGCTCTGCGCTTCTCATCTCACACTCAGCAGGAGGTGTAAGGGCGCCTCGAGGAATGTCATCTGGAGCTGAAATGTATATGATCAACTCAACACAAAGATAGTCCTTGGAGTCTATACTGAGGCAAGGTCCCCCGGTCCCCTCTTGCAAATATCCCCTGGGACAGGTGTGACTCTGGGTCATTACTTAACACACAGGTGAGAGTGATGCAACCAGCAGATAGAAAAGAAGTAATCATCTTGCAACTTGTACGTGTATCAATTCAACCGGTGGATCCGTTAAACTTAAACAATGTTACATGTCAATATATCTCCATAAAGCTGGAAACAATTTTTTAATGAAATAAATTTTTAAAAAGAAGAATGTGTCAGGACCCAGTGCCTGAATATCGTGAATGAGAATGCAAAGCAGCTCACTGTTTCTTGGAGAAGGTTTACTGTCTTGATCATCATCGGTACTGTGCCCTGGACACCCAAATGTGCGGCATACCCAGAAAGAACACATTCCTAGAGTCAGAGACAACGTCTGAAGCAGTTTGAGTCAGCATCTCTCAGCCACGCATCCTGACCACACAACCTGGGGCAAATCACACCCCACTCTGCGCCATTGTGGTATGGTTAAATGAGATGACCCAGATGAATAGTCAGTGCTCAATTAAATGGAGGTGAGCAGATTCGTCATTAGCTTCAGAGTGTGAAATCATGGCAGCAGAACAGCAAAAACAACCTGAAGAGCATTATGTGAAATGAAATTGTTTTGACAGTGTGTGTTTTCATTTGCAGAGCAGATAGTCCTGTGGTGTCATATGATTCTGCTGGTATTGAGTTGCAAATGGGTTTTGTTTAGTATCAGGATCTTCCCTATCAGCCAGACATTTATGTATTTTTTATGTTGGAAAAGAAATATCATCTTGCATAATAACTGAAGAAAGGTAGCTGCTTACCCATTCTCCCTTTCTTGTTATTTCTGAGTGAAAGCTAATGGGAACGAGGGCATTTTGTTGTGGTGTTTAGATGGGAGACTTTCTGAGGTGTCTAACTGCTCAGTATAATATAGACATTTTAAAAATAGTACGGGGGTGGGAATCAACAGACCATCCAGTTTTTTTGAATTGGCTCCCTCTCCATCAGTTGGCCCTTCGGGAAGCTCCTGTCTGTTTCGGAGATGACAAATATGAAGGTGCCTTGTAGGAACTGGAGGGGCTGGTCCAAGGGCCCACGTCGGTGGAAAGACCATGCTTTATGAGAGCTATCCACCCCACTCCCCTGTAGCTCAAAGAAAATGCTCTCCATGGCAACAGTGGTGGTCCGAAAATGTAAGAAATAGCAATTACACCAGGCAAAGAAACCAGCCTCTACCTGCTTCAATTTGCAACAATCCTGACTTGTCATACTGCGTTTTTCCCAATAGTCTCGTGGCAGTAGTTAGAGCCGCCGTGTAGCTGATGGGACACAGAGCCTGCTGCTGAGTCATCAGTGGGCTTTAGCGCCTGGCCAGCAGAATCAAGGTTTCACAGTTGGTCTGCTTGGGGCAGACAAGGGGCATTCCTCATGGGGAGAGCCACTGCTAACTCTGTTGCCAAAGCTGAGGTCCCGTGCATGGAGTGACAACTTGCCTATTGGGTTTAAGTCAGGGTTTCCCAGAATGTCAGTGTTACTAGCCTTTGGGGCTGGATCATCTCTGTTATGGGAACTGTCCTGTGTGTTGTGGAATGTTTAAGCAGAGAAGACAAGAAATCACAAGAAAACAATGATTTGTCGGAAGTTTGGAGGAAGAAGGTCAGGGTATATAAGTTAGAAGTGTACAAATATAATACTCCAGTAATAACCACCACCTTTGTCAAGTCTCTGTGGTGATTATAATAGGGAAGGACTGAAGGGCACCTAACCTTGACCATTAGAAGTGCTTTTATCTCTCATGCTGCTGGATTTGGTCCATATGTGATTAGTCAGCCTCCAGGCATTTAGTGGAACCTACCCCAAGCCAGGCTCTGTGCTAGGTGCTGGACACACAGCATCCCACAGACAGACAGGGTCTTGGGCTGTACCGAGCTTCAGCCTAGGGTTTCCCACCAGTGTCACCGTCGACATTTGGGGCCAGATAACTCTGTTGTGGGGGCTGTCTCTGTGTATCTCAGGGTGCTTAGCAGCACCTCTGACCTTTACTCACTAGATGCCAGTAAGAAATGCCCCCCAGCTGTGACCACCAAGAATGTCCTCAGACCTTGACAAATGTTGCCTGGGGGGAGGGGGGCGGACAGAATCAAGAACTGCTGATCTAGCCCCACTGAAACAGAACCCTGTCTCTTTCTGGGATTCCCCCCAGTGATTCCAGTGCGGACCAGGCAGATCACCAACCTCTCCAGGCTACAGAATACGGGCATGTATATTCTAGCTGGAGGCTTCTGGTAGAGGGGTGGGGATCATTCACCCCTGGCTTTCTCACTGCTCTCAGGATGTATTTTCCACGTGCGCAGTGAGCAATACACGCGTGGTCAAGTGCAGGGGGGAGAGCATTCTGCAGCCTCTCGGGCGGTTTTTCACTGCTGGATAATTTGTTCGAATTCAGATATTGTTTCCTGGAAGGTTCTGTCCCAGCTGCTCTGAGCTCTCCTTGCGGGCATTCATCAATGCCAAGCCAAATGGCCAACCTGCAGGAACAAACCATAGGGCTTGTCCGAGGCCCAAAGAGGCACTTCCTCAGACTTCTTTGCCAGAAGGAGCGCGGCGCTTCTTACTGGTCTCTTCCCCAACTCTGAGAACGGTGGGATGTGACCCATAAAGCACGTAAGCACCTGGCTCAGAGTCGATGCTCACCAAATGGTAGACATCGCTGTGCTATTATTATTGTAATAGCTACTGTCAACATGTAGCACGGATAAATGTAAATAAATAAAAATACAAAGGGTGTGAACTCTTGCAGTTAGAGGCCTCAGTCACGTGGTGCCAAGGAGCCGCCCTCTGCCTTCAGGGCTGTGAAACTCAACCATCCTTCAAACACCAAGAGGGTACAGGCTTTGTAGCCTAATAGTTCACAGTAAAATGCTGTCTCACAGAGAGTTGGCAGCAATGGGGAGTGTCTGCTAGTCCCTGCTTGTTCCAGAGGACACAGTGGCAAGAGTGACTTGGGGCGCCCTCACTGGTGGCTGATGATTAACATCCATGGTCCCAGAGATGGAGCCTTGACAGATGTTTTCCCCAGATGCCATCGCTCGCATTCAGCTCCCGAATCAGGGGAATTGCTGTTTGCAAAAGTCAGGAAAGCTGTACTTGCAAACTCCCCATGTGGAGGAAAGGTTAAAAAAAAAATGAAAAGAAAAGAAAAAAAAAACCATTGGGAAGCCCTTTAAACTAATTGTAATGGTCCCAGGAGAATTAGAGCTTCACTGTAAGGATATGCTGATCAAAGGCAGGCCGTCCTGAGTGGCATTCATCAGACGCTGTACCGCAGCTTCGAGCTTTCTGATGTCCTCCTGCCCCCAGACGGTCAGGATGGAAGAGAAACTGGTTTCCTGTGGTAGGGACCCCCACCCCAGCGGGACAAGGGTGTGCTTGGTGAGCGCATCCGTGTTCATGCTGCTGATCTTCCTGTTTGCTTCAGTATGTTCAGAAGAGGTGAAAGCTCATAGCAGGGTTAGAAATGGCACATTCTCGCATGTCCAAGGGAATGGCAAAGGCCTGGGACCCTGGGAGCCTGGGACCCTCTTGCCATCCCTGCCATTTCAGCAGGCGGATTGATTTCTAATGTTCTGGCCAGACTATTTCAAGTTTCTCAATAAATAAATAATGAGGGGCCCTGGGATGACGTGGGGGCGGGGAGGTCACTTGTCCAGTGATTGAAGGAAATAAGGGACAAGCTTGTTGAAACGTGCGCCAACCTTATATAATCATATGTGCTGGAATTTGGTTGGTATTTACTATTTTTCTAATCTGGATCCTTATACATACATACATAGTATACATATAGACCTACCTATATAATAGGTATATATAGTTACATAGTCCCCAG